>NC_139344.1:372611625-373031625 GCF_055883805.1 Amblyomma maculatum | reverse complement strand
AAGGACTTGAAAGGTGAGTCTTAGAGTTGTATTTTCATAAAGTAATTTACATCTTCAGGAGTGGAATAAGTACTCCAGTATAACTTCGCAGCAATTTCCAGTAAGCCATGCAGCCTAGTAACTATTGGAAAGTACGGTAAAGCATGCATATATAAAACCAGGATGGAAGGAACTAATGCATTTACTCGACCAGCAGTCCTCAATTACCCCCCCCCCCCCCCCAATGTGTGGTTTAAAAATATATTAATACTACGCCGGTTCCCCCAAAGAGTAAAACCAAATTTACTTGGACCACGTGGGAAACTAAAGCAAAACAAAACAAAACAAAAAAATAGCTGCTTTAACTACGGTTAAGCCTAATCGCATAGCGAAAGCTACGGCCCCCATGGCCATGCTAAGGTTCAGCTTATAGTGGAACGCACAGGTTGGGCAACGGCTTAAATTTTATTTATCCCAATGAAGACGCTCCGATGATCAGTAAAGTAGTGAGACTTGCTTTCCACCCGTTCAGTTACATTGTTCGAATCTGCAGTGCTTCGCAGTAGTACCGAGTCCAGGCTACTTCCCCACTGCGTTGTAGTGGCTGGTTGCTGCTCGCTCAACTCCAGTTGAAACCGCTGTCCAGCACCCTTGATGAATGCAGGATCACGCTCGGAGTCTTTATTAATGCGAAAGCATTACTTCGCTATATGTTCACAGATTTCTGTCCGCAGAACGTGTCCGCAAAATTGTGTCCGCAGCAGCAGTGAGTAATTGAGAAGTTGGTTGGTTTGTGGGGTTTAATGTCCCAAAGCGACTCAGGCTATGAGAGACGCCGTAGTGGAGGACTCCGGAAATTTCGACCACCTGGGGTTCTTTAACGTTAGTAAAACACTTAGCGGGGCAGGCTGGTGCATAGCTGTCTAAAATTGAAGACTTGCAACATTTTATTGGCGTGAACGAACAGCAGTATATATATAGAACTGGGAGGGGAGATGGTTTGGTTTTGTGGGCTTTAACGTCCCAAAGCGACTCAGGCTATGAGAGACGCCGTAGTGGAGGACTCCGGAAATTTCGACCACCTGGGGTTCTTTAACGTTAGTAAAACACTTAGCGGGGCAGACTGGTGCATAGCTGTCTAAAATTGAAGACTTGCAACACTTTATTGACGTGAACGAACAGCAGTATATATATAGAACTGGGAGGGGAGATGGCTTGGTTTTGTGGGCTTTAACGTCCCAAAGCGACTCAGGCTATGAGAGACGCCGTAGTGGAGGACTCCGGAAATTTCGACCACCTGGGGTTCTTTAACGTTAGTAAAACACTTAGCGGGGCAGGCTGGTGCATAGCTGTCTAAAATTGAAGACTTGCAACATTTTATTGGCGTGAACGAACAGCAGTATATATATAGAACTGGGAGGGGAGATGGTTTGGTTTTGTGGGCTTTAACGTCCCAAAGCGACTAAGGCTATGAGAGACGCCGTAGTGAAGGACTCCGGAAATTTCGACCACCTGGGGTTCTTTAACGTTAGTAAAACACTTAGCGGGGCAGGCTGGTGCATAGCTGTCTAAAATTGAAGACTTGCAACACTTTATTGGCGTGAACGAACAGCAGTATATATATAGAACTGAGAGGGGAGATGGCTTGGTTTTGTGGGCTTTAACGTCCCAAAGCGACTCAGGCTATGAGAGACGCCGTAGTGGAGGACTCCGGAAAATTCGACCACCTGGGGTTCTTTAACGTTAGTAAAACACTTAGCGGGGCAGACTGGTGCATAGCTGTCTAAAATTGAAGACTTGCAACACTTTATTGGCGTGAACGAACAGCAGTGTATATATAGAACTGGGAGGGGAGGTGGCTTGGTTTTGTGGGCTTTAACGTCCCAAAGCGACTCAGGCTATGAGAGACGCCGTAGTGGAGGACTCCGGAAATTTCGATCACCTGGGGTTATTTAACGTTAGTAAAACACTTAGCGGGGCAGGCTGGTGCATAGCTGTCTAAAATTGAAGACTTGCAACACTTTATTGGCGTGAACGAACAGCAGTATATATATAGAACTGGGAGGGGAGATGGTTTGGTTTTGTGGGCTTTAACGTCCCAAAGCGACTCAGGCTATGAGAGACGCCGTAGTGGAGGACTCCGGAAATTTCGACCACCTGGGGTTCTTTAACGTTAGTAAAACACTTAGCGGGGCAGACTGGTGCATAGCTGTCTAAAATTGAAGACTTGCAACACTTTATTGGCGTGAACGAACAGCAGTATATATATAGAACTGGGAGGGGAGATGGTTTGGTTTTGTGGGCTTTAACGTCCCAAAGCGACTCAGGCTATGAGAGACGCCGTAGTGGAGGACTCCGGAAATTTCGACCACCTGGGGTTCTTTAACGTTAGTAAAACACTTAGCGGGGCAGACTGGTGCATAGCTGTCTAAAATTGAAGACTTGCAACACTTTATTGGCGTGAACGAACAGCAGTATATATATAGAACTGGGAGGGGAGATGGTTTGGTTTTGTGGGCTTTAACGTCCCAAAGCGACTCAGGCTATGAGAGACGCCGTAGTGGAGGACTCCGGAAATTTCGACCACCTGGGGTTCTTTAACGTTAGTAAAACACTTAGCGGGGCAGGCTGGTGCATAGCTGTCTAAAATTGAAGACTTGCAAAATTTTATTGGCGTGAACGAACAGCAGTATATATATAGAACTGGGAGGGGAGATGGTTTGGTTTTGTGGGCTTTAACGTCCCAAAGCGACTCAGGCTATGAGAGACGCCGTAGTGGAGGACTCCGGAAATTTCGACCACCTGGGGTTCTTTAACGTTAGTAAAACACTTAGCGGGGCAGACTGGTGCATAGCTGTCTAAAATTGAAGACTTGCAACACTTTATTGGCGTGAACGAACAGTAGTATATATATAGAACTGGGAGGGGAGATGGTTTGGTTTTGTGGGCTTTAACGTCCCAAAGCGACTCAGGCTATGAGAGACGCCGTAGTGGAGGACTCCGGAAATTTCGACCACCTGGGGTTCTTTAACGTTAGTAAAACACTTAGCGGGGCAGGCTGGTGCATAGCTGTCTAAAATTGAAGACTTGCAACATTTTAATGGCGTGAACGAACAGCAGTATATATATAGAACTGGGAGGGGAGATGGTTTGGTTTTGTGGGCTTTAACGTCCCAAAGCGACTCAGGCTATGAGAGACGCCGTAGTGGAGGACTCCGGAAATTTCGACCACCTGGGGTTCTTTAACATGCTTATGAACAATATGGATTGCTCATGCGCGAGATCTCGGTAGTAGCATAAACAGGTACACAGGTGATTCGGCTGAAACTAAAATATATCTAAAAACTTACATTCCTTTTGGAACATCACCATCGAAGGGATGCTAACACATGCACTCCCATTCTTACTTATATGGTGGGCTTCTATAAGTTCACGAGCGATAGTGTCGTTACTTTTACAGAGTACTCTGGTGCCCTGAAGCCTTGCTTTACAAGCTTTCTTTTCGGTCCCGCAATCCTTGCAGTGGAACGGCAGATTCGAACCTGTACCATTCTTCAGTGACAATTTGTGTTCTCTTAACCGATCATTGATGCACCGCCCCGTTTGTCCGATATAAACTGTTCCACACGTCAGTGGGATGCTATACACCACCCCAACCGCACAATTCACAAACGGGTTAACATGCTTCGTTTGACACACTTTTCTTTTACACCATTTTCAGGATCAGTCATTCGGCACAATAAAGCGAGTTTCCTAGGGGCAGAAAAAACTACGGGAACATTGTACTTGGCAGCAACATGCTTCAGATTATGTGCCACTTTATGGGAATACGGAATTACCACTGGTCTGAATCTCTTTTTTTTTTTTTTTGGAGTTACATATTTGTCTCTTGTTCTGTTTCGTTCTTTTTTCGCCTTCTTTAACAGTGCTTCGCTCACAGAGCTCACAACCGACGAAGTAAAGCCTGCCTGCATGCTAGCTTGCAGATCTGATCGTCAAAGCTTTCCTGCGCTTTGTGTCTGCACGACTTTTTTAGAGATGAATCTAAGCGCAAGTCCTGTCCTATCTTGTCTGTGTGTTGTCTCTGTGGCGCTTCAATTTTAGACAGTTCTTTAACGTGCACTGGCATCGCACAGCACACGGGCGCCTTGCTTTTCGCCTCCATCGAAAAGCGGCCGCCAAGGCCGGGATCCCGCGTCCTTGGGAACAGTAGTCGAGAAGTGGTATACAGGTTAATGAGTGGTGTCAATCGATAGAGGGTGACGTAATGTTGTGTCCGAAAAATAATTAGTCCAATAAGTTATTTAGGTAAATAATTAGAGGCAAAAATGTAAAAGTAAAGGCGAAAATGGTCTCATTAGCCAATGGCTTGGCGCCACGTTTAAAGGTATCAAATAAGTCAGATGATGATGATAACTTTATTCTTCCACCAGATAAGGAGGCCCCGAGTCCCCGCCCCCGGCACGCAGGCCTAAATGACGGGAGCCGGGACGGGACGTCCGCGATCAGAAGCAGGCAAAGAGGTCTTGGTTTTTCGCGGCTTCTTCCGCCAGCCGGACGGCTTGTTGCTGTGGAACAGGGACCTCGCTCCGCAGCAGGGCTTCCCAGGCTTCTCTACATTTTTTTTTATTTTTTGCTTTAGCCCCTAGCGAGCTACCACATTCCCAGATTATGTTGTCGAGCGTCAATTGACTGACTCACCTATTTTAGTCTTTGGTACTTTCAAACTGTGCGCCAATCCCTTCCTATGCCCTTTTTTGGCTCGACTTCAGATTGCGTGACGTCACGTACATCTTTACGTCGCCCTAATTGACTGACTCAATTAAGTTAAAGTGATTCTCGGCCTGGACTTAAGTCAGTCAATTAGGGTGACGTCAAGATGTATGTGACGTCACGCAACTTGAAGCCGAGCCAAAAAAAGGGGCATAACGTGCCTGCGTTAACGTGCCTGCGCGGCATATAGAGTGGCCTTAGGGATCGAAGGGATCCTTGAAGGCCAAATTCTTATCCCGTCCTCCCATCTCAGAAGCAAAAGTTCATTTGGCAGCGCCTGCCGATTTGGCCGGCCATGTCACGTGGTCTCGTGACGTCACAGAACCTGACGACCAATCAGCGCACGCCCATGGTAGCATACTTGACCTGCCAGCTCAGAGCCCTGCTTTGACTCACAATGCCGACGTCGGATTTTCAGGAGATTCGGAGGAACGCCTTTTCAGTGCTATCTGCTTAATATAACATTCCTTTAAGTGGTGCTTTCAAGATAGATTGCCTTTGAGATGCCGTGGCATATTTTGTCACACTCTTCCCCAATGCGTTCGTCAACTTTTGACAAAAGAGTGCGGCCACTAGTGTACTATGAAATGAGCGCAACATGTGTTTCTACATGGGCAGCGCTCGCGACTCGTAGCCTCATATTATAGTGGCTAGAAGGTTGTATACTCATACATTTTGCAGTGTTATTTCCGATTCATGATGGAAAATAGCGCGAAAGTAAACGAAGGTCGGAAGGAAGAAGACACGGACAAGCGCTAACTCGCAACTGCAGGGTTTATTGCTGAAGCGCGCAATAAATACAGGTCACTTGAAAAAAATAATAACAGAAAAAAAGGAAAAGGAAAAAAATAATAAAGAAGAGAGAGAAGCAGCCTCCTAAATGGGAAGCGATTTAGCGAGTTGGCGAGTTGCGAGTTAGCGCTTATCCGTGTCTTCTTCCTTCCGTCCTTCGTGTACTTTCGCGCTATTTTCCATCATGAATGTTAACCAACTCGCCCAACTTTCGGCCTTATTTCCGCTTCCCTAGAGTAGAGTAGCAAGCCTGGGTCACTTTATCGCCGGCCGTTGGCCGACCTCACCATCTTTCACTTCATTTAATACTTTTTATTTCTCTCTCTCTCTAAAAATACTCTGCCTTTGAAGCAGAGTGTCGAACCGGAATTTTTTCGGGTTTGCTTCGGGTTTACGTTTTTCGGCTTCGATTTAGGAGACGCATTCCGTTCTGGTTCGAACCGGTTCGACCCTGCTCAAACCGGTACAAGAGGGTTCAGAAAAAAAAAAGAAAAAAAGAAACTTTGGGCGCTTACTTTTACTCAATTTTTTATACTCTGTTTTCCTCGCGGTTCTATTCTATAATAAAAGCTAAAAAAATGATGGGACACTAACCCCTCATTTAAGAGAATGCCGAAATAGCGTCGATGGCTTCCCTTTGCAAAGTTTCCTGGCGGATCCTTGTTTCACGTACAGGGACTCTGCTACTATACTCGGGGCACTTTTTCTTGGCGATGGAGCCAAAGCTACCTTTCTGCGCAGCTGAATATAGTCCCTAGTTACATGAGCAATTTCTGCAAACACAAATTGAAATCATAGCGCTAGTTATTTACGGTATATTTTTTTTTTATCATGGAACCAATTTTTCGAAATGAAGCTGTTATGCATAAAACACTTTTCTTGGTTCCACCGGGTTTTCTCGTCTGATGTCTGTCGCGGGTTTTCGAAACGCTCCGACTTTGCAGATAAGATGGCGACAGCCGCCTGTTCAGGTCGTTCCGGTTGTTCTGGTCGTCCACTCCGCAAGGGTTGGAAGCGTTTTCACCAGACCGGATTTGAGTAAAGTTCAAGAGACGCTAGCTGTCGAAGCAAATGAAGGAAATAATCTGTAACGGCTATGCAGACCGAAAGCCGCGCGGTCAAACTACATGGCGGAGTGACACGTTTCAAGACGCCCCACCTCCCTACCTTTGCGCCCATTGCCAAGAAAAAGTGTCCCCGAGTATAGCGCCCGATTAGCAATCCCCTATTTTCTTCACCTAAAATCTCACTATACTCTTTATCATACAGTGTTATGTGAAAGGCCACCCGATATAGATTAAGGATCCGCTTAACCAATCCGACGTATGAACGTGTCTACGTCACCTATAGGGACAACGTGTCTCAACTCAGAATGCAAGGATCCTGGAAGGCTGATTCTGATCTCCCCTCGTACTTGAAAGGAGAAGCCCGATCTTGGCAGCTCCTACCAAATTAGCCATGTAATGTGGTCCCGTGACGTCAGACAACCCTAAATGCCCTCACTGCCCGGTCATATGCCAGCCGCCAGCTACCAGCTGCCGGAGCCATGCAGGTGATTCTGAAGTGAAAGCTTCACTACGCCACGTATCAGCCAAGGTCAACCTGGGCGTCTGCTTTACCTTGAACGAGCCAGAGGTCATAGTGTGGCAATATAACTTAACCATGGTGCCATGCTATGGTGTACCACTACGTGACCTTCGACCGTAGATACCGCATTGTGTGTTCCCTCTTGTAGCTGACGGCGTCGTCGACTCCACAGTCTCGCCAATTTATCGCTGCAAAGCTATGTCTGCCCGTGTCTAAGCCTAAGTCTAGCAAAAGCAAAGCCAAGAAAATGGGCGCATTTGCTTTGCCTAACTAGGTCTATCAGGGTTACACCTCAGCCAATGTTTCGCTCAATGCCGACTTCGGATGTTATGTGGAAAAGCATCTTTAACGCAATCACATTAAAATTATAATAGTATGTGCATTGTTTCTGTCATTAGATGTGGCGGGGACCACTTGATTGTACAGACCGCAACAAAATAATTATAATAGCCACAGACGGTTAGGGCAAGATGGGAAGGTAGAGGAGGAGAAAAAAAGCTTTATTTAAATAAAAAAATGTAAACACTCCCAGGAAGACCTCTTAGTCCAGGAGCCCTCTGGCTGTTCCTTCTGGCTTTGCCCGCTCGACCAGCCGCAACTGATCTGCAGGTTGCGTGGCTAGAAGTGCAGCCTCCCAGGAGGAGGGGGTGGGGTGTTTGACGGGAGGAACGCGCATGGGATGTGGGCATTCCCGTAAGTAATGATAGAGGGTGGGTGGGGTGGCGTTGCATGTGGTGCAGTATGGTGGGGTCCATGGAGTGAAAGATGGCAAATTGAAGAGATGGGGACGAATGTGTCTGGCGTTGTCGCCAGTATGTGCTGTCGATGTGAGAAAGCGTGTGATGTGGTGGCGGGTACGTGGCACGGCAAAGACGATAGTAGTGAACAATTGTAGTGTAGTCAAGAGGTTCGATGGGGGTGTATAATGAAGGTTTGGGGAGGCCATCCACCGGCGCCCGCAAGCTTAGTTCTCGGGCAAACGCATGAGCGCGCTCATTTCCGAGGATGTCCTCGTGCCCAGGAACCCATGTGATGATGATGGGATCGGGAGGGGTAGGTAGAGTAGATAATATTTTACCAGATCAGTGTGGGAGGGTTCCTCGCAGGAGATATCTGTATGATGTTTGGGAGTCTGTGCATATTGTGGTGTGCTGAGTCTGCAACTGACTTATGTGTGCAATAGCGAGTGTAATGGCCAAGCATTCGGCCTTGGCGATGCTAGTGCAGTGGATGAAGGCGGCATTGAAAGTTGAGCGGCGAATGTCCGTGAGCACAGCAGGGCAGATGTGAGGAATGCCCGGATTATGTGATGCATCCGTGTAGATGATGTCCTGGCGTGTAGAGTACTGCTTGGAAAAATATGCGGCACGGGCTGCGCGACGGCCTTTGTGGTGTTCGGGATCCATATTTTGTGGGAGGGGTTTGAGCTCGAGGAGGCCCCGCAGATGCAGAGGGATGGCTATATGAGTGTGAGGTGAGGGATCAGGTGTATTGTAACCCATTGAGCGCAGGAGATGAGTGCCTGTAGATGTTGTGCGGAGTCGACGTTGTTGGCTGGAGAGGTGTGTCTCTATGATCTCCTCAACATTGTTATGAATGCTTAATTGAAGGAGCCGAATCGTACTGGTATGACGAGGTAAATGGAGGGCAGCTTTAACGGCTGAGCGGTGTAGGACGTTAAGTTTATTGAGTTGGGTTTTGATGATATGGTGGTAGGGGAGGTGGTAAGCTAGTCGACTAACGATAAGGGCGTCTACGAGTCTTAAAGTGTCTTTTTCCTTGACGCCATGATCGTGGCTTGAAATGCGACGAATAAGATGTGTAATCTGGTTGATTTGGCGCTGCAGGAGGTGTATGGTGTAGGTGGCTCTAGTGTCCTGTTGAATGTGGAGACCCAGCAGTCGGAGCCATGGTAATTTAGGAATCGGAGCGTTGTCAAGGAGTACGGTGATGGTTGGGGCATGTGGGGAAGGCTTGATGACTAGGAGCTCAGATTTCTGCGGTGCACATGCAAGACCTATAGCCTATGTATATGTGTGGATGGCATCTGTAGCGAGTTGCAAAGTATGTTCAACTTGGCCAGTGCAACCCTTAGTAGTCCATAGTGTGATGTCGTCTGCGTATATTGCGCGCTGAAGGTCAGGTATAGTTTCGGGTATCCGAGCTAAGGGAGTTACGGCGATGTTAAAGAGGACGGGTGAGAGGACTGAACCCTGCGGTGTGCCTCGGTTGGGTAAATATAGATGATCGGGGAGGTGTAGTACCGAGTGTGATATGAGCCGTGCGTTTGGTTAGGAATGCCTCAACATAGCGCCAGATGCGTAGCCCGCAGTTAGTTGTGGCAAGGGTAGACAGAACGTGGTAATGGCTCATGTTGTCAAATGCCTTTTGTATATCAAGTGCAAGTATGGCCCGTGTGGCATGTTTATGGAGGGTATTGTTTAGGATGGTCTCTTTCAGGTGCAGTAGAATGTCTTGAGTGCAGAGATGTGGGCGGAAGCCGAATTGAGAGTGAGCAAAAAAGACGGTAGATTCGAGTTCAAGTTGAAGCCGCCTAAGGATTACGTGTTCATGGAGTTTCCCAAGATAACTTGCGAGAGGAATGGGGCGTAGGTTGTATAAGGAAAGGGGTTTTCAGGGCTTAGGAATGAAGTTGATTGCAGAGTGTTTCCAAGAGGCTGGTAATGTGCCCTCCCTCCAGTGTTGATTGTGGTAAGCTGTGAGTTGAGAGAGATCGAGGTTTCGAAGGAGTTTGTACGTAATTTGGTCGGGCCCGGGTGCGGTGTTACGAGTGATGTGGGCGAGGGTGGCCCGTACCTCCGCGGTGGTTATGTCCTCATCCAGCCTTGGGTTAGGTGGAGGAGGGGATGGGGGCGTGGAAGAAGGTGGGAGGGTACGCGAAATGTATCGCTGTGTGAGGTATTGAAGGATGTCTGTGCCTTGTTGTGCTGTAGTGTGAATGAGGCGTGTGAGATATGAATGAGGAATAATACTGATTATTTTCATTGACACAGAACAGTCAAGCGCCAAAAGCAGGTTAAAAAAAAATATTGTTTCTTGCTTCGCTTTTCAGGTGCTTACAATTTCATATCCATTTTGTTGTTTCTTTTCATGTTAGATTGCTCCAATAGTATTGCATTGTGGGATCGTTTTTTATGAAAATATTTAGGTTAATAGATTCAAGTTTTAAAAAAAAAGTTGCTAACTATGACGGGACGCGTGTATTACTCTGCTGAACAGTAAGTAATCAGTTTTTATTATTCGACAATCCAAAATATGACAGAAGCATCAAAATTCTTGCGCTTTTAATTTGCTTGACGGTCGTCTCTTTATTTGTGTATCCAGAAAAGCCCTAACGGACTAGGTTTCGTCGTGAAACAATAGTGTGCGTCGGTTACTACGGATAGATCACGCACATTTGATGACGAAAAAGCAGTGCAATCCGTGCAGGAAGGATGTTGTTCTGTTCGGATGTTTTCCGACTTTTTGTATAGGGGATGTTTTTCTCTGACTTTGTATACTGAAACTTCTCTCTTACATAATTTAACTTGCCAAATCAAATGAAATGACCACAAGTCGCTGGGGACAAATGAAAGAGAAGAGAAAGGGGGAGATCAACTGAAGGAATCCTCTTTGTGCTAGGTTCATATGCAACTCAAGAACAAATTGAAAAATTGCTGCCCAAGGCAGCCTTACCAACATTAGCGCTGACTTATGATTCTGAAGTCTTGGTCAACCAAATTGCATCTGCTGGCGTCGCGTCGCATACCGCTGGTGGTTGGTTGGCTGGTTGGGGTCTTTGGGATATTCTTGGGGGGGATACCGGACACGGGTTATACCGGCCTTATGTCGCGGCGGCACTCTTGGTGTCCGGGGCTGGTGCCATGCAACTCATTGCAACGTCGTTGAACAATAGGTTGTGGGCGATTCCTCTGCCCAAGGGATGCGCACGACAAATACACAGCGGGCCGTGTAACAAAACATCTTTAATCTCGCAGGGGGTCGTCCAAGGCAGTGTGGGGTCGTCGTCCGGGGGGCTGCGGGTCGTTTTCGTGGAGAACCGCCAGGACTGAAGAAGCAGGAACGAAGAGCAGGAGCGAAGAGAGCGAGACTAGCGAGACGGCGGCGCGTGGCTTCCTTTATAGCCCCCTCGCGCGGGACCGGTTATCCCGAACGAGCGGGGAGAGGGAAACAGGCACCGCGCAGGGAGCATTGGGATAGTGGCGCGGCCTTCGAATGCGCGGCGCGCCACGGGCTCAACTCCATATGTGGCGCAGGGCCCCACAAGGTTTAGTTTAGTTTGTGGGGTTTAACGTCCCAAAGCGACTCGGGCCATGAGAGACGCCGTAGTGAAAAGCTCTGGAAGTGGAAGACTCCGCAACATTGTACCACCTGGGTTTCTTTAACATGCACAGATATCGCACAGCAGACAGGTGCCTTGCTTTTGACCTCCATAGAAAAGCGGCCGCCGAGGCCAGGATTCGATCCCGCACCCTTGGGAACAATAGTCGCGCGCCACTGCGCCATCCCACCGGGGCAAACAAAAGGTAAATGAAATCGATTTGCATCACATTTTTTGGCGCAGATTCGTCATTTCATTTCCGAGTTATACATGAGTATAATATGTATGTATGGATTTAATTTTTTTAAACCAATTTGCAAATTGAATGCTATTATTTCACGTGCAGGTGCGGCTTTTTTATTATTTTTTGCAGATTTCTTGAATGATGTTTGGGATGAAACAAATAGCCCGACAACGAAGGTTGGCCCAGTGCATATGGAAATGAATTTTCGTTTGCCCTCTTCGTCTCTTTGCAAGTGACTATTTTCCAAAATGCTTGTGACTTTTGCAGTGTGCATTCGCACTTTGGGAATGAACATGAACACGTTACAATTAAGAAATGATAAAAAAAAAGAAAAATAACAGTTAAAGTAAGTTGGCAGCAAGCGTGCGTTAGCCGTGCCCCGATAGGAGCGATTCACCTGATTTTTGTTTTCCCCTGTTAAGGTTCAGTTGTGAAAAAAAAACGGGGGGGGGGGGGGGGGAGCGAATTGAAGCTCGGTTCAATTCTGGTGCCGGGTAAGAAGTTCGGGTTCGGTTCCGGTTCACTTGACCCCCTGTATATATTCGAAGCGAGGTTTAATACTTTCACAACATGTTCTAGGATATTTCCATGGTACACAGAACATCACTATATAGTACCTTATTAAATCAGAAAACTGCTCCGAAAACTTTCGCTTACATCGCTAAGCTAACTTCGGTGTTGCATGGTGATTTAGTTCCTATTACGATCTGAGAGTACTCGAGAAATGTATTCTGTCCCAATCCGATTCTTCAAGCTGCTAACGTACCGACGCGATGTGTGACGCACTGCAGCTGCTTAGCCTTCTGCATAATAATGTCAGGTGCTGCTCTAGAGCGCCATAGTTTAGGCCAGATCTGCTTTTCCGGTGGACGACAGTGGGCACAAAACTGCGGCGACACGTACGAAGCTCGAGCTTGACGCACAGCTGTCTTTGTGGCAACCCGAACTAAAATCGAAATAAAAAAAAAAAAGCGAGAGAAAAAAGGAGGGGGGGGTTAGCACAAGCTTGCAAAAGAAAGCTCAGGTGGAACTGGGTCGTCTGCTGCCTCTTACGAGGACACTAACATGCAAACAAAAAAAAAAGCAAAAAGAAGTATGATCTCCCCGCTAGCTTAATTGTTGACTGGCTAAACAAGACAATAGACAGACGTAATAGTGTTGAACAAAACAGAAAACCTATTTGGCAAGGCTTACCAGGCTGGTGTCATTCCTTTTTCGGCGATTCATTGAGTATTCGGCTCGAATTCCGGAGTCCGGACTGAACCATAGTGCATTCGCAGCTCAATCTTGGCTCAGTGGTCTGCAATGCAGTCTCGGTTGGCAGTGTAATAGGTACAGAACACGTAGCATTGCGCTTATTTATAATTATTTTAGCTAAGGAATACGTCGAGCTGAAAACGCCGCCAAAATTTCCTAACCTGCCGTAGCAATGCTGGTGGCGCCCTCTTTTGCAAAACCGCAAGAAGTCGATTTTTCAGGGCGTTTTATGTCTATCAAGACAGCTTATCAATCTTCTAAAGTATTTATAATTATACCATATAAAACAAAGTTTGATACAGTTAAACAACACATAGTTTTTACATTTTTTTTTTTTGTGGTCTCGTACAACGTTTTTAGGCATGCTCGTAGCGGAAACTCATTGCTAGTAGGCAACATTATATTCGTCGAAACAGCTGACAGCCGACAGAGCCCGTTATTTAGCGGTATCATGCTGTCTGCTGTCGCGTGGTAAACGTGATTAGCGTAATGCTTGTCTATCGTGTCTACATGCCGCTGCCAGTTTCCGGCTATTAACTACGCATCACGTCAGCAAGTGTACTTTCTCGTTGTTCTGAACTGTGCTGGGACATGAACGGCACATTTTTGACAAGAGCCGTTACGGTCAGACAGCTGCGGTCGCTGCTCTGTCCGTGCGGTACTTCGTTGACCAGCCAACGCGGGAATCGCACCAAAGCTCATAATGCGTTGGGCACCGACGATCAATTACCTGTGTTTCAATATGCGAACGAGAAGACGAAGCGCCGAAAACGTGTCTACACGTGGGGCAGCTGTCTGACGGGCGCCCTGGGCCATGATAAACTCGTGCGACCAAAACTCGGACACGCGCCAAGGTCCAGCCACAACAAGCCCTACAGACTGCCTTTCTCCGAATACTATCTGGTTAAGTTTCCTTCATTTTGATGCTTCGCGCTGCTGTTAATATGACCTATACGTAAGTCGCACTGTGTAGACGTTCACGCCAGCCCCCTACAGCTGTCTTTGTTTGCACCCCTTGCCCTTCGCAACTCCAAGCAAAAGGGCAACTCTACGATGCAGCCTGCATGAATGTAAACAAAGCTGATTGTTAGGCCACTCAACTGCACATATTAACGGCTGTGGCGCGAATCGGCACAGACGTGAGATATCGGGTGAAGCACAGTGCTACGTAAGCAAAATTACTGCACAAGTAGCAATAACTGTTTGTTCTTCACCTGTCGTTCACCAGCAACCGTATTACGCTCCAGTCACATCACACAAAAAAAACACAAATCTGTTACTACGCCCCCACATCTATTGGTCGACAATCCGTCAGTCAGAATCGACCAGTCGGGCGAGCCGATCGGTTTGTGACAGTTTTTGTGATGTGATCAGAGCGTTATTAGTCTCCAGCTAACTTTTGCTATTGTCATTATCATCATAATCGCTATTTTCTGCATTCATTTGCAATGTTGCTATAATATTTGAGTATTTTTTCCTTCTGTTTAGACGGGCGACTCGTGCACCCAGTGAGTGCTTCTTGTTGCTTGTTTTTTCGCCTGCTAAAAAAATTTCACTGTGGCAATGTACAGTTTCTGCTGCAGTGTGGTAATTTGATTAATCTTGTCTCTAGGTGGAAGACATAGCTTGTGGCTATGGGTTTACATTGTTTTCTGCGCAAGAAGACAGAGTTAAGAACCCAAATAAAGTATTTGGCACTGGCATCAACACCGATTTCCAGCTGGGCTACCAGTGTGCACGTAAAGGCAAGGTGTTTTCTCATTTACAACATCACTACTTAATTCACATTTTGCATTGAAAAACAGTTCAGAAACACGTGTGAATTTTTGTTTAAAGAAATTGTGCATTTAACAGCTAAAATAGTATCATAAGCAAAATCAGGTCGGAAAACGTAGTGGTGTGCGTAGGTTGAAAGAGAGGAATGAATGAACGAGGTACTCTGGCACTCAGTGGGCACTGCACTAACATGGACCTCTACCTTACATATGCTGGTTATGCAGAAAATAAGACTGAAACCAATAGAAGTAGTATATGATGTGCTGTAGTATTGCACCATCAAACCATCTGATCTAATTGGGGCTGTTTACTCATGTAGGTAATTAAATACATTTTTCATTTAGGGTAAGCTTATAGGTTATGTGTGGTGAGCTTATGACTGTGTAGTGCCATATGAAACCAAAAAGAGTGGCATTGTTTAATTGAGGCCTGCAGTAAATTATTCTTAATTCTAGAATGCAGAGTTCAAGTATAATGGTTTCTTTAAGAAAGTGCATGTTTAGTATTGAAATTTCAGTTGTTTGACAGTGGAATCAGTCACTAACCTGTTGATGCAATAGTTCATCGGAGACTAAATGGCACCTGTGCCAACTGTTTCATCCCTCAAAATACCAAATGCCTGGCCACCAAAGGATACCTTGACTCATTATGAAACTTTTGGGTGCAGATAATGCTGGGATTCGAACCCTGTACCTTTACATATGAGGCAAATTATTACTAAAAGCTTCATTTCAGGAGCCCAGTGAGTGAAGCTTTCACACCATAAGCTTTGTCTGGGACATTGCTTGTCTCCTAAAGTAGCAGAGAATTTGTCTTCACCAATTGGTAACCAAATTGTATTCTGTTATCCAATTGGCTGGTATTAAAAGCATAAAAACCAAAAAGCTCACTATAGGTTTGTGTGGTGGTGTAAGGCTCCAGCCTTCATTTCCTGCTTGAGTTTTGTGTAACTGCTTCCCTTGTCATTCTCTTTAGGTCACCCTCTTGCGATGTTGACCGAGCCAGTGGGTATTCCACTTCCACTAAGCAAAGACTCAACACGCATCTTACGGGTTGCCTGCGGCCGGTCACATAGTGTTGTGCTTACTGACAATGAAGGGGGTAAGTTGACTGAGGTGGTAATTTCTTATCCGTGCCTTTGTAATTCTGCCAAAATGTCTTCATTTTAAGGTCTGTTGTCATGTATTTTTGTGGTAGCACCGTGTCGAAGAGCTGTTCATGTGCCTGTGAATTCAATAATTCATTTTTGGGTTTAAGGTATGCTCGTGATAATCAGACTGTTTAGAATTACTTTTATGTATAGTTATTAACAAAAGGAAGCCTGTCATGTCATTTGTCAATTTTTAATAAATTTTCAATAAAAGGTTTATAAATGTATTCAGCAAGTTAGCTCCACAAGAACAAATTGATTGTTGCCCCATCAGGTGACTTTTATTTGCTTCTCTAAACAGTCTTTGGTAATCTGGTCTTCTAAAAAAGTGCAGTTTTGAAAATAAGTTGTGAAAATATAGCTCCTACTTTGCAGGCATTGCTTTTTTGCATCATGAGAATATGGGACACTGTTTATATTTTGCAAGTACAGCTTGGTAACAGTAAAATTTACTCACCAAGGTATCACATTCTTGTCGCTGCTTGTAAAATGAACCTTCTTGTGCTATTTCACAATCTTCGCATGCTTTGGTAGTGTATACTAGCATCAAAATACATATATCTGCATAAAGAACTGTAAAAGGAGGTTAAAGCGGTAGCCGCATGAGGCGACAATCCCTGGCGATGCGCTGCACGAAGGTGACGCCAAGGCTTGTCGTTGCTGCTGGTGCACACCATATGGAGCGACGGGACGGAGAGGCGCATTTTCAGCGTTGCTTTGTTACCACCGCCTCATCATTCGGTCAAGGGGCGTGCAGTTACACTATATCTCGTTTCTAACACTAAACGGCATGAAGTATGATAAAATATGAATGAATTTTCTTGTAATGCATCACGTTTAAAAAAAAGAAAGCAAGAGGTCACAGTGCAGCAGCGCGCTACTACACTGCAATGCAGACTTGCCTTGCAAGCAGTGACTTTCTCCTGCTCCTTTCGAAAATTAACAATACCTAGTCACACTAGCCTTTTTTTTTTTTTCTTTACTACCCTACCACGCTTTTACTGAATTGTCTCGCGCTCATATATGCACGGATCAGAAGAAGTGAGCGTCTGCAGGTTTTTTGCTCAAACCAGACTAGGAAAACAAACTTGGCTCACAAAAAACAAAAGCCAGAACGGAAGTTAAGTACCCCAAACCCTTCTGCGATTGGCTGCCTTGCTGCTTCCGGGCGACAGGTGAAATTTTCTAAAAACCCACAACCAGAGCAACGGCGACGAGCGGCAATGCTTTGGCGGCCCTCAGCTCACCGCATGCGCAGTGTGTCACCGCGAATTGTCGCCTCATGCAGTTAGTGCTTAACTGACGCTGGTTGACATTTCAGCTAACCTTTTCTGCAGTTTTCCTTTTGCAGAGTGCATACATTGATTTGATCAGTGTTGCTTTATATTATTAGAGTTGGTCACTCACATAGAAACAGTGCCACTTTGTGCTCGTCAAATTTTTTTAGGAGCACAGTTTTCTATGCCTGTACTGTTAAAGGGACACCGAGGGAAGGGATGACCAAAGATGACCATATCAAGTTATCATTCTCAGTAACAGTGATTCTGTGGCCCTTTTTGAGAGCATTAAGATTTTTCCAACAGCAAAGAATATTTTAAATTCAGTCAAAAAATTTCCCCGTCAATCGATTCCAACCCAGATGTCTACACTGAGCATTTTTTTAAATGAATGGGGCAATATCATAAATCCTGGCATCCTCTTGAAAAACTCGGTTGTTGACACATTAAGTTTGCTTGTGAAATTGTGTGGCAGCTCCATTTTGGTTTTTGGTTATATCTGACTTATGAAAGTTAGATTATTGTTGAAAAGGGCTTGTTATTAGAATGTTGTAGACAGTGACGTGTTTTTATTGGCAGCATATGGTGTGTCCTGGACAATGGTTTTAAGGAAGTAGCTTTTTGTTGAACATCTGCTTATTATCTTTATTTCTTTTCTGGGAGCCTACTCTCATAAAAGCAGCCGTTACATTGCAACTACCAAAGCAGAATTGAACTTAGGTTTTCGATGACAAAGCAATCAAAATACTTTATATCCTAAAGTAATGTAATTACTTTGTATTACTGTATTACTTTGGCAGCATTCTCCTTCGGCAATAACTCGTTTGGACAGTGTGGACGACCAGTTGTACCGGACGAAAGTCCTGAGAGCTCTGCTGTGCCCCGACAAGTTCATGGCATCCCTGGAAAAATTGTCGATGTGAGTTTTAAAATTCACTCTGCCTCTCACGTGTGCAATTTTCAGGGCTGAGCTCAGTTAAGACATTTCTCTTTTTCTTTTTGTTATTTTTTCTACAGTACTAAGTATAATTAACATAGTGGTGAAAATCCTCTTTTAACAGATACGTGGGTATCAGGAAAGGAGGAAATGGGAGGGGAATTTTATCTCGTAAAATTTATTATCTTTTTTTCTTGTACCACAATGCAAAAACCTGGCTAGACTCAGTAATGAAAAATGATTGGTTCAACCTGCCATATGATGAGTGTGTACTGAGGGCGTGTACTGGTATTGCAAGGACTTTATCACCCATGAATAGCAGCTGCTAGTTTAGGAAGATTGGTTGACTGCAATTACATATATTGTGCTGTGCGCTGGTCATCAATTCATGTAAATAATGAACCCGCACGCAGTGTCACCTGACCACTTTGTCATGAAGGGGCAGGAACTTTCCATATTTTGCTTCAGTTTAATGCTTGTCCATTAATAAACTCCAATGTGCTTCTTCAAGCCAGGCCCTAATTTGTCATTTGTAATTGTAATTTTGATTTGATCTGTATACCGTATTTTCCAGTTTATAAGGGGCACCTTTGTATATGATGCTTAGAGGCTTTCGACAAAAAATTGGTATATTAGACTCACCCTTGTCTAAGACACGCCTCAGTTTATTCAGGTTAGGGCAATAGGACTTGACTATGTATGCTTGCTCGATCATTGCATGCTACGTGCCTGGAAGAAAATTTGTTACGTACGCGTGTGAATAAAAGAAAAAAAAAGAGGCAACACTTATGCGCGAAAAACTGCTCGCTCAGTAAGAGCAGCAACTTTATTATTAATCAAAGCCTTGAAAGGCTTCATCGTGGTATGCAGTCGCCTATTTCTCGCGGCAGGGCTCAGCTGTCCTCTTTATGCTCATTATCACTGCGCTGACAGTCACTGCGCGCGGGTACTCTGACGGACGCGGCAAAGCACATGCAGGAAGGAGAAAACACACATTATCAGGTTTAACAGGCAGCAGTTGTGGCAACCCTGTATTGCGGAGACACCATAACGTTGGGTGGTTCGAAACTAAAAAGCATCTACCAGTGTCCTCCCTGCTGCGCGTCTCTCATTTGTCGGATACTTGAGACGCCATTTGAAACGCCGTCCAACCAGAGCTCGGATTTCACCGATGCCGTGTCATGAATCGCCATAGGCCCTCTCTCTTTCTCTTTCTTTCTTCCTCTCTCATGTTGCGGTATGCATTCCATGGTTGCCAGTAAGGCTGCAATGACGTCACTTGAATAAGCTCTATAGCCACCAAACAATGTTGTAAATCATAACTGGAAAGGAGAGTCGGCTTGATCTGGCTTGTCTTGGCAGTGTGGAAAGGGCGAGGAGCATGGATGTCGCCACTTTTTGGCATTCTGCCAGTAAGACAGCTGTACAATTCTATAACACTATAATGACCGTAAATATTGTTATCACAGGTGCAGTTACCGTTATTATTTCTCGATAAAGTTCGCCTATGAACATTGCGCAAAACAAAAAAAAAAGACTTGCGAAAGTCGCATCGTTGTATAGGACACACTACCGAAAATTTTGTCAAAAAAACGTGTCTTATACACTGGACAATATGGTACCTTAGACTGCAAACTGTGCCTTTTGTGGTTACGCCCTGCCCCCCGACATTATGTAAAATCATTTCAATTCAATTTCCTTTATTCTTCTAGAACAAAAAATACATCCTGAGAGGTTCAAGGGCTAAAAGCTACTAGAAACAGCTTGACAGGGGCCCAAGAACCTCTGAAACTGACAGCCAGCGACAGAACGCACATAAACTAGACTCAACAAAACGTACAGAATATAGAGCACAGCAAAATTATCAACAGATTCAAGCAGTACATTTTACAAGTCCAAAGCAAGAATGATACATTAAATTAGAAAAACAGCAAGCGGGAATAAGAAAAGAAGAAATTCGGAAATCATATGTGGCTAAAAAACCTTGCAGAGCAATAGATTCCCCCTGCAAAAAGTTCTGCTGATGCCCTTAGTCATGTGCATGACACGAGGAATGATTTTATGTGAACAGAAGCTAAAACAAACAAATGAACATGTATGTTAGCCATCTAATTGTGGCAATTTATTAAATTCTTCTATTACTACTATTAGCCCAATGCTGATACATCAACAGAATAACTAAGCACGCGAGTTGGTGATACATAGTTATGAATAAAACAGCGCTAAACGCTCAGACGAGAGAATAGAAAAACACATCACATGCGCTGACTCTCAACTGCCCTTTAATCATTGGAAACAGGATATATAAGGGAACACAACAGACTAACACAAAGAAGCGCTTGTTTTGTCCTTGTCCCTCCTTTATTGCTCTGTTCTCCAGTATGAATGCATACCAGCTTGTCCAGATCTCAGCTTTACTAGACCCAGATCTTTTCACTCTTCAGCGCCATGGTTTGTTGTTACAGCCATAGAGTAGCTTCATTTTGTTCCACACTTTGCTCTCTTCCTAAGGTGGTCTGTGGTCAAGACCACACGCTGTTCCTGACAGACGATGGGGCGGTGTACAGTTGTGGATGGAGCGCGGATGGCCAGACCGGGCTGGGCATTTACGGCAGCCAAGGCACTCCTGGGCGCGTCAATGGTGATCTTGGCAGCGTGCGTGTTGTCAAAATTGCTGGCACTGTGGACTGCATTCTGGCCCTATCTGGTGAGTGACATCACCCTTCAGTGATGAGGGAAAGTTAACACACCATGGTGCAGTGTGCAGTTTTTGGTTGTTGCGCCTGGTCCCGTGTCTTCTTTTTCACTAACGTGTTCATCCGGCTGTGTGTTGAACTTCTCCCAATAAATGCAGCAGCAGCTACAAGTTTTTTCTCATCTTGGTTGCAGGATTGCTGACTCATCTCTGTGTCAAAAATTTAAGAAGAGTGTTTGCGATCATTGCCGGTAGTTGTAATGACAGTGCAGTAAAAAACCTCGGTACAAGAGGCACTCAAGGGACCCAAAAAGATTTCTCTTGTAACTAAAGTCTCTTGTAAGCAAAAATTCTTACCAACTATTATGTGTGGTAGTTTATATTCCAAATTTCAATTAAATTTTGTTCCATATCAGTGTCCTGTTTTGTTCTAATATGTCAGGAACCGAAAAGGAGTGCCGCCTCTTGTCTGGCAAGTCAACATGTCCCCGTTGTTTCAGCCACTGTCATCACATTCCTGTGTCACTGAAACAACAGGGACATTTCGACTTCCCAATCAAGAAGAGGCACTCCTTCTCAGTTCCTGACAGATTGCGACAAAAAAAGACGCTGATAGGGAACAGAACTTAGATAAGGAAATCTCTGCACATAAGAGGTGGTACGAGTCAGCTGCGTTGCATGAGCATGCCTGGGTTAACTGTATCTTTTCTAAATAGTGAAGAAGTTACTTTAGGGACCTGCGAAAGTTGCCTTTAGTAACAGGTGTCTCTTGTAACCATGTCTCTTGTATGCAATGTTCTTAACACTGCAAACATAGGAAAACTAACCAAGCCGTTTTCAAGTGTCTCTTATAAATGAGTGTCTCTTGTAACAAGAATTCTTTGCTTTGAGGAGCTTAGTGTCATCTGGCAGCGTACAAATAAACTTGACCTGATTATGTTTGCTGTCAGTGGTGTAGTGCTTGCACAAGGGCTTTTTATATTTTTCAATGCACTTTGTGGCCTAGCATGTCAGTTGATGCCTCCACATGCAGCTGGTGTGGATGTTTGAAGTTTATTCTTAGTTTCCTTATACAGAAACTTAAGAACCCCGAACAAAAGGTACATACTTTATCTGACTAGGTTCAGAGCCCCATATAATTTGTGCACAGGGAAACAGCGAGGTACAGATGAAATTGTTTTCTCCACTAAAAGATGCGAATTAACAATGGAAAAATACAACAGTAAGAAGCACTCAAAAAGCTGAACAAATTAAAAAGATGAAAAAAAAAAACAAAACAGTAACAGGCACTCAAAAAAGCTAGATTATTTCGCATCGACGACAGTTTTAATTAAAACACTCAGTTCCACATCTCAATCAGTGTACGTTTAAATACACAAAGTGATGCATGCTGTTCAATAACGGTAACAAGATCCTTATTTTTGTTGAAAAGCACGGGTATTTGGGATTGTAGGCTTTGCCCACCGTAATTTGTTCTCAGCTTTGGTAGTCTGTTTTTTTTTTTCCTGAGGTCAAAATTTTGTCTGAAACCATTTTTATGTGTACCTTCATGGCTTTAGAGCATAAGCATATTTAGAATTGATTGAATTAATTAACAGACGAAGGAATTTGAATGTATAGCAGATACTTTTATTATCCTACATTTCGTGGTATTGTAATAATAGTCACACGTGCCACAATATTGCTGCCTTATCTGTGGCTCTTTCTAATCTTCTTTTTTTAGGCATTCTTTTTGTATTCTCATTGCAAAGCAGACTCATACTCCGACAACTTCGCAGTTTTTTTAGCTAGTCGCTAAAGAGTTGCTTAGGTTGTTTTGTTTTTTTTTTCAGTTTGATAAATAATTCTTTTTCGCATATATATTCTTCATCTTAGGTAGGTTGTCATGAAAATCACCTTCAGTGCCTTTAAATTTCGCTCCGCAAATCCTGTGGAACACCCGCTTTATTTGAACATGTCATACTTGAACGTGCGCTTGCGAGATTGCTACGGTGATCAAGTTGAGCCAGTCACCTCCTAAGGGGTGGCACATTTTGCAAGTATTGAGTACCTTCCCCCCCCCCCCCTCCCCCCTCCCGTACAGTATGTGGCTCCGTACCATGACTGTTCCGCAAGAAAATAAATTAGCTGGGGTTTAGCTTTAGTTAAACCCAGTAGGTTGCGTAAGCAAAGCCGACGTAGCTTCTCTTTCTGTTCCTTCTTCTTCTTCGGCGGCATGAAGACGGGCCCCATCTGCAGTCGCTCTAAAGGTCAAACGTGGCTACTGGCCGGGTTTACGCGACGGGCTGGAACTTGGCGTAGTATTGTTTACGCAATAAAAAAATGCATGCACTTCTAGCTTGCTGGCCGTGACTACCTCGTCGAAGTACACAGAGTTGCGCCTCCTGATACACACTTGTAATCAGATGGTGCCTGATTGGTTTCCGTTTGGTTTCTAGTTGATTTTTAGCAGGTTTCCATTTGGTTTTAAGTTGTTTTCCTGTCAGCTTCTATTGGGATTTTGCAAGGCTCAGTTAATTTTTGATTCGGTAGGAATTCACTGTTGTTTGCAGCGTTAGCTTTCGTCTGATTGTGCACTTACCATTTCTGTGGCATTAACGCAGCTCTCTGTAAACACTGCAGAAATGGAAAATGATTCAGCCTAGGTACCCCATATGATTTGCCTTGCAGACTCTGGCGATCTGTTCGGATGGGGAAATTCAGAGTATGGCCAGTTTGGAAGGCAGACGGATGAAAAGCAGGTTGGTATCTCATCATTCTGCATTCACCATTTCAACTTTTGCCTTTCAAGTGCGTTAGTAGAAGAACAGCGCCTGCTCGTCCAGCAGGCCATCGATGTATCAGGCACCTAAGTGTTGCGCCTCAATAAAGTCTTTTACTACTGCTATGTAAAATAATAGGGCAGCAGACACAGTTACTGACACATAACATGTGCTTCTGTATATTACTGTTGTGCCATTAGTAATGCAGTGTTAAATATCGTAATTACCAGAAAACCATGACCTTTATGTAAGTCACCACAAGCTGATGGAGGCAATGATTCTGCTTTCTGCACTAGATAGCTGTATTTTGTACCCTCGCAATTATTTTTCAGGGTTATCCTGTTTGGCTTTTTGTATTTTCTGCGGGCAGCTGGAGGAGTCCAGTGACACTGGCTTTAATGTTACCTGGGTAGAAAAAACCCATCTCTGTGAAAAACTTTTTTTTTTTTTCAGATGTGCTATGCAAGGCATTTGAACTTCCCGTATGGAAAAGTTAAAGCTGTCGCCAGTGGTGGAACTATGTGTGGAGTGGTCACGGGTGAGTTACATTTCTTTACCATTGTGTAATCATTTCATATTGGTTAAAAAGTTCAGTTTCAAAGTAGACGAGTGAAAAAACTCAAAAGAAAGCGGGGCATTGCCAATGTTGCAATCGACATTCAGCCTTATGTGCTGTGAGTAATGAATCGTGTCCATGCAGCTGTAATAATAATTAATATATATCTCGCCAGGGATAAGCAGATTTGCGTGAATACATTTCCAGCGTTTCTGCATTTGAATTCTTTGTGTCTTGAGTGATGCAAATATTTCTCATAAAGCTGTAAGATAATGTTGTATCATCGAGATTATGCTGCAAATAGAAAAGCAAGATGCACTGCATGGCATTGCTTGATTACATGCGAATATAAGGCGGTTATGGGGCCATCCTTCACTTCTACAGGTTTCAAATCTTTCAAACTGAAGACAGTAAAAAAAAACTCCGGGGTGCACTTTAATGCAGCTTGTAGACAGTGTCGTTTTTATTTTAAAATTATTTGTTTTCTTAGCTATGCTGCTTTATGGCCGGTCTCGAGGGAGAGCACGCGCTCTTTCCTACGGTCTTCTGGATTGCCGCAGAAGCAATAGGAACGTTTCTCCTTGAGCTACGCTCTCCCCCGCCGCAAGGGCGCGACGAGCTCGCTGTTCGCTCCGTGCCTGCTACAGCGCCGGCGGCTGGCTTTCGTCTGATTACTCACTGTCATCTGCTAGTTTCGTAGTATGTGCAACACCGAATTGAACGAAGACAGAAAATAAGTTTAGGTTTAGCTGCATGTCGCGTGTGTTCCACATGTAAATAAAACCTTTATAACAAAGTCTGCCCATTTGAACCGTCAAAGAAATGAATCATACTACTACTTCTCCAAAAGTATGACAAGCATATGACAGACTGCTACCTTAAATGCAGACGATGGTACTATATTCATTCAATCGTTGCAAATATCGATACCAAACGAGGAAGTTCTGCAAGTAAGCTTGTTGATGCACAGTTGCATGGTGGCATATTTATGGGGTTTAACGACCAAAAGCAATTCATGTTATGTACGAGGGGTGCCATAGTGGAGGTACTGGAAGTTCGGATAACCTAGCTTTTTTAATGTGCCATGTATTGCGAAGTACATGGATGTCTTGTTGATATTGCTTCCATCGCGACGTGGCCGCCGCAGCAGGGATCGAATCCGAGAGCGATGAAAACCCAAATTGTTCATGTGCGTGGTTCTAGATATTGCCCTGTAATAACATTTAGTATGATTCATCATCATTATTATCATCATTAACCAGACTATACCCACTGCAGGGCGAAGGCCTCTCCCATATTTCTCCAATTAACCCGGTTCTGTGCTAGCTGCATCCACTTGACCCCTGCGAACTTCTTAACCTCATTCGCCCACCTAACTTTCTGCCGCCCCCTGCTACGCTTTCCTTCCCTTGGAATCCAATTTGTTACCCTAAGCAACTATCGGTTATCCTTTCTTTGCACTACATCTCCTGCTCATGCCCATTTCTTCTTCTTGATTTCCACTAGAGAGTCAGTAATTTGAGTTATTTCTCTGACCCACTCTGCACACTTCCTATCTCTTAATCCTACCCCTACCATTTTTCGTTCCATAGCACTCTGCGTTGTCCTCCACTTAAGTAGAACCCTCTTGGTTAGCCTCTACATTCCAGCCCCATAGGTGAGTACAGGTACGATTACTGCTACCAAATTCTGGTTTTCTTGGACACAGAGGAAGATTGTAATTTTATATTCTGTAATATACATGCTGGCACTTGCTGTCGAAATTGGCCTAATTTTCGTGGACACCATATTTGCGTTTCTTTTGAGAGTTACATAGCTCATCCAAAAATAGCCCTTTATAATAACCTGAAGAAATAGCAATTAATAATGCAGGGAACAAAGTTCCTCTGAAATTGGCATGTTTCTCCTGTTTAGAGCTAGAAATGGAAACTAAGGCAGCCTCTCCTGTTGCGGGTGTGTTTTTTTAGAGGTTTTAAGTTCAATAGACTCCATTATGCCCATTTGGAAACGCTATAGTGCGATTATGTGCTCAGCACTGAGACCCTCGATGCAAGCTAGCTTCTTTAGAAACTACTCCCGCCCCGCGCACGCACGCACGCATGCACGCGCACACACCCACACCCTCCTGCTGCAGATCGTAGTACTTAGGTGAAATAATGGCATAGCTTTAAAGTAATGTCCAGTTCTTTAAGGGGAGTATGATTTTCTCCTCCCTAAATTTTCTTAAATAGGACCAGGTTTGAAGGGGAATGATTTTTTTGTCTTGTTTACCGCTCTCTCGAATATTCACGTCCGATGTCTTGACCAAAAGTCGCTGCGTCGGTCGTGAGACTACATGCTCTTTCATCCGATTGATATGTTCATGCATATGCGCATATGCAAGAGAAAAGTTCACTGCATTGGACAGCTGCAGTTTCAACTGCGAGTAAATTCTTCCTCTTTACTCGGAGTTTGTGTAGCACCAGAAAGTATTGTTAATGGCTAGATAAATGAAAACGGCAGTGATTTAGATTTCAGGATATTTTTTAAACTTTAGAATCCCCACTTCTCATGCTTGCCAAGCAAAGGCTTCAAATCAAGTATAATTCTACACACAGCTTTTACAATGTACCTTTTACAATGTACACTGCATGCCATTTAATCTTCGTGTTTGCTCAAAATTTTGGGGCAGAAAGCTTTGATGCCTGTACATCCAGCTGCTCATGCGACCAGCCGCCGCCGAATTTATCTGCATTTTATACCTCGTAGATCGCAAATATTAGACGCTGATTATGCAGTCTTTGTGCGAACTTGCAGGTTGAAATTTATGCGAGTGGGGCGGGAAGCGAGCGTGCACTTTTTAGGCGTGTGAATGGTGGTAGCAGGTGTGGAGCGGTGAGGAGGTGGCGACCCCACCGAGGTGCGGCGGGAGGTGGAAACAGACCCCATTGAGAAGGCTGCAAGAAGAAATGCGCTTTCCCCTGAGACCGGTCATGTCTGCACGTGTACGCTGCTGCCTGTGTATTGATTCTGCATATTTTCGATCCTTTCAATCTCTAGTTAGAGCTGTGTTGCTGATGTCGTTTCGCTGTTTGAAAAATGGGAGATTGCATTTTCTTTTTGTACTTTATCATTTACGTGCAGAAATGAGTTAATGTTTAATAAAATACACTGCACATTTGGTAGTTAGTTACTCATACGCATATTATTGCACACTTTTTCAGAGGGTGGTGACGTCTACATTTGGGGATATGGTCTGCTTGGCCTGGGGCCTGAAGTATCGGTTAAAACTCACCCGACGTTGCTGCCTAGGCCACTGTTTGGTGCTAGTCGTTTTGCCCCCGACACCCATGTTGTCGACCTCTTCTGTGGTCTGAACCACTTTGCAGCTGTGAACAGTAGGTTGCCTTTTTGTTATTTCCTGCTGATAATAGTCCTCATAAAGGGCTAGACCCTCAGGGGAATTTTCAATTAACCAGTCAATTGAGGACAGTTTGTAACTAATTAACTGCTTTATTTGTGACAAAACACCCACATATTTCCACATTCTTCTGGGCCTCCTTCTCGAGCCCTGACGTTCATTGCAGTCCAGCAGTATGTTTACGTTCTGCAACCTCTTATTCAACAATGCTACAGTCTGTTTATAACCCCACATTGTATCTGCTGGATGATAGTATCTATCTGGAACCAAATAGTGTAACACGTGAAACTTTAGTATCTTAGATCAGTATAGGAAAGGGAATGTTCAAAAATCTGCGGCGCAGTTAGTCAGGAGAGGAAGTGGTAGTTACTCTGTCTTTGCAGATTTGTGGGGGCATGGGAGTAAGTTCTGGGGCATTTTTTTTATTTGTTTGCTTACTAATGTAACTAATATTGGGCAGTGTGCAATATGTGCTTGGCTCATTCAAGTGATTGTGCGATGGCGAGACTAAAAAGGGTCCCTGCAGCAGTTTTAAAGTTGTCTATAAGATGCTATGAAATCATGAGGCTCGCGCGACGCGAGTCACGAGGGGCTCTCACTGGCTCGCCAAAGGCCTTATAAGTTATAAATGTTCGTAGGTGGAACACCCGAAAGCAACAGAGTGCACGGCTGACTAGCGCCGGCAGTGCATGGCTCCCCTTTACTTTGCCATCTGTTACTGTGCCACTGTGAGCGATTGAGCGGCAAACTCAGCCGATCTCAGCTAGGTGGCACACTTCATGGAGGATGATCCTGGATTGTGATGTTTAGGACTCTTTTTTTCTGACTTTTTCCACTTGATGAGTTGAACAATTAAAGGTGGAGGACTATAGTATTGGTTTCGTTGCGAAAGCAACATTACGCCAGCTGCTTCACCTCTTCAGCGTCGCACCTCCGCCGTGGCACCGACTCCACGAATGACCTTGAGCCAAGAAGAAGATGAAGAAACCACTGGTGATAACGATAACCCTGTACTTGCCACCCTGGTAGAGACGAACGGCAACAGCGAGTTACCCGCCCCGAAAGCTTTCACTCCACATCTGGTTCAGCAGTGTTGAACGCCTATAATTTTTTTTTTCTTCTTAGGCAATATTTATTGTACAAAAGCTAAATAAATTTCTATGGGAGACCGATAGGTGATTGAATACCTACCGGTGGTTTGCTTGTCTCACACGTGGTGCAATGTTGTTGCAGAGGACCTTTAAGAGCCACAGCTTGCTGTCAAGCACCGTTGTCTTTCCTTTGTTTGCCATGCTTTGTTTCCCCCTTGTTTTATTCCACGCAAAGTCGAGGAACTCATCATTGTGCAATGCCTGAGTGCAATGAATTACTCAAAGTATTTTTAGCAGCAAACTGAAATATGCAACTGATATTGTTAAGAGGTGGCATAAACAAATGTACAGTGTGTAGAGTTATATAACTGTAAGGTAGTCCCAGTTTGGGTGCTAAAGTAAGAACATGCTCGGACGAGAGAATATGCATAACAAGGCGTACATGTGTTTCTACGTCTGTTTCTATCATTCATGTTAATTGTGCATCCCTGGAGTATGTAACAGTCAAAAACACAACGTGCGCACACTGGTGAGGAATGGCTGGAGTACTGAAAGTGCAATTTCGTCACTGTAGGCAGGGGAGAGCTGTACACGTGGGGGAAGAACAAGAATGGCTGTCTTGGTCTTGGTCACACATTGGATCAGTATTTCCCATTCAGGGTGAGTTGTAAATGGCTGTTACGAAAAGATAAAAACAGAAGCATGCAACTTCTTTTTCTTGTCTTTGAAGACATCTTTTTATATTGGCTTTTTCGTTTCAATGAGTAGTACTAAACTAGCCCTTCCGAAGCAGCTACACAATGTTATCATCCCTGATGTTTAAATTAGTTTTCAGACTTCCATCTGAGAAGTTTTCATGTCACTGAAGGAGTGTGCAATAGTTCTTTTTTTCTTAATATTTCATTATTAATATTATCTTTGAAACATTGTAGATGGTCCCAGTTATCAGCATTTCTCATAGTCTGTAGCTAAACGAAGTACAGTACTATGTGACAGATTTTATAGCAGCAGAAAGATTCAGGAGCAGGTTTACTGAATGAAAACAAACCTAGTTTTTCTGATCAAGAAAATTGCGAAGTGAAAACCAAGCTTTCCTTTTCGAATCGTGTTGGCCACTTTTCTAATTTGTCAAAAACTGCACACCACATTTGGAAGCGAGACGAAATGTTTTTGCACATTATTGTACAAGCTTGTTTACTGCAAATGCTGCAACCTCCTCCTATGTGTTATGTTGTCCACTGTTATGCTCTAGCAATAAATCTAGAGGCCAAAATAGTTTCGTTTTGGTTTTATGGGTAGGCTTCAACATGTTCACTGCGTTAAGGGTGGGTCACATGACAGGAATTAATAACCATCGTTAATGAGAATGATTAAAAATAGAAGTGTACAGAGTATTATGAACATGCTGTCTATATTTGAATACTTAGTAGCAGTGTGTCCCCAGAACATAATGACAAGAGCGTGCAGGTGCCCACGCCCATTATTTTGTGGTGTACTGTTTGATCTCATTTGCACATTCCTAGCTAATGTGACGTTATCCTGTAAAAGCTGATAAATTATGGCATGGTTGGATCGTGTATAAGAAAACAAAATGATTGTCCACAATTGTGCTAATTCTTGTTGAGCTATGACAGAATTACAGGATTTATTTCGTGGTTTGCAACATAGAGGAGTTGAGGTCCAACAAGCCTCCAAAAAACTGCTGCTGGAATGCTAGCATATTCAGTAGATTCGAGGAAGCCCTAATTGTTCTTTTGAGACGTTTATTCAGTTCTATGTGAATTACTTTAATGTGATCTAGCAGTCATGGGAGTTACATTGTGCAGTTATATTTTAAAACTCATCTGTGCCTCACTTATGGTCAGACCGTGATGAAGTAGATAAGCCGATTCTGGAGCGTTATGTTTCTTATAAGGATCTGTTTACTTGGTTTATGTTTTCTCTTTGTAGTATTAAAGTCCTTAATACACGAACCACTATGAGCTGCAGTGTTAATCAATGCCATTCTGATTATTGACAGCAGATGTGGTCACTCCATTTGTGGTGCCAGGTCATTTTCTGAGGAATGGATGGATGATTAGTAGTAGCAGCAGCTGGATGGTAAGGACACCCAATCACGCTACCTGGGTAGTGCAATATTGATAGCAGTTTGTCTGTATCATGTATTAGAGCTTATCTCTTTGCTGCAGCCAGTGATAAGTGTTGTCTGTCTTCTATCTTCTCTTTTACAGGTTAGCCTCACTGCCCAGATACTGAAGGTCAGCTGCGGTGTGGACCATACAGCTGTGTTGTGCCAATCTTTCTGCTGATGGTGTCATTGTGACTTCAGTGTAGTTTGTAGAGAGCAGACTTCAAGGACTGGTGGTTGTTGTTATTGTGAGACAGCGATGAATTCAGTGCCCTGCAGTATTTTTTTATTGTGTGACTGGCAAGAAGAACTAATAAAACAGTGCAAATCATCAAGTTTGTTGTTTTCTGAGCAACAAAGACGGGTCATAACCTCTGAAAATGATGTCTAAAACTAGTAGCCTATTGATTTTAGCATGGACTTCACATGTGAACGGTGTGGGACCTGTTACCCACTGTTGTGGGCACCTGCTGGTTTTCTATAACAGGTAAACGTTTTCTCGTGATTTGGTTCTCAGCGTATCGTGAGTAAAATGTTCAGAAAAGTTAACTCTGGTCTGCACCCTTCGGTTGTTTGTTGAAGCGTCGAAGATTGAAACTCGTTATGCGAGGTAAAACTCTTACGCCAACAATGGCTAAGTGAACAATAGTCGCATGCAAAACAGTTGCATAATCAAGTGTCATGTAGATGTGATGTATGTTGGAGTCAAAAATGCGCATTAGGATTAATTTTGTTTATTCTTCCTTTTCACATTTCAAGTTGTTTAACTACTGTGGTCTAAAAGATAGTTCTTACAAGACAACTGCATTTTGCGTGTTGTTTCTGGCTATTTCTATTTCATACTGATAGACGCTAATAATTTTCTGCCTGTTTGCTAATAATACAGTGTAAAGGAGCTCGGCCTCATGAGCATTCTTGTTCTTTTGGCCCCTGCAAATCTCGCACATGTTGCACGTTTTTCCGCTGCCGTCAAGTGATTAGCGTTGCCTTGGCATATGCCACATCTGTTGCATCATGCTGCCTGCATCCAAATGGAGCAGGTCTATTTTTTAATTATATCGCAGGTGCAGTAGCCAGGAATGTAGCATCTGGAGAGAACTGAATCTCTCAATGCTATAAGTTAACATTAGAAATATGATTTTCTTGTATATTTGCATTGAGTGAACTATGAATCTCCTGGTATTGTTCAGCACCTTGCTTGCCCGGCTTTTGCTTAGAGGAAACAATTTGTCAATAACTGTGCACAGGGAGAGGGCAAAATTGTTTTAAACTAGACGTGCGCATGCACATCTTGAAAATTAAGGCATCACTGTTTTGATTACAAATTTAGATGTGATAGCTGCAACTAGGACCAAATTATGCACCGATCAATTAGTTCCGCTTTTCATGGGTGATTCTAGTTGGCAGACATGCATGTTAACCAGTAGTAATGGAGGCTAACTAACAGGCTTGTGAGCTTTGTGATGTTTGGTCTATTAAGAACCCTGTTCTCTTGCAGCCGAATTGAGGAAGCGGCATTTTATTGTGCAATTTGTTTGATATATTATATGAAACCCTGCATATGCCCCGCCGGGGTGGTGCAGTGGTAAGACGCCCGACTACTGTGCCGGAGTTCCCGGGATCGAATCCCGGCCTCGGCGGCTGCGTTTCGATGGAGGCGAAACGAAGTGGCGTCCGTGTGCTGTGCGATGTCAGCGCACGTTAAAGATCCCCAGGTGGTCGAAATTACTCCGTAGCCCGGCCCCCCCTTCTCTCTATCCACTTTCACTCCCACCTTTATCCCTTCCCTTACGGCGCGGTTCAGGTGTCCACAGAGCAAGTGTGACAGATACTGCGCCTTTCCCTTCCCATGAACCAACCAACCAACCAACCAACCCTGCATACACTAGAGTTATGGCATGAGCGCTTCATTTTGATTCTCGCGTCATCGGGACAAAATATAATTTTTATTCTCATACTTTCAACATTCCTCTTAATTTACCATATATAATCTGCGCTTGCACACAATTCTCCAGAACAGTAGTTAGTTTCCAATGCAGAAGATGGCAAGGCTAAATGACGAGTAGATTCCACGTGTTTCGTCTCGCTAGGGACAAACAACTCTGGAAGTACACGTCATCTTACCGAGCTGCAATACCAAGTGACATCAATGTCTGTCTACCCACTATGATGGGGAGCGGCTAAAACTCGCCATGAATAATGCCAGTGTTGCCTGGATTTTTGCTGGACAGCCGCCCTGAATCCCTAGCAATCCCTAGGTCGGATTGTCCCTAGTTGAGGGCACGGCGTGCCGGCGGGCCACCGCTCATCGCCCGCCACCCACCCTGCTTGGTTGGGGATGCCGCCGGTGCCGCGGCGGCGGTTTGGTGCCGTGGCTTTTGTTGTAGTAAACGAGACTGTGCCTGTTGCACGGACGGGTGCGATCGAACTGACTGGTGTGCGCGCCATGAACAACCCTGGCACATCTGCTGCGGCTTCGGTACAGAAAGGTTAGTGCCCGGTCTGTGAAAATATTTTAGTTGTGGACAAAGCATGCCAATGAAGGTGCCGCCATGTTCAAATTTTAGCTGCCAGTTTTGCGTGCAATGTTCGTGGTTATATGCTGTCCGCTTACCGTTCTTATTTGTCACATACTGCAGGGATTTGTGCCAAGGTATGCACTTGCAGCACGCGCCAATTTAGCACTGTTGAAGGCGAGCACTGCACTGTCTTATGATGCTGCTAACTGGCGCTTGATGCTTTGTCTTCTATCAACCAGATACTCACGGCACTCGTCAGTGATTAGCTGCTTAGGGCGACGAAGCTCATTTTATGCTTTTTACGTTCTTGGCCCCGATTCTCCATACGCTGTTCGTTTTGATCACATCCGGGTGAAGTACTTGCCTATGATATCGCTCGAGCATCACTAGCTTGAAACTAGTGATACATATTGAGCACCAAAAGCTCTAAACTAGCACTGAACCTTTCACAGCTAAAAGCGGCAGCTATATGGATGATATTCTGCGTACCCTTGATGAAATTTTGCCTAATTTGCGTCGGGTACGACAAAAGGATAAGCTCTGTTGAGACAACAGAAATGATAACGTAAATACCGTTTAGACAACTCCATTGTAGCACGGAGACCACGTAGAGGTGCTTCGAAGTAATGAACTCGCTACTGAACTCCCCTTATGTGTGTGTGATTTTTTTTTTTCCTGTACCTTTAGTTTCTTACACTCCTTACTAGAGCCCTGCACGGGTTGGATTTTCCAGCCCCTTCCCTGGCCCACGTTTGAAGACCATCCCGGATCCATGGTTCCAAGCCCATCGGCAATGATTAATGGCCCGGACCCGGCCTGCGCTTCCACGACAGGGCCTGTGCCAAACCTGCAAAGTAAGTCTGAACAGGCGCCTTAAAAATGTATTGCTTAACTAGCACATAACAATAAATCAAGATGAGAGACAAACCTTGCAAAATATTCTTGGTTGAGAAGGGCACAGTTAAAGCACCGACAGAAGCAAAGGCATGGTGAAGAATATTTTGACAAGACATTTTATGTAAAGCTATCTAGCACAATGTACATTTAAAAGGTGTGGATTATGGGCATTTTAACTATGACTCCTTATAAGCAATTGGCTCTTGGTGCAAGTTCTTTGCTTAATCACCTACAAAAAGACTGCCCCTGGCAACTTTGCCCCAGGAACATTAGTGGGCAAGGGCAGAAAAAACCAAAATTTACATATTCATTGAAGAAATCACAGCCACATTGTCACATCTCTGTGGAGACGAAAAGCGGTAGCGTCTGTTCATTTGCATGTATATGTTATTGGATATGTAAAGATTCCTAAAGCAATAAGCTCTTATCCTACAGCATTTATTGTAGCGTAGAGACATTCTTTGGGGAAGGGGGGCGGGGGGGGGGGGGGGGGGGGAGTCAGAATTTTTATGAACAGATGGCTGCCTGCCGAGCAGTCAATTGAAGGTCCTTGTCCAGGGGCTGTTATAAGGCTTCAAATGTCCAGCCGTTAGCGGTAACACAAAGGTTAGAAGCTACCCTCTTGCTCACTGATTTCTGAGAAATCCTAAGCTGATGGTGTTGAGTACTTCAGTAGGCACGTGCTTATGCAAACGGGCTGTGTCATGCATGACAGGTTACAGCACTTCATAACACCTCCATTGTAGTACAGTTCGCTATCGAGTTTTGAGCCTTTCCTTTTTAACTTTTTTCACTTGTGTCATTGAATGCAGCCCGGCATGTTCGTACTAAATTACTTGGACAAAACACCGAGTGGCACTGATTAAACTCTGTTTACAAATGAGCTTTCTCTCATTCTCTGTCAACATATGTACTAGTAGTGGTTTATTCATAAACCACCGGAATGATTTTAGTGCTGGAATTCCATCTCCAAAAGAAGCCATACACAGCTTTACCCAGCCTGGCCTCGTTCCGCCACTGCAAGCTGCAAGCCCAGGCCTGCATGTCAAGCCCGAGCCAGGTCCAGACCCATAAAAACGGCAATTTTCCAGCCCGGCCCAGGTTTTCGGGCTGCCCGAATTCATGCTCTGCTCCATACACTGTTGAAATTATTTGCCGAGAATAAGTTCTCAGCAGGCAGTACTTTGGTAATCTCTGTTAGGAAGAAATTACATGCCATAATTTTTTTGCCCTGGAAACTTGCTTACACGACTACCTCAAAAATATCACCCAGACGTGTCCCTTGCCTGCAGTCGCTTGCTGTACAAACAGCATTGCAATTTATTTGTTGACACTATGGTGCATGTAGTACGAAACAAAAGGAGGTCATTATTTGCTAGAAGATGATTGTGAAAGTATGAAAAATTTCAGTCACTGCTATTTTCATGGGAAAATGTCGCATGGCCTTGTATAGCCAATTAGGGCCAATTGACGAGAAATTTTTGCTCAAGATTTCTGCCAGCAGAGTAGGCACTGCTGTCATTTCTAATAGCTATTTCGTTGTTCATTCATTTGCAGCGGCACCAACATGTTCTGTTGTCTGTGTTTTGTGCGCCCATATTCTGTTCGTTGCTTTAAAACATTTCTGGGTAAGTGCAGTCGAGACCGCGAGCATAGTGTTGGGTGAATTCACCAGGCGGCATGACAAAAGGAGGCAGTGTGGTGTAGAGGAATCCACTTGCGCCAAAGACAGAGACTGCAACCATGCCAGACAGGTTGCCAAGACATCGAACGAGAAGCCAGACTAGCCTATTGCCGAGAAGCTTACCAAATGCGGAATCAAGCCAAGACTGAAGCGGCAGCTACAAATGCGGCACCGGCCGATGGCTAATGCTTTTGACTTGGTTCAAAGAGAGCTGAACCTCTGCAATATTTAATATTTCATAACAAAGGCTTCAAAGATTTGCCTCAAGTGATTCCAGGTAGCCCTGCATTCACCTTTGTCACGGATACACCTGCAAGAAACAAATAGTGGTGCGTAATTGCTCCAAGCGATGTTCTCTTTGTTTTCCTTTTTAACTTGATACCATACAAAGCACCCTGTGTGGCAGCACCTGCTGACTTGGTCATGTCATGTAGCCTTGTGTTGTCACACAATCTGACGGACAGTCATTGCAGTGCTGCGTCACCTTCCTGCCACTTGCCAGATACATGCCCATAATTTTTCATGGATGCCAGATTTTCTGCAGTATGGGACCCATCACAATATTTTTTGTTGCCAGATTCCAGTAGTGCAGTGTTTCGTGACTTTTTTGTCACTTGTCCGGCAGCAAGACACATTTATTGCCGAGATATTTCGATTTGAAGTTGAAGAGGTCTGTTTTCCTTCCAAGGGATTTAGACTTGGGAAAATGATGCAAACGATGGTGTAGACATAGACTCCGTGATTCTTGATGCATAGCGAGCAGTGCAATCTAGCAGCAGCTGAAATTAAAGCTACAGTTCGCCAAAGCCGTCTATTTGTTTGCACCAGGCATAGATCTTGAGCTTGACTGCAAAGTTTTCGCAGTGAATCTTGACCTTTGCACCCACAGAGCATGCGGTGCTTTTTAGAGTTGAGGTCACTTGACTAACAGGATAGAATGTACGAGTGCCGGCGTGGCGGCAAAGTTTGTAGCTAGCGAAGCTATGGATGCGGCCACAGACATTGCCGAGCTACCATCACGAGTGACGAGTAAAGACTGCTACAGATCCGTCTTTTTTGAATAGCAGCAAGGGGTGAACAATGCATTGTGGCAGAAAGTTAAAAGAAAAAAGGGGTACACAGGGCCTGTTTTGCTCAATTTATTTAGTTTCCTTCACTAATGTATTTCTTAATATGAACCAACTGAGCTCCCTTTCGCTCAATGCTTCCTTGGGTGTCTACACCTTATGTGGTGCACTCTAGAGTCGCTGCCCTGCAGATGGCAAACTGATGTGCCAGTAAGGTCTGTGCATGCACACTGGGAGAGTAGAAAATAGAGAAATAGAAATATTACGAGATAGTTTGGCAAACTCCTATGCTTATCATAGATATGAGACATCGGTGACACTATTAACAGCCAGCAAAAGCATTCAGCACACTTGGGATGCAATTGTTTAGCGGTGAGTGAAAAATGTGTGTAAAAAAATGCAGTTGCACTACACAAGTAATGTAATGCGAGAGGTCTCAGCTGTTCGTGTGGTGCAATGGCTAAGACATTCAGTTAAAACTCCAAAGGACTTAGAATTAAATCCTGTTCGAGGCCGTTTTTTTTTTTCTTCTTTTTTTTGTCGCTTTTTTTTTTTTTTTCTTAAGCACCCATGCAATTTAAATCTTACTTTTTCCAGCCTTTCTTTTCTTTCCCAGCTCCACTCGGGTCTGTGCAGGTTTATTCTGCCCAGTAAGTTGTAACTTAATCCTGTGTGCATTTCATACCAGATTTTTCAATAGAGAAGCGCTTACTGGGGCATGAACTTCATCAGAGGAAAACTCTGCTGCTCCGCACTTGTAAACCAAAGCATGTATATCAAAAATGAAACCATGTGGTGATGCCAAATGCATAGCTGTGACTTCGAAGAACCAAAACATACCACAACGAAACTGACTGCCTGTGGCACTGCCAAGCGCAAATTTATTTTTGGCTTCCAATATTTAGCCTGTCTGTTTGCCATTTTTGAAACAAAAATTAACAATTCAAACATGCAACCATAATACATGTTAGGCAGCCTCCGGGATCCCTTGCATGTCATTGTGCATGCATTTGCGATTTCTGTATTTCTGCAATGCCTGCATTTCTGTTCTCTTTTTTCTACCTTATAAGAGTTTTGTTTTCAGTGAAAGTGGTGTTTTTGTGATTAGGAGCCAGTATACCATCGCTGCAAGCCTACTTTTTCTTTGAGTGTTCCTTTAGCACTACTTGCAGGTCTACTGCAGGTCTTTCGTATTGCACTCTGAACAATTTTTTACCTATGCTTTTCATTAAGATTTTCGAAGCATGATGGGTTGTAGCGAATGGATTTGATTGCACCTGAAAACTTCCAACACAAATTGAGAGCGTGTAATTTCTCTTTTTTTTTTTTTTGCTCACTGCGTGTTCTTTGCGAATGATGAATTTGACCACTTGCTTCACGAGGGAAGGCTCGAGGACGTTGAAGCTACTTCGATTGCCCGTCACTAGGCACAGTTATAGCAGTCTCGTAGCTCACTGGGTGCATGAGGTATTTGAGGTTACTACTCCTTATCGCCATAGACACCAGCAGGCTCAGCATATGTATCTAGGCATGCGGCTTCTTGTTGGTTGACCCCTTATCATTTATACTGCACAGTTTGTTGCATAATGGAAGCACAAGTTGACACAGGAAATGAAACGCCATGCAGTCCTCATCGCACTGGCCGTGCGCCACAGCGACTTGGAAATTGCCAACTTTCTGAATGTTGCGAAGCCTTTCGTTAACAAAGTGCGGACAGAACTGATGTGCTGTGACGGTGACGTGGCATCTGTGGCGAAAAGGAAAAAGCACAGTCAGCGGTCAGACGTCGTCAGAACACCTGATTTTCTTCAGAGGCTGCAAGTCATCGTGAGTGACAACCCAGAGAAGTCAATGTGGGACATTGCAAAGGAGCTCGATGTCGTAGAGTCAGCTGCCAGGCTTGCTGTGCACGAGGACGTGAGGTACCATTTCTGTGTCATGAGGAGGCCGCAATTCTTTCCTGGTAAAGGTCGGGAGAATAGTCTGCTCTGGTCCAAGCGCTTGCTAGGCAAGCTGAAGAGCCTGGAATGCTTTTTTTTTCTTTCAGATGAAAAGAACTTCGATCAAGACCAAAAAGCTAATTGCCATAATGAAAGATGGCTTTACGGAAGCGCTAATGAGGTGCCGACAGCATTGCAGACAAAATTTCTGTTTGTGATGGTGTCAGCAGCCGTCGGCAACAAGGGTGATGTCATGCTGCCACACTGTTTTGCAGAAGGACTCCGCGTTAATGCTGCCGAGTACGCAGAGGTGCTTGCCACCGTTGTGAAGCCCTGGACTGATACTGTTTCGAAAGGAAAATCTTGTGTCTTTCAGCAACATTCGGCTCTCGCCCACACCGCCTGCGTCACCCACGAGTGGCTGGCCAACAACTTCCAATAACCACATCACTCCCAACTTGTGGCCTCCTAGTTGTCCAGATTTGAAATCACTGGCGTCGTTGAGAGAGAAGCCGACAAAAGACCACATAATACAAAAAACTCTTAAGGTCGCCACTGCGAACTCAATGGGCAGTACCTCTAAGAACCACCTGATCCGTGCATGCAGCCATTTCCGAAGCCGAATTGAATTGGTTATTGCTGCAAGTGGCGCATTCATTGAGTAATGTGAAAATAAACAGTAAGAGAAATATCTCCTAAAGTTTGGTGAAAATATATATATATTTGCTGGAGATATTCTCTGCCTGAAGCCAACATTGCATCCTCAAATGCCTCGTGCACCCGGTATATTGCAAGATATGTGGCTCGAAAGTTCAGGCACAAATCAAAATGTAGTACTTATTCTGTATCTAATTTTGAGCAAATTATGTGTGCAAAAAAACAAAACAAAAAAAAAAGAATTCATCTCAAATTTTGACCACCGAGGTCTTCTTTATACGTCTGCAGAGCTTGCAAAGCTCGTAAACACGCTGGAAAATTCGATTTCTTTAAATTATTTATTTCATTTCAATAATTGAGATTAAGACAAGCAACATTCATAATTTTGCGATGTTTTTGAAAAGCCCAGATGTTCCCGAGCCTGGATATTCTGCCCATGACAGAAAAATTACTCTTCGCATAGAGAAGTTCTACGTCCAGATGAGGTTCTGTTTTTATATGAAGTCGCTAAACTAAGAGCAGAGCTCTAAACCAGAGCAGATAATGCACCTGAAGGTGACGAGATGGAAAAAATTATATTCTAGGGCTCTGTTTAATGACCCTGCCCGCGTCTTGTGTATTATTTTCAAATTTAGCAGCTTAATCATTCACGTGCTCGTAGTTCAGTGACATTTTCATATAATTCTGTAGTGTTTCTTATGTTGGTACCATATGCTTGAACTATTTATATCCACTTAAAGGGGTCATGACAGCTAAAATCTGAGCATAAACTGATTATTGCATTTCACTCCATTCACATAAATTATAAATCCTCGAAATTTGAGATTTCAGTGCAGTAGATAGTTTATAATGATTTTTTATTATTAATAGCGAAAGCAGCTTTATGGTTTGGCAACCTTGGGCGCTGACGTTACACGATATCATCCCCATGCTTTCTGCTATTCATGGTGACTGCGGCACTCTTGCATGCATGCCGTGGATTGTGGTCACTAAGAGCCTTTTTCTTTCTTCAGCAAAAATATTTCATTCGCATATTATTTTTACTTTGGCAAGCCTTCACTATAGTGTGCAACCTTAGCGATCCTTGGACTTGTTTTGGGCTTCGTCTAGAGATTGTCGAGAAGGCCAAAATAAATGTGCTCATGCTGTATTATTTAAGCATACAATCTGAAGCACATTATTCTTACGTTTTGAGAGTTAGCTTGTTTAGCAACAAGCACTCCCATATATAAAAAGGCACATGTCCAACGTTTCCTTCCTGGTCTTAAATCGGTAACCAATCAGCAACACAGTTGATATGAATCGAAGTTCGGTTTACATTCGGCTTCTGTTTTGGTGAGCAGTCAAGGTCGACAAGTCTCGTTCTGAATGAGGCCAATTTGGGAAAGCGACCCACCGTTTGCCTTTGCAAGTGTGAACATCGGTCAGTCTGAGCGGTTCCTTAATCGCACACCCTTTGCAATCCTCAGTCGTGAATGGGCCTTTAAACTGCACGCTGGTCACATGTTGGTTACAGTCAGTGTGCAGTAAAACATCTTCAGAACACAGCGGGCCTGTTTGTAAGCAGCACAATTTCTGCTGCCAAGAAGGGTAGAAAGGCCTTTATGACTTATTGGAGATTTAATTGACCACATGCTCTGAAGTTTCTTCAAAAAGCCGATATTTCTGCTATAAAACATTAACATTTCCGCTCCATAGCTGTTTCAGCACGTCTGTCCTGCTTTCTGCTCCATTTAGCTGCTCCAAAAAGCATATTTGCTTGCTCCAAGAGCTGCTCTAAACACCTATTTTGGCCACGCACACATGGTACTGCTTTTCACGAGCCCCTGTCCAAAAGTGCTGGAAGAAGACAATAACGATGCTATTTTGGGGCCTACTTCACGCAAATTCAGCACTCAGACTTCGACTACCTTGAAGGAAAGTCATCCTTGCCACTTAAGAGTGTTCAAACGTGGACTAGCCTCCCTTGCGCTTTATAATGGCGTTCGCACCCTGACCGCCTACTTACTTGTCCCTGTGGGCCTTCTCGATGAAATCCTACAGGCCCCTCATGATGAGCCCACAGCAGGGCGTCTAAACTTTATTTTACTCTGAGTCGCATTCAGGTTAAATAATATTGGCCCATATTGGCCTCGTCTATCTGCTAATGTCACGCACTATGTCAGGAGTTGCTGTGACTGCTAACGCTACCGAACACTGCTAACAAGACTGCAGGATATACAACCAAACCAATCACTTGCGAGGCCATTCCAACAGATCGGCATGGACTTACTAGGTCATTTCCCGACATTGACATCTAGCAACAAGTGGATAATAGTAGCAACTGACTACCTGACTCGCAACGCCGAAGCAAAGGGCCAAAGGCTTCTTCAGACTAATTATCGTTGTAGAAAGCGAGAAGCACATCATATCTGTCGTGTAAAAAACCCACTTCTCGTTGTCCGTGGCATTGTCCTCCTTGCATGCATTAACAGTCAGTCGGCCTGAAAGTTAAGCCGATGTAACTAGTTTCTCGCTTTAATGTCAGCACAGTAGCCTGCCGCGCTGTTGCTGCCGGCTAGAAGCGGAGAAGCAGGTCAACTCCATTCCACCTTGTGTATGGCAGGGAGCCCGAAAATTCCAAAAGCACTGTGGAATCTACACTGCAGAAGTGCGAAAGGCTGAGCGTTGCTGGTGCACACGGTGCATCCGTTTGCTCTCATTATCATTATTAACTAAATGCACCGTTATCATTGCTAATGCCGTCATTGTCATTATCACTAATTGCAGCGTCATTGTCAGCGCTACTATCGTCGCATGTGAGACAACCGCAAGCTTGCCTTGCAGCGCCAGCTGAGCACTTCGCCATAGATGGTCCAGCGAGGTATACAAGTACATCATACTCAAGTGCTCCAACACCAGATGGATGCTTTGAACGCGAAGGTTGGCATAGGAGTACGGAATTCCACAAGCCGGCCTGTTGGAGATATTCCAGCTTGCGTGGAGAGAGCAGATCCATAACCAGGTTTAAGAAGCAGAAATGAAGAGATGGCACAGCGAAGCACGGGCAAAGTCATCCCTGGCGGTGGACTCCAGCACAAAACACACGATCGCTAATGAGAACATCTATGACAACACACGAGACAGCGGACAGCAGCGGGTTACTCTGCGAGGCACGGAGTGGTTTTCTGCGCACAAGTGCTCCGAGTGCGACGCAGCCGATAAAACCATACGGCATGTTGTGATCGAGTGCCCGAAACTGTGGCCCTCCCCCCCTACAACTGCGACATCAGCACTGATGGAGACTCTTTCGACAGCACTTGGTCTGCAGTCGATGTCACCACCCAAAGAGCACACCCTGGGTAGGGCAGTAGAGGTGACAAAGCACCGCCTTGACTGGTGGCGTAAACGAAAAGATTGTTGAAGGACTCCCCCTTTTCCTTCCTCATTTCTTTTTTCTGGACTTTTGACCAATGCACAGCAGTTGGTATAGTTTTTGTTCTTTTTCTACTCCTTTATTTATTGGCCTAATGAAGAACTCTGTGATCCCTCGCTACAAAGAGGAGTGGCCGCATTAGCATCACGCAGACAAGGAGAATTATGATGTGTGTTTTAACTCATCCTCATGATAGACAAGGGCCCGCCGGGGTGGCGCAGTGGTTACGGCGCTCGACTACTGTTCCCAAGAATGCGGGATCGTAACCGGGCTTCGGCGGCCGCTTTTCAATGGAGACGAAAGCAAGGCCGCCTGTGTTCTATGTGATGTCAGTGCACGTTAAAGAACCCCAGGTGGTCGAAATTTCCGGAGTCCTGCACTACGGCATCTATCATAGCCTGAGTCGGTTTGGGATGTTAAACCCCGCAAACCAAACCAAATCACTGTAGACAAGATATATGTGCAGTTCACGATCCCGGGTGTGGCACAGTTGGTTAAAGCTTAGGCTGGCGATGCGAGGGATGCAGGTTCGATTCCCGGTGGATGCAGGATTTTTACCTTTCCGATGACATTAGTTTCGGTTTCAGGTGATGTAATTTGATCGAAAGCTATATTGTGACCGAACGAACGCCGACAGTATGAGCCATTAAAGCGCAGCTGCATCACTTTTCGAGAATTCTGCGACATTCAAGAATTTGACTCTCCATAAGCTGTCGGTAATGCTTGCAAAGTGTTTGTGTGCTATCTTTAAAACTGATGAAGTAATCAACGATTACAATTCGAGCTTCTCCTCACAGCACTGAAGGACTGCGTAGAAGCTCGATGATGACATCACGGACGGTAATATTTTTTCTTTACGTTACCTTCGCCCACATCATGCGGTGCCTTTTTTGATGCCATCAAACAATATTCCTGGGCCTTCAATTTTTGTAGCCTTGTTTTTACTTCTTCCAACCAAGCCATTCTATGCGGGAAACATACTGGTGCCGTCAATGATGTCATTATGTGCCCCCCAAGCGTCGCTGTGTGGTGAGGAGAAGCTCGATAGCTGAAGCGGTTTAAATCGCTATTTGCGCCATTGTTTGAAATGCTAGCGCGAAGATATCTTGCATGCTTAACCTGAAAGCTGTAATCATTTGATTCCTTGAAACTCATCAAAATCTACAACTGGTGCAGTTTCCCTTTAAAGGCTTTCGCCTTAATACAGCACTCGATGTCATGCTGATGCCACATGTAACGGAAAAGGACAGCCTCAGTGTCACTGCCTACCTTCAGCGTGCAGAAGCAGCCCGACTCGCCCAGTTGCGCATAAAAAGCCAGCAAGGCACCAATGCCTAACGTAACCTACAATGACAATGAAAATTACGAGCCAGCAGACCGACTCTAGGTTTGGATGCTGAATCACCATCGTGGATTTAATGAAAACTATAAATTTTACGCTGCTGTTTCCGCAAATCAAGTTCACTCATCTAGATGAAATGGGCTATGGAATTGTCCCCAGATGTTACTGACAGTACCCCAGGGGTGATACATGTCCAGAAATTGTATGTTGTGTGCCTAAAGCCCTATTATAACTGATGGACACTATTTATATTTTGCTTAATGTTTATTTTTGCCTACCTTTCTATTCAATGTAGAGCATTGGGCCGATGCTTCTTTGAGGGGGAAGTCATACCGCTTTTTCACGCTTTACGCCACCTGGACGCAGCTTTTACTCATTTTGTTGTACAATGATGAGATTTACCTCGCCACAACACAACACTGCTTCTACATTGTTCTTGATCATTGTACTTGGCAGGTTAACATGTTTCCTTGTTGCCTTTAAACTGAGCACTGGGCATTCTGTTGTTCGATGACCAGTGCCTTTGTCGTGATTGGCACCTTGTTGCAACGAAATAAACTCTGAAAGTGAATCCAATGTGCAGATAATGCTGTCAAACAGAGTACTGAGTTCTTTTTGGCTGATAGTAAATGATGGAATAAGAACACATGGTTGCAAAGAGCATATGTAGGCTCTTGAAGACGTTACCTGTGCTCCTTCTGCCATTAGCTTGTTAATCGGTGTGATGAACCACTAGTTTAAGAAACACTATCACCAACCAAATTATTTATTAGAACCCAACATTTCGCGACCAACTCGGTCCCTTCCTCAGGGGCGACAAGTTCGAGGCCCGCAGTAGCAGGCAGCGGCCTATGCTTAGCCGATCTGAAGAAGAATGGCTATACACGCGCCTTTATTCCAATGTGCTTTCCGCCGTCGAGCTTGCAGGACAAGAGGGTCGGTCAACACGGAAACGACGAAGCGCCCTCGCATTGTGCTCCCATACGTGGCGGGCACCAGTGAGGCGCTTGCACGCATCCTGCGCAAACACGTCTGTGTGTCGCACAAACCTACTTCAACAGTCTGCCGTTTTCTGCCGCTACCAAAAGACCGTATTCCTAGAGAAAAATAACCAGGCGTTATTTATAAAATCTCGTGCTCAGAGTGCTCTGCCTCTTATATCGGCGAAACAAAAAATCTGTCTGCGCATATTGCAGCACAAAAATGACGCCCGGCAATTGAACTCGAAAAGCAACCCCCCTCGCCGAGCACTGCGAATGCGCCGACCACAAAATCGCCTTTGGCGAGGTGAACATACTTGATGTGGTGGAGACCAACCCTTTCAAAAGACGTCACGTCTTTTTTCGGTTCATCCGGCTGACGGCTGCAGCAGTGAACAGGAATCTGGGGACGCTACCCTGGCTCTGCTACACAATTGGACTTCGCCACGTGTGCCTGCTACTGCGGGCCTCAAACTTTAGTCGCCCCTGAGGAAGGGATCGAGTTGGACCCGAAACGTCGGGTTCTAATAAAAAATTTGGTTGGTGATGGTGTTTCTTAAACTTTTGTTTCAAGTACCCAACCAGGCGGAGTTACACCGAAGATGTTCTCGTTCAAGTCAATGAACCAATAGGAAAAGCTTTAGGCCTTTCCAGTGACAGGCATCGTAAAGAACCAATGAGTGCGGAGGACAAGTCTATTTGCCATGTTTGAGCCTAGTCAGAGCCTCTATGAAGGCACACAAAGGACAACTTGATAACTCATTTTGGATATGTTGACATTCATCCAGCAGTAGTTATGGCTGACTGCATGGCAGTGTAGCCTAGCCTCTGAAATCTGCTTCCAAAAATTGATGTCAACATACGCAGTTTACTTGTGCAATCCGTTGGTGTTGGCAATACCTGTACTTTTTTTTTTATTTTGTATTTTCCAGTCTACAAGAGTTCTGTTTCTTGCTGTCTTTTTTTGAGACTCACTTTTGACAACTTGGAAAATCTTTCTTTTTGCAGAGTTCAAAGACTGGAAGGACCATATGGAAATCTGTGAAGTGGCTCATTTTGTTAGTGGCAGGAATGGCTCATCTGCATACCATGCAGGTTTTTGCAAATGCACATCTGTTTGTTAGCCGACTGAAAAATAAGAGGGCTAAGGAACCTGTTCCACATCATGTTCAAAATAGGCTGTGCTTATATGCCTAAGCTGCTTCTGACATTGCCATGGTGCTTTTGATTTTGTATACAAATGCTATCTGAATAAAAGGTGCCTACGTATCTTGTATGTTTAATGAACTCAAGCATGTGATGGCTCACATGCATCACATTGTTAATGATGGTCCCCAAGATACACAGCATTTAATTGATGCTAATTATATGGAGTTAGCTGCACGTTAACCCGGTAACCGCCAAATTAACTCCCGAAAAACATACTAACATCGGCAGGTTTAGTTGTAATGTTTTTCATACCATTCTAATTCTAAAAAGTTTCCTTCATTAGTAAAGCATGCTGTCACTTCGCCATCTTCGTTTTGTTTTTTTTTTTACCAGTGTACGCACATCGCAAACGTGGTCAGAGTAACTGTCAGGTACAAATTCTAGATTGTCAGCGAAGCTGCTGTCTGAACTACTTTACGAAAGAGCTCTTTTTTGTTGAGGCATCACCGCCACCGGCACTCTTTGTGTGGCACTATCATAAAATGACTTTTGTCATGCCAAAAATGTGTGCTAAAGACTGAAATGCGCATTTTTTTTCCATGGATAACTATTGCTCTGTAGAGTTGAAAATGCAATCAATGTATTTACCAAATCTATTCCTTTTTCATTGGCAGTGCAAGCAATGTAAGAGCAGGTTGGACAAGTGCCACTTGTCACTGGCAATACTGGCACAATTGCCAATGACAAATGAAGCTCTGAGATAAAGGACTAAGCCAGCATATGGTTTTGTTGATGCGGAAAGTTATGTGTAGTTAGTCAAGTTTGTACACAGTCGTCTGAAAGATTCTCAACATTTTTACAATGATTATTGCAGACCTGCAATGAGACACTAGAATGTTCACTTTTACATAGAAAAGTGATGCTGCTTCAATAGAGGCAATATGCGAAAATGCCCGTATGATATGCAGCAGTATTAGTAGTGCACAATAAAGGTTCCCAAGAGGCTAAAATTGTGGCCCTCCTACAGCCTGGAAATAAAACCCCATATACTTTGCTGATATGCACAGAAATACTGCCTTTTGATAACTAGACATACGCTGCACCTACCTCCACCATCTGTGCTTGCCTTGGATTGCAATGCCTTATGTAACGTGCACAAAGGGATTGTACATTATTTTGCAATTAATTTCGCATATACATTTTGGTGAACTGTCTGCAGCCACAGGGCCTGCTTTTGAGCTGCATAGATTTTCTCCTTATGGAAGTTTACAGTTGACAAGTGTTCTGTTCGGTTTATGGGGTTTAATGTCTATAGGCTATGAGGGATGCTGTAGCGGACAGCTCCAGAAAATTCTGACCACCTGGGTGTTTTATGTGCACTGACATCGCAAAGTACAAAGCCGCCTTGCATTTCGCCTCCATCAGCTGCCACCGCAGCTGAGAGTAAACCTGTATCCTTGGGATCGGCAATCAAGCTCTCTTATCACTGAGCCACCACAGCAGGGTACAAGTGAACATGGCTGAAAACAGATCTACGGCATGAAAAGTTTTCCCAGCTGGTGTACCTGTAGGCAGGTGCAGAAACATTTTTCAGGTGCAGAAACATTTTCTAGAAGATTTTGCCTGGCAAACAAGCAACATTTGTGCACAACCTGCGCTGTGTGCAAGGAGGCTGCAGTGACAAAGCCTCAAGCTTACTCAAGCTGTTGCTTCAAGCTTACTCAAGCTGTTGGGCTGTTCCTAATTCGTTAGCATTGTGCAAATTATTGCAGTGCAAGCTTGCCAGCAGGCTAATGTGCATCATTTTAACCCGCAACCAAGCTTGAACAAAACTAGCCAGGGTTCTTCAATAAATTTGCATTTCGGAAACACCCTGGAGCCTGAAAGTTGCAAGGAATGGCGATTTGTAAATGGCTTTTTTCAGCTGCACAGTGCCTTCAATAAGCTCAAGCTTATGACACTATTTGGCAGTAAAGTCTTCTACTGGCCTGATTGGTGCACTACCCACAAAAAAGCATTGGCACTCGTGCTGAGCAGGTCTAGAACAGCAGATGTTAAATGGTTCACAGGGCAGAGCACAAGCTGCTTTATTCTAGGTGTAGGAAATTACCAACATTACAAAATAGAGAGAGGGTACGTACACAGGACAGGAAAGGAAATGGCTGACTAAATATTCTCAGCCTGTGGAGTCATCTGTCTGTTGGGTCAAACGCTATGCAACCACTAGATAATTCCATTCTTAAAAGCTTGGGCTCGCCTCATTGGCATTAATATTTTTCTATTTTGCTGCATTAAATAGCCGTATTGCTGACACAAGCTGCAAGTCTGCGAAGTGTTCACTAGACAAACTGCTTTCAAGCAATGTAAACCGTGAACGCCACTACTACCGTTCCACTAGCACAAGCAGCAAGCATCGGTGCCGGAGAGCTTCTAGCAAAGAACACTCAGAAGCATAAAAGTCGCACAAAAAAGTGCCTAGGTAGTAGTTAAACCGCTTGCGTTTTTCATTCCATAAGGTAAATGAAAATGCGGTGCCGTTTCGAATGTCATCAACAGAGCGAGGGGTGCAGACAAGAGTAGTAGCCAAAGGAGAAATCTTGCCTACCGTGGTGGCATTCTATGCCATCAAGAGCAGTTCCCTCGAATACCGCGCGATGGGCCCTACGTAGCCACAGTGCTCATCAATGTGCTGGGCGAGGAAAAAAGGTTAATAAATTATATTAAAAGCGATGGAATTCGGGCAAAAACAGCGGTAAGAGTTTGGACAGCCCTACATTCTTTGTCCTGATTCAACCTCCTTAGTCCCGGCGTCACCCATTCCTTGGCACTTAGGTGCACACTTCTGAACCTAAGCACAAAGATGTAACTTTCATAAAGCACAAAACAACCGGCGCAACAAAACGCAACACATCGTATAGCGGGAACAATCGCGCCGTCGCGAGGACGTGCGGCGGCCCTTTGACGTCTTATGTCCTTACCTGCAAGAAAAAGCAGCACCTTGGATGCGGGACGTGTTATTTATTAGCGAGGACCGTGAAACTTTGCTATGGGTAAACATTCAGGACGAGAAATCTTCAAAAAAAGACGGTCACTTATGCATCTCAGCGCAAAACATGGAGGCAGCCATCTTGAATGTTTTATTTTTTTTTTTCTCTTTTTGGTGTACATACACAACAGATGGCGCGAGACGCTACAAAAACGATAATGATGATAATGGCCGCGAATTTTGAAAATTTAATTTGCGCAGAAGGGTGGCGTTTTTCGTTTAAATCAGGCGCAAAGTCGACGAGTTTATAGGCAGACGCCAGGCATGAAAGGGAGATTCAGTTTGGCTACGAAAAAAAATTTACGCCATACATAGCATAAAAACAAATCCCACTAATAGTCATTTTCGACTTCAATTACACTCGGAGACAACTTATGGCAGTGTGGCCAAGGCTAGGCAGAAAAGGTAGGATAGGCCACTGTTCCCTAGCCTTGGAAAATGAGCCAACTCACCCCTAGTGACCTTACACATTCTCTTAAATTTATCCCTTAGTGGCCTGTCCTCTTTCCTTTCCTGTCTGGCCTTAGCCACAGTGAGAAAAAAAAAATTGGGGGGGGGGGGGGGGGGGGGGGGGGGTATCCCTCAGTATATACATAAAATATGCTGACAATGAAACTGATCGGGCAGCGCCTAGCTTGTCCGTGCGACCCTCCATAGCAGTTGCAGATCCTGTATTGCCCGAGAACTTGTATTCAGTCCAAAAAGCAAGGAAAGGCACAAGCTTTCTAAACTGGTTTATTTTATTTCATACATACTGCTAGCCTCTTTTTGGAGGCTGTTGCAGGTTTGGGGCATAATATAGAAACAGCAAATGACAGGAATACTGGCAATCCACACTTGTCTAATTTATATATAATTCTATATGGCAGTGTGGAACAAGAAATGGAAAAGAAGGATATGATACAATACAATCACGCTGAAGACATGTTTCACTATATTTGTAGAGGTCAGGCTACACATATATAGGGTACTCAAGGAACAATTGCCAGCCGTGAACTGAACCCATCTAGTGATGAGCAATTAACCACTTCATCGGCTAAGCCATTCCATTCACGGACCGCCAGGGGAAAGAAGGAGAACATGAACATATCACCAGTGTGCTCGATACTCGACTAAATGCTTGAAATGACGCATTCTTTCGTTTCTATGTGCTGACAGTTTAATAAATTTGGGAGCTGTATGCAATCAAGAACATCCACACTGTGCGTGCTGCATAGCAAAAAGCCTTCAGATACTTGCCGTTGAATCAAACTATAATTGGAGTCTCTATAAAAGTCTTGAACATGAACTGCAGTACTTTATGTTGCTTTTCACCTCATCTTGGTTTGCAACTTCAGGTTTAGGTTCATTGCACAGGCAAGTTCTGAGTGTAACTATAGGCAGGGGTGTTGGAAGAGGAGGAAAGGCAGGGAGGTTAACCGAAGAAGAAACCGGTTTGCTACTCTGCACTGGGGGAAGGGGGTAAGTGGATATAAAAGTGATGTGTAAAAGAAAGTTACAGAAATATGAAGTCAGCACTGTCACATCACAGCCATATCACGTCGCATCACAGCAAAATCACAGTCTACCGATCAGGCCCGTGGTTTTCATGAAGCAGAGCAGTGCCTGGGAGGTCTTCACCGCAGACGATCGCCGTAGCCAATGGCATATATTCTTGATTTCTGTCAGCGGGTGTCCATATAGACACTCTAGTGCAGGGCAGAGAAACTGTCTTTCCGCATTGTATGTGGTCCACTCGCAAAGAATGTGGCCTATAGTCTCGTCAGACCCACAAGTTGCACATGCAGGGCTATTAGCCATACCTATCACAAACGAGAGCAAAGTAGAGTTCTGGGCTAGTTGGTAATACATGATAAGTGGGAGGCTTAGCGCGGAACAGACAAGGACAGGAGAGGCACACAGGACGAGCGCTAACTTACAACTGAAAATTGGAAGGGAAAAAGTACGAACTCGAGGAAACAATATGTGCGCATGCTCTATAAAGCCCTGAATTTGCATGACTGGGAAGATAATTCAAGATAATCTAGGGCCACCCAAAGGCAGATAAAACAGAATAGAGACGAAATACCGGAAGCATACAAAAACTTACACAGCATTTAAAAACGATGCTTCCTTTTTCAACAGAACAACCGACGTTTCACTTACGCACTTATCGGTTCCTAGTCTATGGATGAATGAATTGTTTCCTCGAGTTCGTACTTTTTCCCTTCCAATTTTCAGTTGTAAGTTAGCGCTCGTCCTGTGTGCCTCTCCTGTCCTTGTCTGTTGCACGCTAAGCCTCCCACTTATCATTATCACTATCACAAACGAATGAGAATTTGTGAATGCTACACAAACCCACAGGCAGCACAGCAAAGTTGCTTCACGTCGGGGTAGGCCGTGTAGAATCCGGAGCTTCAGGTCAGGAGCAGGGGTGCCGAGAGGCCTGTTCTGCTTATGATATAATGACAGCACCACATTTAAGCTGCAGTGAATATGGTTTGTTAAGAATGTTGCAATAAGCGGGTACCGCACGGTTGCTGATTTATCTATACATGGGAGAGCGTCCCCCTTATATGATACAGGGAAAGAAATAACCACATAGCGATCAAAAGGATGGAGGAAGGAAAGATTGATGACAGCATGCTTTCTTGCCACTGAAAAACTGGAATAAAAGAAATCAGGCTAGTGCCAAGAGACGGTTGGTTGGTAACTGGTTTATGGGGTTTAATGCCCCAAGCATCTCGAGTCGTATGACATCAAGAGAAGTGGTTATGGAAAAACCAAGCACATATAACAGTAGGACAAAAAAAAAAAAAAAGACATAACAGAACTTGCCTAGACATAACAGATAAACAAATAAACAGACAAGTGTAGCAGTATAACACCAAAGCATTGTGCCTTACAACATATTTACAAATTTGCTTCCATGTGCATGCAGAACTTGTTATAGCCTTTTCAAGGTCATGGAATCAAGCATGTTGCATGCAAGGGCAAAAGTGGCTGTAAGCGTGGGAAGAAGGTGACACAAGCCGCTGACAAGGAGAAAGCTTTGAAACAGTTCACAGGAATAGGGAACGTAAGGCACAATGAGCAGGTACAGGTCTGGACAGTATCAAGGAAGTGACAGTGGCTGCGCACGATTGCGTCGCATGAATGTGAAATGTGTAGCCTCTCAAATGACGTCAATGTATCCATATTCATTTGCATTTTAGCGTGCAGTTGCTGTTTGTTTGCTTTTCTTTTTTTAGCGAAGTGGGGGCTTGACTATGGCAGGCCTGAATTGTTTGAGATCAAGTTAAATATTTATTTAAAGCTTTCCTGAGGCCTAAAACTCCATTTGTGTTGTATCTGTGGAAATACGATTTCCCATCATCATTCTGTTGTTCTGTATACTGATGTCCATTTAAAGCAAGAATAACATCAGGAGAATGTGGCTGCTAATATTTAATTTCGCAACAGATGCTTAAGCTAGGGCAGCGCAAAATGCTGAAGCCAGTCTAGTGCTCAATAATACTGGGTGAGGTTAGAGCACTGAAGGATACTGGTTTATATGTACGGCACTCACACGCCATGCACGACTATCCTACGAGGGTGTGAAGGAGCAAGCAGTCGGAGGTTGCAAGCCCAAGCCATGGATGACAACAAGGACCAGTGAGCGGATGTCTATACCATGAGGTAATGCTAATTTAAGCATCTAGATCATCATCATCATCCTCAGCCTGACTATACCCACTGCAGGGCGAAGGCCTCTCCCATATTCCTCCAATTAACCCGGTCCTGTGCGAGCTGCATCCACTTGACCCCTGCAAACTTCTTAGTCTCATCCACCCACCTAATTTTCTGCCGCCCCCTGCTACGCTTTCCTCCCCTTGGAATCCAGTTTGTTGCCCTAAGCGACCATCACTTATCCTTTCCTCGCGCTACATGTCTTGCCCATGCCCATTTCTTCTTCTTGATTTCCATTAGAATGTCAGTGACTTGAGTTACTTCTCTGACCCACTCTGCACGCTTCCTATCTCTTAACGTTATCTCTACCATTTTTCTTTCCATAGCCCTCTGCGTTGTCCTCAACTTTAGTAGAACCCTCTTTGTTAGCTTCCACGTTTCAGTCCCATAGGTAAGTACAGGTAAGATGCAACTGTTGTATGCTTTCCTCTTGAGCGATACCGATAAACTGCTAGTCATAATCTGGGAGTACTTGCCAAATGTGCTCCATCCCAGTCTTATTCTCCTTGTTATTTCCCTTTCATGGTCCGGATCTGCTGTTACTACCTGTCCTAAATAGATATATATTCGCTTACTACTTCCAGTGCTTCGCTACTTAACGTAAACTGTTTTTCCTTCCCTAGGCTATTAAACATTACCCTAGTCTTTTGCATATTGATTTTCAAGCCTACTTTTTTACTTTTCCTGTCTAGGTCATTATTTGCAATTCATCCCCTGAGTTACTTAGCAAGGCAATGTCATCAGCAAATCGCAGATTACTGAGGTATTCTCCATCTACTCTTATCCCTAACTGCTCTCATTCTAGATGTCTTCTTTCTTAGATTCTAGCATCTAGATGTCGCTACATAAATTGTTCGTGGTTTTTTGTGCACCTATTTCTGCTTACAGCTTTTTCTTTGCTTGTAATGTAAATTATTTGTGTTTATTTGATGAATCCCCCCCCTATGTAATGCCCGCAAAGGCCCTTAGGGTATTTGAAATAAATAAATAAATAAAAAACAATATATGGGTGTGTAGTGCTAACAGTAAGTGCTGGAGTAGCTCGGTGCAGTAAGCAGCCAACAAGTGTGGCAGTTACGAGACGAGACGTAGTGTTGGGTTGAGTGCTGGGGTATTGTAGCGTATAAGTGTGTATTGCAACCCAGATTCAATTTCAGTTTGGTGGAATGACTATACAGGTAATTCATTGGGTATAGGGTGTGGCATGTCCAGACAATACCAACGACAATGGCAACAATGTGGCCTCACAGATTGACACTCATATGTTTTAATTGTAGCTATAAATGTTTTTCAGTCACTTAACAAATTGCTATCCATAGCAGAAACAATACTCATGCACTGAAAAATAAAATGAAAATACTGAATATAATGCACATATATATACCTTGGTACATGTACTGTACATGTAGGGAGCCAAGGATGCGTAAGTTGTCCAGAATAAACGAGCGGCTGCGTCTCCAAGACTGCTGACAGTAAAAACAAAAAATGGCATATACACATGTAAACACTGAAATGAAGTGAGTGCTTTACCAAGCAGCATTGCATATGAGATATCAGCCAAAGTTTATAGTTTACTAACACGTATACAGTAACAAGGCAGCTGCAAGTGACCTGAAGGAAGTTAAGCAAGCTACCTTCCTGGCCGCATTTTGGCAGCTCGCTGCATTCGTTACTCTGGGCCTCAAGCGAACTACTGTATATTGTGTCATAGTGTATACATATATATTTTTTATTTTTACCTACCCTGCCCTTTCTCCCTCTCGTTCACCTCTTTGATTTCCTCTACCCCTTCCTCACTATCCCTTCAATTCCACCGCCCCTGTTCAGGTGCTTCAGATATCAGATACCGGGGCTGGCAAACATCTTTTCTTTCCTTTTGTATATGTAATAAAATAACCACTAAAACAACAAATGCTGGTAATGCTAATCATCTTAAATTAGAATCAGATAAGCAGATAAGCAGCAAGCTGACACAGTATAGTGCCTACGTTGTCGTGTTGCGCTGTCGCAAGCTCCTGATAGAAAAAAAAAAAAATGTATTTGCGCAAAGCTTTGTTGGAAACAATTTAATTCCTTCCAAAGTCATTTTTGCTATACTGTTTATATATCGATACATGTTCTGATAAAACACACGAGTTTTGCACCGTCTTCAGATTGCTTTCCAAAGCTAGAAGGTGGCATCCATGCCACAGAGATATAAGTAATTGACAAATTGCACGCTATTTCAAAAACAATTAAGTACCAGGTTGCTGTTTAGCTTAATGCACTGCTAAATGACACCTCTCGCATTGATTTCGCGGACAAAAATGGACACGACACCCACCTACCGCTGCACTCAGCGCACTATGTCAAAAAACAACAGCAATGACAATGGCTTACGTGAGAAGCGACGGCCGATGTCAGATCGTTGACGCAGACATCGCAAATTTGCTCGGCACCCATGAATCGAACGTCCGACTTTTGCTGTTGAATGGTTTAATGTTAAGGGTGCGTTGCACTACCTCCGCTGCAGCAAAACCACGCCAATAAACTGGGAGACTTTACAAACACTGCCCGAATGCGCCGACGACGGCGTCGTCCAGAGCTCGTCAATCCAAAAGCACTGGACGCCGTCGGCGACAACGAGGAAAGAGCCGAAAAGCCCGCCAGCCCGCCACGAATCTGGGGACAAATTCAGACTCAACTAGGCACATAATAGTCAGCATTTAGGTACTTTGTAAAAACATGGCGTTCAATGCGCTTGGGGAAATCTAGGGACAAAATTTCAGCCGAAAAAACCCTATTCATGGCGGGTTTTAGTCTCGCCCCTATGATGTAGGCCGATCCGTTCTGCATTTTACCCGACTAGTACTTTTTGTAGCGCAAAATCAGGTGTCATGCAACATGGTCCACCAAGTAATAATGCAATCATGGAGATAATTATCTTCCGTGATTCGGTGGCTGCTGTGTCCCTAATTTTTTCTACATTTGCTTGCTGTTACACCGCTCTGCCTGCTTCCTTACGTCAGCTTCTCCCCAACTTACACAATAAAAAATGGTTTCAGAAAGCGCACAGTTCGTGTGTTCAAAGCATGGAGAAAGAAAGAGTAAGTGACAAGAGCACCACTGGAAGAGCACACAGGGAGCGCGTTAGTTGCCACAGCAACGTGCGGCTTTATCTGACTTTTTCTGGCGCGGCAGAAGGAGCTCGAAGTTGAGACAAATCCCATGGAACCTCGCGAGAAACGCCCCGCACGCGCCTAGCGGCAGTGGACAGCAGTACGAACAGCGTCGCAAGTAGTCTCCACTCTTCGTGGGCAATAAATAGTACTGAATAGCAGCGGCGCCGAAGAAAAGTACCGCGCAGGCTTCGTCAATTCCTTTTTCCGTTGCCGTCGGTGACGTAAAGGTGCGTGCTAGGCCTTCCTATGTTACCTTGCTAACATTTCGGTTGCAATTTTGGTGCAATTATCGAGCGAAGTTGGCCAGGAAAGCCCTGTTAGGCGTTTCTGGGATGTTTGATGGACCGGCAACGCCATGCTTCAGACCTTGCTGTTCCGTGTGGCGTGCTTGTTGAAACTCTGCGCTGCTTCTACCACGCTGTACCCATCATGAACGCTGCCTTTTCGTTTTTTATTACGCAGGTTTTGCAAGAATGGCTCGCGGACAGCAGAAAATTCAGTCACAACAGAAGGCGCAGAAGAAGATGGAACAGCAGAAGAAACAGCAAAATCACGACCAGAAGGCCGCGGCTGCCAAGGCCCTTGTTCACACCTGCACCGTGTGCAAGGTAGGCACACACACAAAAAAAAGGTCGTTGGCCGTACGTTTGAGCCATGTGGGTTAGCGGGTCACGATGTGATGAGCCGTAGCGCGAAGATGGCCGCTTCCGCAACACTTCTTTTTGGAGCTGCGCGTTATGCTTCCCTGACTTCTCGGCGCTCCCGCCTTGACGCGGTGATGACTCTAGCCATCTTAGGAGAAGAAATAATGAACGTGACGAGGGTAAGATAAGTCTATCATGTGATCAGGTGACGGACACCAAACCGTGCTGTCAAAAACCCAAGAGACTTCGAAAGTGCGCGTGCGCGACTCCAGTTTCGTTTGCCCGTCGAAGCATGCTCAGCTGTAAACCACGCTGCGTGGTAACTGATGTGGCTTTCCTAAAATCTGACGTCACTCCGGCTAATGACATTCGCGTCACGAAGGGCAGTTTGATGTAAGCTGTACTTGTGTAATTGTGCTATTGCGCAACTTATTTCGCAGCTGGTAAATTTTTTAATCCGGTTCTTTTGAACAAAAGTTACTGTTCTCACACTATTGTCTCTTGTCAGGCTCAAATGCCGGACCCGAAGACTTACAAGCAGCACTTCGAAAACAAGCATCCAAAGAATACCCTGCCAAGTGACCTGGAGGGAGTCTGAAGGGAAGATTCTTCCAATTGAACTTGGTAGTGGCAACCTGAAGGTGATTGTGTGCAGAAGGGAAATACCTTCATGGACTTGCCACCACATTTTTTACATGTCAGCACCTCCTTGTACAGCCTTATTATGACCGAAAAAAAAAAAAGTTGAAGCCTTTGAAATAAAGGCCGCCAGGCTTTTCGAATGAGTTGGGATGATTGGTCGTCACGATAAAAGTTTTGCTACACAAGTTTTGTGTCTCAAAGTCTGCTACTTAAAAGAGTGCCTAGCTGGCAGCTTAATGCATATATTTAATGCATGAAATTATGAATGTGCTTTTAGACCCATATGATAGCATTGCATGTGCATTGTTACATGCCATCAACTCAAAACAGTGTGTGCTTAGTAATGAGTCAACTCTACTATGCTGTCCATCTATACATTGTGCCTTGTGCAATGCAAGCTGCTCACCACTATGTCGCACATTTTGCAGTATCGTGCAATCTCTCATACTTTTCTACATTCTGGAGGTGGGCTATAGCAGCTACATACAATTGCATCAACGCGTTTTGCAGCGTCGCTCAGTCACTCATTATTAGTTGTCTGCATTCTGAAGGTGGGCTATAGCAGCTGCGTACCATTGTGTCGTGTGTTTCTGCAGTACCGTGCAATCGCTTATTATAGTTTGAATTTTGAAGGTGGGCTGTAGCAGCTGCATACCATTGCATCAACGCGTTTTGCAGTATCAATGCAATCGCTTATTATAGTTGTTAGCATTCTGAAGGTGGGCTATAGCAGCTGCATACTATTGCATCAACGCATTTTGCAGTATCGTGCAATCACTTATTATTAGTTGTCTGCATTCAGTGGGCTATGGCACTAAATAGCCGTCTTTGTTCTTTAAATAACCGTGGTAGCTGATGTTCAGCTGTTGAGTACAAGGATATAGTATTGAATCCTGGCTGCGGTGGTTGGATTTGAATGGAAGTAAAATGTTGAGTTCTCTGTAATGGTATATAAGACGTTGAAATACCTTGATCACTGAGTGTTATTCCCCTACATTCAATGATTAAGTTACGATTTAATTTCTTGGTGCTGTCCACAAGCCGAAAGATGGCCGTGACGTGTAAGAAGTTTAGGCAGCATGCAACATGTAGAAAATAACTGCCGATACATTGCTTGTTGTCATCCAGCTATTGAAGCAGGCTGGCTTAAACATTGTAGTGAATTAGCCTCACAATGATGGCCCAGTTTTTAGGGTGCTCAAGTGTTTAGCTGGGGGACCCAGGTTTCAACCCAGTTGTGATAGCTGCATTTCAGTGGAGTGAATTGCAGTGAATTAAAACTGGGTATTAACGATCATAACGAAGTGGTCCAGTTCAAAAGGCATCATTTGAAGGTCGTTTGAAAGAATGAAACATGCAAGCAAGAATTTGGTGTCGATACCCTTGTAATTGTGTGATGCCAGTGCACATTGGAAAACCACAGGTGGTTTAAATTAATCAAGCACCCTCAGCTCTCTTGTCTTGCTGCCACTGTGCAAACCCTCATACCTAAATACTTTCACGTGTACTGAATTAATTCATTATTGCAGCAGTAGGCAGAGTCAAAGATGTTAACTTGTGCATAAACAACAGGACTAACACGTTTTTATCTATTATTGCAGAATATTACGAACTTCATGTGGCATGGCAGTTTTATTGCAGTTTATGCCTTGCTCCCTTCCCCTTATAAATTTTCTAATTTAGAGGGTTATATTTGTTTCTTCTCGAAGTTGGGGTACTTACCATCGGGCCTATTGGTGGCAATTATGTTATAAAGTATAATGTGGTAGGTGACTGCTGGTAGAAATGTAGCATTCCAGCCATTTAAAGGACAAGTGAGATAATTGTAGACGTCCAGTAGAGCAAAAGTTTTCAATAGCAAATGTGTACTTCACAGGTGCAACTTCAAGGTTCCAGACTTGAGACACCATGATAACTGTCAGGCTCCACTTCATGCTTGGCAGTTTCATTCATTCCTTTGTTTTGCTGTATTCACAATGGATGATCACTGGTCAGTGAATTTAAGATGTTGCACAAAATGGGCGTGTGACCTTAGACATCGTTAAATGTGCAGTGTTCACTCATTTTTTTACACTTATGACAAGAAGCAGTATGCTAATGTACATGTAAAAATATTGGGTAACAATTTCGGAGAGCATAAATGCAACAGTAATGTGTAAATTTAAACAATGGTTTGCAAATAAATGCCATTCAGATTTTAATTGGTTTGCAGAAGCTTCACAGATTGGCCTTTACTGTTATTAAGGCAAACATCTTGGTTAGCTTATTCTTGTGCATTTGCGGACTTCGGGCTTTGCTGTGGTCTATTGAGTTGTCTGTGCACTGGCCGCAGCATGATTGATGAGCTTCGTATCACCGAAGGCCAGGGCAGCCAATGGGAAGCTTGTAGTTGCAGCTGGCCAGGACCCTGCAATTTCAAAGGGTATGCTCGAGAACTGTGTTCCATTTGAGCAGAAACAAAGAGAAATGTTTCATCAGAAAAAAAGAACAAACCATTGCAAGTATTCACTGGCAGTGAAATTTTGCAAAGGCAGGAAAGGAGTCCCCTACGGTTTTAGGTTGAACAAGATGTAGCACCATGACTTAAAAAGATTAGCCATGACATTTGAAGGCATGGTTGCTAAAAGGGTTGTTTGCAGCAACTTTTTTATAGGAAAGATGGGTTTTCAGGAAAACGTGCACATAGCTTTTGTTTCAGCTGTTCTGACGTGCATGTTATATGCAGCTTGCCTTGCTGTTAGCAGGTTCATGCACAATGTTCTTGCCAGCTTGAACTTGATGTGATCATACTGACTGGCAAGGATTCTGCAATGAGAGGCATATTGGTAAATTAATGTGTTCTTGTGCCTCCCACACAAAATTTTAAGTACCCTTTATTATGCCAAGAAAGCGTGGGGTGATTATGTTAAAGTTGCTGCAGGAATTTTTGCGATTATTCTTGGTGCAAAAGCCATCGACTTGAGCAGTCGCTCATTTTCAATAATCCTCTTATTGACCTACCTCGAGCTAGATGACTGAGGTTCTGTTACAGGTACAACCTGACCACACAAAAGTGTCAGTAGCTTTCATTTTGAATGTCTTTTTATCCATAGGGAATGAATTTTTACATTTCAAAGTTTGAAATACCACCTGGGACTACTTGCAGTGTACAAATTCACTGCACGTCGCAGGTAGTTTCAGGTGGTATTTGACTTTTCTCAGCTGTTTCGAGTTTAAAGCACCTGCCAAAGTGCTCATATTTTCCACTATGAGAATCACCTGCAGTTAAACTGTACCTCAGCCTTTTCCAAAGTACAGTGATAGATGTAACACCAAGCGCTTCATAAAAATGTGTATAATGCTGGAATTTGAGAACATTGTAAAGTGGACTGAGTTGTTTAAAGCACCTGCCAAAGTGCTCATATTTTCCACTAGAGAATCACCTGCAGCTAAACTGTGCCTCAGCTTTTTCCAAAGTACAGTGATAGATGTAACATCAAGCACTTCATAAAAATGTGTTTAATGCTGGAATTTGTGAACATTGTAAGTGGACTGATGCAGGAATACTTCATTGACTTTGGTATCACCGATTTTCACGTGTTGTGCAAGTACAGAAATTAATTTGTGCTTAATATTGAGCTCATCCTTTCCAATAATTTTTTATTGCACTGGTGGTACACTGAAGAAATGTCTCTGTCAATTTGCATAACTATGCGAGCAGTACCGTAAGTGTTCAGCATACTATTTTATTACATGCACCGCACACTTGCCTCATAGCAGTGATTATTGCATTGCTATGCAGCCATGTGCTCAATACTGTCAGAGGTACCTTGACATGAACACCTTTAAACTCGATGGCATGTTGTGGTATGCAATCCCTCCTATCTGAAAATGTTCAGTTTGTTTTTTAAAGAGTCATCATCATCATCAGCCTGATTATACCTACTGCAGGGCGAAGGCCTCTCCCATACTTCTCCACTTAACCCGGTTCTGAGCTAGCTGCATCCACTTGACCCTTGCGAACTTCTTAATCTCATCCGCCCACCTAACTTTCTGCCGCCCCCTGCTACGCTTTCCTTCCCTTGGAATCCAGTTTGTTACCCTCAGCCACCATCGATTATCCTCTCTTCGCACTACATGTCCTGCCCATGTCCATTTCTTCTCCTTAATTTCCACTAGAATGTCGGTAACTTGAGTTATTTCTCTGACCCACTCTGCACGCTTTCTATCTCTTAATGTTACCCCTACCATTTTTCGTTCCATAGCCCTCTGGGTTGTCCTCAACTTAGGTAGAACTCTCTTGGTTAGCCTCCACGTTTCAGCCCCATAGGTGAGTACAGGCAAGATGCAACTGTTGTATACTTTCCTCTTGAGCAATACTGGTAAGCTGCTAGTCATAATCTGCGAGTGCTTGCCAAATGCGCTCCATCCCAATCTTATTCTTGTTATTTCCTTTTCATGGTCCGCATCAGCGGTTACTACCTGTCCTAAGTAGACATACTCGCCTACTACTTCCAGTATTTCGCTACCTAATGTAAACTGCTGTTCCTTCCCGAGGCTGTTGAACATTACCTTAGTCTTCTGCATATTGATTTAAAGAGTACATGTTTTCTTTTTGCTGATAAGTGTGCAAGATCTTAAAAATGACTCCAATTCACTAGATAGGCCTTACTATGATCCAGTGCTGACACCAACACTTTCTTTAATGGCTTTTTGCAATTTCATTAACTGCAGTGCTGCCTGCTAGCTTCCTGGCATTGTTTTCATGTGCGTAGTTCCTGGGGTGGAGCTGTGCACAAGGTGCTGTTTAGTTATGAGCAGCTCGGAGGGCTCATCAGCAGAGCGAAAAAGTGGGGGTTCGCCACCTGTACGTAATCGCCGTTCAGGCTGCTGGTGCCACACTGGTTGTACCACCATGCTCCGTGGTGGTCTCTAGCACAGCTTCCATCACTCCACTGGTCGTTGTCCACATCCCATGTAGAGAATGCCATTGCAGCGTGAGTGCTCAGGCCATCTCCTGCATGTTGTATGATGCATAGCATTGGCTGGCGGCAACAGCCTATGGCTCTGTTGTATCTATGGCTCTGCTGTATATTACTCTGATAAGCAGCAGCAACAGTAAACAGAATCAACATTTTTAATGCTCCACTCTATGAGCCAAGTCAGAAGCATTTAATTCTTGTAGTTATAATTTTGTCTTCTAATTAGCTTTTCGCTTGTGCGACAACAAAACCATTTAACAGATTATATTTCCTTATGGAGGAATGCTGGGTGATGGGCAAAGCTTCACTGTCGGCTTAAGTTGTATCAGACTATGGAAATACAGTTGGCTTCATGTCCCTCATCAAAAACCAGGCTTGCCTGCATCTGCAAGAGAATGTTAATTTTTTTTTGTCTGCCTTGGTTTAAGCAGTTTAACCTCCTCCCAAAATGATATCGAATGTTAACCACATGTTTTCAAATACACATTCTTCTAAATCACAGTCGCCTACAAACCTGCCTGTACTGGTTCTCATCACAATAACAGCGCTTTAGTAGAATGCTGAGGGGGTCAAGGACCTGAATGAATCGGCAGATGTTGTAGTGCACATATTAGCTTCAGCTTTCTCTTGAAAGATGTCTGAAATGAGTATTGCGCAGTAAATAATTTTACAACATAGTTGATAAATGGAAACAGTCAAATGAATCCATGGATGCCATCACTTTTAAGGTAGATACTTTTTCGTTTTGAATGTGGCTTCGGATGGAAAAGAGCAGTTGGCAAAAGTAGGCTCCGATGTTAAAAGGTGTGTACAACTACCAACAATTAATATATATTAATTATATACAATTCTATGACAGCTGCAGTGTTACGAAAAACATTCCTGAAACCTTAGCTCAGTAGTTTACTTTGGCAGATTTTTATTAACCAGCTTTATGCCAGTGCTGTTATCATTGTCGCACTCAATCTCTCTCAGTGACAACTTTGGCAAATATGTAAGGCACGAAACTTGTGGAATAGATGGTTTACATACCGGCATCTCCACCTTCAAATTTTCCCAGTAGTTTGAGTACAAACTTTTCGTGCTCATTTCCAATTGCAAAGTAAGCATATGTAGCATGTGCTTGTTGTCCTTCAAAGTCTTCCAGGTCCACTCTAACTTGGCATAGCCTCTGTGTTGTCAGCTTGTGGATGTGACTGTTCCCTGCAACGTAAAGGGTACAGTTGTCACTCTGATTGCACCCAGGTGAACTCTACAGGTCCTGTTGGCCAAACTCACCTAGCCAAAATTCTCCAGCAATGTTGCCAAACCCATGCTTGTAGTCTGTCCAACCTTTTTGAAAATCTATGCTTCCATCGAGCCTTCGTTGTACAACCTGCATTTGTTTGACAGAATTGCAAAGTATAGAAAAAAACTCCATGCCAGTTTACCCTCCAGCACTAGGGCGGGTCTCTTACCTACTGGGAAAGGGTTTAAATTGTGCTAAGTCACCTGATGCTTCGTATCTTTATTGCAATGCGTTTTATAATGACCTTCGGAGTATTAAAGAGACATGGAGTAGCCCTTGATTGCCTCTCTTGTTTGGTGGATGGTGTCTGCATTCTGTTGAGATGCTAACAGGACAGGTTTATCTGGCACGAGCATGAGACACGTGCCAGCCGTAGCAAGCATCACGCGAGCACGCAGCAGCGCAGCCAAGCCAACCGGCCTAGCCACTGCATGTGGCTACTGCCTACACCACATTCCAGAGAAAATTGTCAGCAGTTTTCATTGGCACATGTATTTATAGCACGTCTTTCAGTGTTTCTAACCAAAGAAAAGGTGCGCTCGTCGTCCAGAAATGGCTGTGTTATTGGCAGGTTGACACCTACCGTCCACCCTCCTCCGTCAGTGTCCATGTCGCAGTAAACCACAAGGGGCTCTGGGGAGCCTAATGGCTGGATACGATAAACCCTCGACGTGTTGTGGCCATCTTGCAGTATGTCCCAACAGTCGACGGGCAGTGGTGTGTCTGTATTCTCCGCTCGACTAGCACAGGTCACTCGAACATGGCTGAATGACTGTTCCAAATGGCTCACTGCATTCAGGAGCTGCTTGTGTGTTGCTACCAAGTAGCTGTGGTTGCGGATATACCTGTTGACATAAGAACATGCACTTTCTTCAGCCTCCAAGATGGTATCGTCTTTTTGCACGGCATGGGTGTCTCATAGAAATCAGTCCAGTATTGCGTCGAAAAGTATGCCACTTGTTCCCGTTCTTTTTTTTTTTTTTTTTTTTTTTTCAACTTTAGAAAAGCGCTTTTCTTTTCTATCTTTACTCAGCTCTCTAGAGTTTGTTCTACTGCTTAAGTTACTGTCTTAATTTGCTGTAGCACCACACTAAGGAGTGTAGACCTTCAGATGGGCTGTCTTGACTTACGAAGGCTCGATCCACAGAGTGCATCTTAGTGATGGACAGAACCAGGCAAACAAAACAAAAAAATGTGCACACATTGCAACAGGCTATGGCTTTTTGCTGTGGAGGTGGGACGGGGACGAAGGGGGGGGGGGGGGGGGGTAGTAGTGTTTACCTCACATCCTTAAGCAGCTCAGTGACATTTTGCTGTAGCTGCGTGAAAGTTGCTTGTATGCTGCTGAGTCCACGTCGCACACCCTGCTCGCTGGTACACCTCTGCTGCTGATGGCAGGCGGCGTGTCCACGCTGAAGTTGTCCGACATCCTCTCGTAGCATTTCGTGCACAGCAAGGTTCTGGTTTGAGAGTAATGACATACCGTTTTACTAGTACAGAGCTCTGATGAGTAGTGAGCCCCGAGTATTACCTAGTAGCAATGATCCCGAGGATCACTGCTACTGCTAGGATAAAAAAATATCATCTAAGGGCGCCAAAAATTGTGACATCGGAAGAATTTCCAAAATCTGGTCCCGGGGAACAGATCTGCAATTCTTACTAAGTTGTGCACCATGCTCTTCAGTGCTACAGCTGAATTAAGCATTTCGTAGCCAGGTTAATGACTACTTATATAGAAACTGAAGTCGACTCCTTGGGCTATGTAACTGATGCCGTAACAAGTAGGGAAAGTGCACTGGTAACTTTGAAATAATGCACGATTTGTTTCGATTCCCAGTGACCCATGCGCCCCATGTGCAATAGAAACGTCACGAAAAGAGAAGCTGTCATGAAATTTTCTTTTCTTTGCATTAAGCGAAGATGGCTACATGATTTATTGCCAAAAGCAATTGTTATGTTGAGCATATGTTAATGTCTTGAAGCTTGCATGGCTAGATGGTATCGAAAATTAGTACGCTAAAAGGCATGCAGTATTGTGCAGGTTTATCTTAAGCATGTAAGGCAGAGTGATGATACGTTGCAGATGAAAAGCTGTGCATGATATGTTAGCAGACAGCTGTCTTAACTGTGAATATAGGAAGAGCTGGATGCCACTCTGGCTTTTTTTTTTTTTTGTTCACGCAGTCTTCGTTATACCCGAATAATCTTGACAGAAAGGTGTTGCTTGCCTTTGTGACATCTCCTTTGAGACTTTCTAAGCGTAGGGCTAGGCGTGCTTCCATTGCATCAAGCTGCTGTTGAAGACGTTGGTCGAGAGCACGCCACAGATCTTGGGAACGAGTGGCCTGGTCCCTCAGAAGCTGTGGTAACTGGAGGAGCCCTTGTTCTAGAAGAGTTTCCAAGAGTGGCCAATCTCTGCCTACAGAAACGAGCCAAGCTGCACTGTGGCATTGCTTAGAACGCATTGTCAGCTTTGTGCTGCACGCAACTGAACTGTGCCATAGTGGGCAAATGACCTAAGTTCACTTACAAACCATATTGATGAAGACCAAACTTTTAATTAAAAATATGCATATCACTTTACCTTCTATTTTTGCTTCGAGCCATTCTTTGCTAGAAGGTTAAAATACTTTGTCACCGTAATAGCGTTTCAACCACTAGGGTACAAAATCAGCCAGTCAGCTGCATAACTCAATTACTCGCACATTTGAAAATGTGGCTGATGCTGCTAAACCTAAAGCACAGCATTTATGCAATGGTAGCTTCTTTCCGATCAAGTTTGTCGCGAAAATTAATGAGCAGCAAATAACTTCTTGAAATTAAAAAAACAGATTTTGTTGCATGAACTAGCATTAAAACTCTACTGCTTGTGGAGGATTGTTCCAGTGCTCTCTCCCTCCCACATACCCGTGGAAAAAGAGCATCTTAGTGAAGCCATTTGTGACGTGCGCAGTGCTGCTTAAACAACTCTATTATAACACTTACCTGATGCTTGGGAACCTACACTGCGCAAACTTGGTGGCAGAGCAGTTGTAATGTTTGGCTCTACTGGCAAAAAGCACAGTGTAAACAGCCACAACACACAACATAAGTCCACTTTTCGGCCACCCAAGAGAGTCATGGTGATGCCCCGAGCGGCGTCTTCATCCTGCTCTGCTCGTTGCCACTCTCCAACGACCCTGACATAGCCATCTGGCTTTCGTCGACATTTGCTGCTTCGTGTTTTCTGTGGCTGGGGCTCCCCAACTATGGTGTGGGGTGTCATTTCGCTGTACGCAGAATGCATGTGGAGTGCAACACTATTCTAGTGTTTGTTTTGACTGCATTTCTCACATAACTTTCAGATGTAAACCAGGGTTCTCAATGATTAGAAGTTTGAGGAAAATGCTTTATTTATGTGTGGCAAATACTGCAAAAATACAGGCTTTCTCATTGCACTGGGGTATAGATCTGCTTGTGCTTAAAAGCACAACTTCCAGGAATTTGCAGTCACACGAGATGGTCAAACTGAGGTAGGTAACTGTAATTAACATTTCTCAAATATTTACTTAAAGAATCTTTCAAGCTAAGGTTGATTTATAACTCCATGAAAATGGCTGTGGGTACAAAAATAACTTCGTAAAATAAACCTCTGTAAGATGCAACAAAACAAAAACTTGAAAGTGGAGACAACCTCGTCAAGACAAGTCCTTCTTCATGCCATGTCTCCGACTGTCGAGGCACATTCTGAAGTCGCAAGAGGTCAATAAAAGGGTGAAGCGCATTACTCAGTGTACTTGCGCAGAGGTCAAAACAAAGGCAAGTGGCAAACAGCAAGAGGTGGTAAGCCCCTCAGCCAGTTTCTTGAGGTTCAATACTTCCAAGCATGAACAGTTTCTACACTCAGCTACGCTCTCAACCCCCCTCACCCCCTTCCCACACTCTAGTATCCATGTACTATTGTCGACAAAGTGACATGAGACGACTCAATGATTGCTAAAAACGAATCCTAATGAGATTAACATTAACGTGAAAACACAGATTTGTGCGTGAATCTGCATAATGGACGTTAAAAGAAGCTGAAGGGTGTGCTCTTGTTGGGAGATTACACAAAATGTTTAAATATTTTGCTTCCGTGCCTTCACGAACGTTGTTGTCACAGAATCTTGAACGGAGGCACACGTAGTACTCTTGTGCCAGTGTTCCCCTGGTTGTCTGAATTCTCGGGGCTACACAGACCCCCTTGCCAAACAGAGAGCTTCAATCGTCGCAGTCCATCCAGGTCGATTTGTCCATAACTGTGCCAGTACTTAAAGGTGCTTTTATGGAGCCGGTGCACCCTAGAAAATAGTGAAGGCTCACAAGAGAAAATTGTATCTCAGTGGAATGAATGGTGTGCAGCTGCTTGAGATACATATTCCTAGTGTCCTCTCCTAAAGAGACCCACTCAACTGTTCCAATTACACTGTGCTTCACAACTGTCCCAATATTCACTTTTGTTATCGCGAGACTGTTCAAGACAGTCTCAAAAATTGCACACTGGTAGCTAGACCTGCTTGTGCGAGAAGGAAACTGGATGAACTGTCCACGGTATACCGGCAGGAATTCCATGTTTCATTATTGTTTCCCGAAATGTTTTCAGATTGCACCTACTTTCATACACTAAAAGCACTCATAAATGCTAAATTCTTGCAGAGCCTAGCAAGACTTGAAAGATTACTGGGGAGGCTCTACACTGCAATGCAATGTTTCTTCCTTGGACGTAATCTAAGGTGAAGCTTATCTGCAGTGCCTATGTTTTATTTAGCTCATCACTGCACTGAGTATCAGCCACTTATAAAGGTTTCAGTGAGGAATTTCGAAATATGCAGCATCCCACGGGGAAGGGGCAACAGATGGTCACCTGGTCGCTCTTCCTCAAGTTGCCTAATCACAGCGCAAGGGCAAACAGTGGGCAAATCACCACTACAGTCACTTCTATTCCTTTTTTTTTTTTTTTCTAAATGGACAATGGCGACCGCAGCACAGATGCCAGTCAATTTCACAACAAGAGTCCATTTTGCATCACCACTGGACAGTTCAGGGTGCAACAGCACTTGCATTGACGATCACTGCACAGATGGAATCGGCACAGCCTTGTTCATGTTCAAACTGCCACTCCACATGCGGTGATCACAGGAAGAAGACACGCCTTATGAGCAGACCTACAAAAGCACTGCCTACGAGCCAGATGGCCGCGTTGTATGCCAGGCGCATGTTGCTTACAGAGCTCGCACTCGTCGCTTGGTTTCCAGCGCCCGCCCCGTTCTCCTCAGCAGCCACTGCCAGAGGCTGCTGTTGCTGTGCCAGGCGCTCTGCACGCTGAGCCAAGATTCGTGCCGCCGCTAGGCGGCGCTTGACGACTTCCGGAGTGTCTTCAGGCGTGCTGCCTCCAATCTGAGCGGACAGAGCAGTGCCCCTAGGCTCACTCATGGTGCTGCCGCTTGCAGCGTTTGCTACCTTGCCCGCGTTGACGGTAGTCGTAGGTGCGGCAGTTGGCGTTTGTGTCACACCACTGGTGTCGCTGAGTGGCGATAATGTTGCTGGTTCCTTCTGCTCCGGGACTTTGTTTTTTTCTCCTGTTCCAGGCACGGTCGATCGCTCACTGGCGTCCTGCACGGTACAAGACAGGAACATTATCAAAGACTGCATAATATTGTAACTGCATTTCTATGATTTATATTTCACTGAAGCAGACTGTAATGTGCACGATGTAACAATAATGTAATGTGTGCATATACAGTCTTTGCCAAAAATGAACAGCTTAAGGTGTTTTCTTCTAAGCTCTGTATAGGGGCTCCTGGAAGAGCTAATAGGATACTGATGCTTGAGATGGGCGAGGACGAGATTTTTAGTCACCTTTTTAACACTCGTGATGTGCAAAAAGCCTTATTACAGGGTGTAGTATCAAACTCCTTGGGCTGTATTTTTTTTTCCTTTAGGAAGACTGCATTTGTGGCCAAGATCACAGGTGCAATATCAAATACTGTTGCACATGCATTCTAATGCGACTTGAAGGTAATTTATTTCACTCCAGCTGGACAGTGACCAGCAAACTTTTCTTGGTATGACGGCCACTTCAAAACTAAGGTGTAAATAAACTTAGTTGCACACTTTAAATTTATGCAGGTTGAGCATAAACAAATTTCCTTAAAATAGGACAAAACTGCACTAACAGAATTGCGTAACCAATGTCAGCTCGACCGCAAGTGGTGTCCACTCTAAATGGCAACCAATGAGCCTTCATTGTGCCGCTTTTTGGACTAAGGATACAGAATTCATCAGTTTTACACTCTGTGCTCCATTTGCTGTCGAAGGTGCCGTGCCCCTCACCTTGAACATGATCTGGGCAGCTTGTTCCCTTGCTTCCTTGTCGCCGGCCACATCCTGAGGCTCCTGCGACCGCTCCTTAAGCAGCCTAGCTATTGGACCACAATTGGGACATGTCCAGCTCTGTGATCTAGAATTGATGGCATAAGTCATTATTTTTCTTTTCTACAGGCAGCAGGAATTAGAGATGAGGCACAGGACAGTTCCACATTTTACAACATGGCAGACAACTTTCATTCTGATAAAGTAAGCATCTAAAGCACCACTCCTCTTGAGCAAAGAGAAAACCGGTACACAAATAACTTAGCAAGCCATTATAGTACTCCATTAAACAATTTATATTAGAGTTCCAAACAATAATTTTCTCGTACACAGTACAAGCGCGATCTAAGGGGCCTCTCAAATTTTCTGAGTTGGCCAGCTTCAAAAGTAAGCAAGTAGGAGGGCAATTTCTATAGACGGACTCTTTTAGACCCACCGCATACACTTTAACCCTGCCCACTTGTAAAGGCTCACAGGGGGGGGGGGAAGCTCCCGTCTGCGCCTCCTCTTGTGGGACATTGTTAGCGTGCATGTAGGTTCTGTTCACTTAATTGCCAATTCCTTCATCTGTGCCTCCATGGAGGAAGGAAAAACTAGGAGGGAGAGCGCGGCAATATCCATGAAGCCCAGTCATAAAACATAAAATTGAGCGAGTCGGTCCCTACGTGTTAAACCACACGATATCTATTACCGCTGAGTGCGCGCGAATACACTAATTGGCGCCGCGCGGGTAGCACAGGTATAACATTATAGGGCGGGGTCCGCAAGCACGCGTAGACAGCCGTGCGCCCGCGCCCATGGCAGACGCACGCACTAAAACGCACCGACATCAAAACATAGGGTCTACCTAGGAGAGTGAAAAAACTTGGCTTGCGAAGGTTGGCCGCGTGACGTCATGCTCCCTCCTAGTTTTTCTTTCCTCTATGTGTGCCTCTAATACCTCACACATTACTATTAGCACACAGTCCTAAGCTACCATGTCACCCAGCTACCGGCCATAGGCTACCAGCCAAAGTAGGTATAAAGCTTCATTTTAACCAATGCTTGCATGGTCTAGGTGTAGCGTGCCCGACTCTGCATCAAGAAACCCTGGAGATAGATTGCTATACCACCCTCGCACCTACAATGAGGAACCTGAGTTGGCAGCTCGTGCCAGTGTTGAGACAGCATGTGATCTTGTCACGTCACACAACCCATGATTTCTGCTCACAATGCCATTGCATGTTACTATCGGTTTTAGGGTGCTTGCATTTGGCAATGGTAGCAAAAGTGTTGCCATGTGGTTATATACAGTTAGCACAAAATGAAATAAGATTAAGTAGTAATTATTAATTAGTGTTTACCCATGTGCAGCTACAAAGGAAAGCTGTAAAGCTTTCATATACGCTTCGTAGTTGAAGAAATGCTTGTCAAGCTTCCCAGATCGAACCTGGGGTGTTGCCTACCTTCCAGTCACTCCGCCAAGGGAGGACAGCTGTCTGACAGCAAGGTGAGCCCAAAGTGATGAGCGCCTTGAAGTGGGAAAAGTGTTAGTACAATTTGTTCACGGGAATCCCCCTTACCTTGAAGACATAGCTACTATAGTGGGGGGGATTCCCTACAACACAAAGAGGTGAAAAAAAAAAAGACCACCTGCTAAAGAAAAAAAAATTCATGGCATAGCAATAAAGCAATTTTTTGTGAAAAAATTAAGCACTGCCAGAGCACCTAGACACGTGAAGGTAAAAACGGGTCAATGACCCCATGTCAAGAGGTATGCGCTCACTTTTTTGCTAGCTGCTTGCGTTCTTGAGGACTGTAGTCGAGGGACCCAATGGCACCGCTTCCATGAGTGGGCATAAAGCCAATTATCGCCAGCAGGGCAGTTCGCACTGCAACATGGCACAGGAGCGACCACAATAGTGAAAACTCCAATACTAATTAGCACTAGACAGAACTGGCAAATTTTTGTGTGTGAAGCTTTCAAAGAAACCGTACTATTAAGTGTTGCATGTTCAAGTAAAAGCAGTTCTCTCACTGCAACAGATCTGCACAGGGCCAGCACTTCATATTTAAAGTTCTGATTTTCAAGTCCACTAATTTTGACCACCTGTGCTTCTCTCAATGTTCCTCAAAACCTCAGTACAGCAATCTGTGACTTTGGGCAAAGCAGCTGTAAGCTGGAGCCACTAGGCTATTAATAAACCTTGGCAGGTGCACGTAACTACCTAGCCTAACTGAAGAAAATGGATGCGTCCAGCCAGAACCTCAAACACTCCAAGAAACTTCAAAATAGCAAAAGTTCTTTCATCACATTTCCCAGGACTGGTAAACCAAGCAGGTTAACTTTGACACAGTGCGACATCATTAGAGCACAATTAAGCACTATTTTATTGAACTGTAAAACAACAGCAAAGCTGTCATTAAACTTGAACAGTTATTAAACGTTTAAATGATTTCATACCAATTGTAAATACACTAACAGCACACTATGCAAGGAGCAACAATGTGTTGAAATGCAACGGCAGAAGTGATAAGCTCAAGTGTAAATCCAAAGTGAGCCCTTGAACAAACGCTTAGCATATTCAATGGTCAATATTATCCACCTAACCTAAGCAAGAAACAAAACTGAACTTGCATAACAGCCCAGACAAATTATTCCCTGTTAACGCACACAAATGCTCATATGCACTCACATGACCATGACGGCTGCCAGGATTCAGGATGGTGGCCGGAGATGCTGAGGCAGATCTTCTTGTTGGTCTCAAAGCGTCCATTAGGCTATAGTGAAGCAAAGTCAGCTTTTTAACACTGGAAACTGCATTCGGCATGCACAGCACGCATTTGAAAGCAGCAACAAATAAGCTTGAAATTTTGTGATTAGCATCCAACACCGCAAACAAGTCTGTAATTGATTACAAGCCACGAAAGAAGGAAGACAAATTCCATTCAAAAAACACCCTCCAGCCAAAGACATCAACCTATTGCCACGATGACGCACTCAGTTGGCTTGATCCTACTACAGCTGCTAGCAACTGTATGCTAGCAAGTACAGGCTAGCTAACAGCCACATTGTAGAAGGTTAGCACTACTGCCGCTTTTTCAAAGGGCATTCTTTGAATACGGACATTTGGAAATATATTCGAGTTGCATCTGACTACAGAAATGCGGTCTGTGTATAGTGGAGTTCCTAATGCTCAACAATTTAGCACTGGCAGGCAAAAACAATTAACAGCGTTCATTCCAGCTGCAAGTAGAACAACTGAAGGACTACTCATTACTCGTAATGGCTGTCGCCGCAAACACAAAATTAGTAGAAGTTTCTTTGAATATGCTATGCATGCTTCCAGGTACTAAACACATTTCAATGATTAGTTCGCGTCAGGCAGTCACACTGCTTTAGTATGTGCGCAGACAACCCCAATGTTATTCTTGATGTGTCCCCTTCTCTTATTAAACAGTTTTTGAGCACTGCATGCAAATTATGCACGTGAACGCATGTGAAACTAAGCTAGAAGTGCAAGTACACACGTCCACAAGTAACAAAAAAATGTCACAGTACATTGTTACTACTGGTTGGTATGAAGATTCCGCTTCATTCATTGGGACCGCAGCAACAGTTCTGCTGCATTTTTAACAGCTTATCTCGAAAGCAAATGTAACTGAAAACAGCAAACAGTACGCCAGTTCTTTTGCAAACTCAAAGATGTAGTGTTTTGATAATGTGATGAAGAAGAAAGGTTACCAAATGACAGTGGGGAATATTTAACTGCAATGAGGCAACACGGGTCTTACCGTAAGAAGTATAATGCTAGGTGGCTTCATAGGATAGTCCGGTGGCAATATAACGCGACCATGGTAAACGCCTCCGTCAAACTCCGATTCCGGTGGTCCACGAACCGTGAAATGCCACTCGAACAGGTTGTCCTACAATGAACACTCACTTTCAGCAACAAGGCGTGCCTCGAAACTAGCCGTAGGTAGAGACCATCCTTACTTCTAGCGGTTGCGCAAAATATTCTTCTGTCGCTTCGTGGAGCTCCTGGGCCTCCCGCATAAGCCTCTTCACAGCTGCAAAATGTTTCGTAGCTTTTATTCAAGGCAAGGTGATCACGTTGCTTGCAAAGCAGGAGGAAAATCGAGCTCACCTGGACTTCGGAGATTGTATTGCCCTTCCATGACAAGCGGCCGAGCCCAGCAATACTTACTCCTGAAACCTGGCTATCTTGGATCCTGATCGGACTGTGTGAAAAGAGGTGTTAATAACCGCAGGTCGATTTAATACTGATGAAAGCGAAAACGGCAGTCGGCATGTAAACATGTAAACCTGACGTGGCTGCTACTGCAGCGCAGAGGCAGGCAGAGGCTACGCTACGTGCTATCAAAATACCGCCTACCTAATGAGATGATTGGCTCCCTGTGTGCTCAGAGGAGTACTACGTACAAACAGCCTGTTGGCTGCGGATCAAAGGTTATCGCTGGCGAGGAGGTACGAACGTCACAGCACATGAAATTGAGGAGGAAGTTTCTCGACAGCCGCGACCGCGGAGCACGGTATCAAACCCCCGTTGCCACCGTCATCGGCACGGGCAAGCTGCAAGCATTTTCGCCGCCAGAGGCGCCACATCGCTTACAGCTTCAACGAAATTTTTCGCTTCCACACCTCTAGTTATCGGCTGAGTCGGTATTGGTTGGCATCAAGGTTGTTTCTTTCAACGGAATACTTATTCCTCTAATCTAGGCCAAGCCGCCAAGCATGCACCTGAGAGCTGATGGCTACGTCTGGCTATTCGTGAATGCCTTTATCGTTTGTGTTGCTTGGAATGGGGACGTTTAACAGTAGCGCACTGTCGCGATCAGCTGCGCGTCCGGTGCCCAGTTTAGAAACCTCGGTCTAGTCCATTAGTCGCAGCAGACAGTCGCTGCTTCCGCTTTTGCTGGATGCCGCAGCTGGCGTACGGCTTTGGGGCTACGTCATGAGATGAGGGGCGATTGAGTAGGAGTTCCTCATCATCGGCAGCTAGGCAAACTCCCGTCGCGGACGAGTGGCGGCGGTTCCCAGCCATCAAGGAAGGCCCGATCATGGCATCTGCCGGTGTTCTTCCGACATACTTCAAGTACATCAGCGGGGCGCCCGGCGGATCAGCTCGTAAGACGCTGCGAGTGCGGGAGAAATACATTGTCGTGTTGGTGCTGGCCACCTTCCTGATGGTTTGCATCGGGGCCGTGTTTTACTTGCCTGAACTCCGAGCGTCCAACGCATATCGCCACATAAAAAACGCTGGGCCAGATCTTCTCCTACCGCCGCCGCAAGCGATCGACGACAACGTGCCCCGTCACAACGGCATCGCCGCCGACGAAGAAGACCCGCACAAGGCCGAGGACCGAAACAAGCTTCAGGAGAAGATTATCCAGGATCTCGGCCAAGGCCTTCCCATGCAGGTGGCCAAACCTGACGAAGCCAGACCCGCGTCGTCGTCCAAGAGACCCTCTACAATCGCCCGACCCCAACACCAGCAGAGTCTTGGTGAACTCGCTGCAGACGCGAAGCCCCAGGTTTCGCATGCACCCGATGCCCAGAGAGATGCGGAGAACCTCAAAAGAAGGGAAAAAATTCGAGAGGTGAGTGTGGCCTGGTGCTCTGGTCGAATCAGTGATGGGCTCGTCCACCACCAGCCAGCATTCAGTGAACAGAGCGCTTCGCGCCATGCGAGCTGCTGGCGCGTTGCATCGCCGACCCATGCATCTTGTCCTAATCTGGTAAAGCGGTTATCAGGAATTTCAACATCGCTCCGGCGTGCAGCAGCCTTTCTGGGAAAGAAACTAGCAGAACAGCCGATATAATTCTAGGAATTACGTCACTCCCATCTTATTATTTGCGCCTCTGCATTCACAGCCTCACATTGGGGTGCTGTTTCTTGATAGTTCAGATGCCCAGCTACGATTAAGCAGGCGCGTACATGAATGTAAGATAGAGATAGGGAATGTAATGGGACTCCTCCAGCAAGCAGTTGTTTAGCAGCTTTTATTTTGTGCCTTTTTCTTCTATGCATGTTTCATTTTGTTTATATGTTTGATTTGGGGCTAACTATGATGAATGGATACAAGTTGTCATTCTTTGAAGCTTTTAGAATAAAAAGTCTGCGCAGATAAGGCAGACACTGCTGACCATGACCACCTTCTTTGTACAACTGTATCGGAATGTAATCGCAAAATAATTTGAAGAGGCAGCTTGTCTACTTGCAGGTCATCCTTTCAGGGCTTTCAGGTCATCCTTGTATCTCCTCATAAAATATTTCGCTTCAACTTCAGCTCAGCATTTTCAGAAGTTGAATTACTATTTGTGCACACATGCTTACATTTATGTTACTCGAATGGGTTTTCTTGATGTTGCTTTGGTCTACTTCACTCCGAGTGTTATCTGTTAGTTGCAGGACCTGCCTACTTTAGTGCTGTAAAGGTTAGACTTTATGCTAAGCTTAGGGATATGTACAGTACTTCATTAAAGCAAGTACGGTACATATACAATAGCATATGCAGCACAGGATACCGGAAATGTCACGAGCAGCCACCAGCCTAGCACGATAGAACATGGGGCATTTCAGGAAAATGTGAAGTGGAACGTCTAGAGCATAATGAAGGCATAACTTTTAAGCTCTTGTGGATCTTCCAGCAACAGCAGGTGTGGGAAATCATTGCAGTGACTTTTGTTATGCCATCGTTTATAGTAGAAAGCCAGCCACAAAGCGATCCTATGGTTTGGTAGGGAAGACAGTCATGCTGACTTGCATGGAAGCATTGAAACGAAGAAAGAAGACAGCATGTTGTAGAGTTGCTGGCACCATATTAGGTGGTAATGCTTTAATGTCAACTTTTTATGCAACTCTACTCTGTCTTGTTGCTGGGGGAATTTGCATGACCTTTTCAAACAAGGCTATAGTGAGACTGTCTACCCAGTCTTTATTGCAAATGTGAAGGTCTATTTGGAAATACATTATACTGTTTCTGATCATCCTTGTGTAAGGCAGTTTTCGCACATTTGTTTAGTCTTTTCTGTTCTAAATCTTGCACTGGGGAGGAATCATAGCTTGTTCAGGTGGACATGAGAGTGGAAATTTTGCTCTTGTCTGTTTAGCTAGCCTTGAGAAGGAGCATTATTAGTTTAGCACAGTTAATTTATCCACTTCATTCTGTCAAGTATCGCCCAGCAGCCACAGGTTTGACTTGCTTTACTAGATGCGGGGCCACCCGATTGTTGTGTGTGCGACATGCTCGACACGTGTTCATTTTCATGTTGTTGTTAGAAAGGTAAACTGCAGCTGTGGCAGGAAGAGCCCAGCGAGACAGCTGCTGTGTACATAGCCACGTTGCCTTGTGTGAAACTCTGAAAACACCATCTGTTTGTTGCAAATCACCGTACACAAATTTGCACAGCTTGGTTGGATTATCAGAAGCTGTTGGCTGCAGGTGATCGTAATCTTGCGAAATGGTTCCAGCAATTATCTTGCCTTCGTGGCACCCCTTTAAAGAACCCTTTCAGAGAACTGGTGACCTTTGCAGCTGAAGCGAAGACCAGATATATAAGTTTGCTTCTGAAGTTTACCAGATGAAGCATAAAAACTAAACTGACAGAAGTAAGGTTGTCGGATCTTCTTTTCAACATAAGACTTTTGGCTTTCTTGCACTCTTGCTATCCAAGAAGGGATCACATCAGACCTTTTTTTTTTTTTTTTTTTTTTTAATAATGATAGCTGTGACAATTGGGATTATTATTTCTTGCAGAGATATAATTTAGTCATTCTGTTCTTTAATTCATTATGTATTGTACTGCTTACATGACATTACCTGTCTTGGCATTGGGGCTGTTAACTGCATAGTCTATGACTAGAATGGATTATAATTTAAATGTTGTCAACTTTTTCAAGGCCAATTGTGAGCCGTGATGATTTTCTTGCCTCAGCCCTTTTCAAAATTGTGTTTTTTTTCCTCATGAAGTTCTGCGTAGCAACAACGCCAGCACCTGCTATTGATGATGCCATCCTGCCTAATGTACCCTTTGATGTGCTCTATTCATTTCTGTGCAATACTTTGAGACATGCATAATGCCTTGAGGCGAAAATTATCTTTGAGTTCGAGCACTGGCAAAGCAGCATTCAAGGCGTTAGTAGGAGCATGTCATGGGCTGTAGTTTGTTGCATAATGCAAGGAATCTTTGGAGTTGTGGTGCATCATATTTTTGTTATTTGTGCGTGCGTGCGCATGTGTGTGTGTGTGTGTGTGTGTGAAATTGTTTAGAGCAACAAAAAAAAAAAACCATGCTGTTAATGGCCGTACATACCATTGCTGCATTTTCAAGGATGCTACTTCCTCCTCTTTCAGTACCAAATACGGTTCAGCTTTTAAGCTAATTTGAGAAAGGTAATGTCTAAAGTATTGTAAAGGAAAGTTAGGTAGTACTTCTTTTAACCACAACAACTGCAGTTGTCTGGAAGTTACTAGTTTTCATTATCTGCAACATATTGAGAATTTTAATGCGTTAGCTCTGTGATCTACTCAATAACATGTTGCTAACTGGCCTTTGACTGTGACGTGAGGAAGAAACAAACTGAAGTCACCATTTGTTGTTAGTTTACATTCATCGCATTGCTAGGTCAGATGCCTTGGAATTTTTTCATTTTCAGTTAAAAAGCTGCGAAATGCATTGGCTGCTAATTCTTGCATACGGTTTGACAAGCAATGCCTCTTATCAAATTGTTCAATTTTTTTTGTGTGCGAACTGTTTGCCTCGTTTTCAGATTAATTAAAACACACGTATGACCTGTGTTTTGATTGGAAATGTAATGAGGGCCTCTGCAGCGTCTGTAGTGTCGGCCTTTTCTTTTGACCCTTGTTTTCTGGCATGCTAGCCAGTTATGGCACTGTCCTCCACGTACCTAAGGTCCCCCATTCCTTGAGGCTGCATGGCAATCCTTCCAATTGAGCTTGATGCTCTTCATTGAGTTTAATTGGCTTGCTTCACCACAGAAGGGAGGGAGAAAGCATGGCAAATGTTAAGAGCTGGGACTTGTTCACGGTTAATTACTGTACAAGGTTGTAAAGAACATTGAAACGGAAACACGTATCTAAGAATTTGCACTGCATGCAATGTAATCGTTATGCTCATACCCTTCATGCATTCTCCACGCAGTTTCTATCGTGAGGAAAATTATCGAGAAGTTTGGCACTGTACATTCTTCAAGATAAAAGTGATTGAACCAAGAATTACTCATATTTAAGTAGTACCCTGATTTGATTTCCAAATGAGACGGATTTTTAAAGTCTATGTCTAGAACTGCAGATGCCATTGCAGCTAGAGCATAGAGCGATGATGCTTGCTGGCATGAGTAGATATAAAAGTGATTGCTGATGTGAATGGGGTAATCGTATTTTTGTTTATATTTTTCTCAGACTGGTTTGGTTATTTTGTCTGTACAACCCACTTTCAGTGCTTTTCTCTTTTAGACAAAGCTTTTACAAATAGTACTTGCAATGAAACCTGTGCATTGCTACTAACATTCTATGTTTATAATGCTTTCCATCGTGTGGTTGCCTTGATTTTGTGTACAGCGGTGTGTCGTGGTATGCAAATATATATGTACACAACCTAAATGTCACTATGATTGAATTACTAAGCAGTCCTGCTATGTGTTTTAAGGGCTAAATGTGGTGCTCTTCAGTTTTCATTAAGCCATCTTTATAAGTAAGATTCATTTGAAGTTTGTAGAGGAACTTAGCATCCATCTTTCCATAGAGCCGCAAAAGTTTCACCGGAGATATGTGGTTGCTTCGAAAGGGCAGTCTGAGAACCAACAGCTGCAACCATTATAGTACAAACGAGACACAGAGACCCAAAACTTTGAGGGCTTTTATGCCAGCACAGAAGTGATACTGGGTATAGCATGTCTTAATTTCTTTTAGGTGACATTAGCATGAATGTTTCACCTACATTTGATATTCAGAAAGAGGGGCATTTCTTTTCTCCTTTTCCAGATGATGAAACATGCATGGGACAATTATGAGCGCTACGCCTGGGGGGAGAATGAGCTGAGGCCCGTGTCCAAGAAAGGCCATTCAGCGGGCATCTTTGGCAAGACAGCCATGGGCGCCACAATTGTGGATGGCATGGACACCCTCTACCTTATGGGCATGGCCGAGGAATTTCAGCGAGCACGCAACTGGGTGGCCGAGAACCTCAGCCTCAATGACGTGGTCTGTGTCGTTACCACCTCTATTGCTAAATTTGCTGCCAAGTTTTTTTTTCAAGTTAGCTTGTACTGTCTGTCAACTAGGATGTGAATGTTAAACTAGTGTAAGTGAAAAGGGAAGATCATTGAATTAGGGGTATATGAACATCCTAGTCTTCTGAATGCTGAATCAAATGACCCATTGTTTACTCTCGCTTTTAAATTTAATAGCACTATTCAGCAGCTGTCTTTGGATATCTTTATTTAGAGTAGAGCAACTTAAAATTTAGCGTGGCTTTTTTCTGGGGAAAAAAAATGGATGAAGCTCAGTCTGAAAAGATTACATGTATAAAGAAACCTTCATTGTGCAGGAAAAAAACATGCACAATGCATTTTTTTTTCTTTCTTTTTTTCAACGTTTCACATAATTGCTGCCATACTTAATGTTTCCTGTTGCTAACAGTTGTTAAGCCTGTATTTCTTAGGTAAGGTGAAAAGCTGTCAGGGGGTGAGATGTATGCAGTGGGCTAGGTGCCCATAATTATAGTTCCACTGGTTTGTGAACTGGTTAACAACAGTGCTTTGCCCACTTTGTCATATAATGTGTACCTGATTCCTGCGTGCGCTAAATCGCTGTGGTAAAGGGAAACTCTTGAAATTTCTGTTTGTGCCCAGCTTATCAAACTTGACTTGGGTCTCACATTAGAACATCAATCAACTTGAGAGCTAAGAATGCACTGCATCAACTTTGTCGCTCGCTGCTTTTCAGAAATACTCTCTCTAGAGTAGATATATTCAGTTGTGATAACTGCATTGTGTTTTCTGTGTGTGTGCGTTGAATTGAAAATAATAATTTTCATATCCTCACTTGTTGTTGTTGCTTTAGGATGAGCAGTCGATGACATTGAAATTTCCTCCAGCTGTTAAAAGTGCCATGTCTGGCCTGCAAGTTTTTTTTTTTTCTTTTTCTTTTTTTTGCTATCATTAGTCAGCAAGCAGACATGCCTTTATCCTGGTATGCTCTTGGCATTTCTGGAATGCAGCCGCAGCTTTTATTTTCGAACACAAGCCTGCTTAAGATTACACAACATTAAGCTCTTTTTTTGTTGATTTTGCCTAAGAAACTTTTTTTTTTTCTTTTCTTTTTCAAGAAGCAGCAGCCTTACATTATGCAGTCAAAATGTTTAGTTTTTCTTCCTTTATTCTTAAACAAACATTCCATCATGTCTATCGGATTCCTTTGCTGATATCTGTCTAGCTGTGTTATTTTTGCATATTGCAAAGTCACATTCAAGCGATAGACAGATGACATGGCTTTTATTGCTGATTTGGCAACATGGCTGCTGCTTTTATCACTCGTGATTGGCATCTGTGTGTGATGCAGCTGCGGCATTCGTGCATGCTTCTTCATATGTTAAGATGTATCTCGTGCTCTTGTCTCTGACATCAATGAGCAGCGCTAGGATTTTTCCGAGACAACAGCGTTGTGCTGAAAATTGTTCTCTGCTCTGACCTTTGCGATCTGTCGCGTGAAATTTCACATCCAGGTGACATTTTTTTCGTCCCAAGCGAAGTTTTAATGTCAGCAACCTTGTGTTTATGTTTTCATGAGCTACCGCACATTAGTATGTGCTCAGTGATTGTTGAGAAAAAGAAGTTTCGCTTACGTTTTTGGTCATTTCAGACAAGTAAGTATTGAAGGTAGTAGTTTACTATCACCAGTTTAGTAGTTTCATGCGGCATAAGTCCCTCTGAAAAAAAAACACAACATCATTTGTCAATCTGTCATGATACGGTAAAAACTGCGTTTCAGTTTCCATTTCCTATTTTTTGCTGTTTTAGTTTTTCTAGATAATGCAAATATCTATTTGAATTGTACCTAAATCCTTGAATAATTGCCCTCTAACAGCGCCCTGTCATCTCTGTTTGCAGAGTTCCGACATCTCAGTCTTCGAAACCAACATCCGGTTTGTCGGTGGCCTGTTATCATGTTACGCTCTGACTGGCGACTCTGTAAGTACTGCATTATTCTACCGATTTCAGCTCAGGATATTTTAACCGCATTCAGATCGACAAAACAAAAAACTGCAGTTACAGAGCACAATTAGGACATTTGTTTAGGTTTTCATACCTGATGCCTTCAAAAAATCGAGAGGCAGTTCTGGAATTTACAGCTACTCTTGTATGTAAATCTACGTACATCTTGAAACATGCTTGTGGACTTTGATAAGTGCTGTGGAATATGAATTCCCGGCTTCTGTATTGTGTGATCGCAAGGAAAAGCTGCCATTAGGCTTGTAACTTGTTGCACAGTTTCTATTCTTCCTAGCCTTTGTATGCACATTTGTGCAGTGTGTATTAAGTTGTCCATACTCTGCACTTTGCTGAGCTCCAACACGTGTGCTCTGCTGTGCCCCATAAGACTGCTCCTTTTCTGTGCCCTCCGCAGATGTTCAAGGACAAGGCGGAGGAAATTGCTCGCCTCTTACTCCCAGCTTTCAACACTCCGAAGGGTATTCCTCATGCCCTCATCAACATCAAAACGTGTGTTCTGTTTTTGCTGCACTTTGCTTACTGCTTTGCTGTGAAGCATGCTAGAAAGGGAAGTGACGAGACAAACTTCTCTAAAGTGTGGCTTAGGGCTTCCTTTATCTGAGGCCCTCTTTGATGTCCAGGGGGCTTGACAGCTGACTCCGAAGACGCGAGTTTGATCTTGGCAACGGTGGTGGGTTTTTGATAGAGGAGAAAAGTAAGGCACCCATGTGCAGTACAATATCAGTGAGCTTGAATCCCAGGTGGTCGAAATTTCCGGAGCCCGCCACAGTGGCGTCCGTCATAGCCCTCAGTAAATTTAATATGTTAAACCATCTGAACCTTACAAAGCCATCTTTTCTCTTGAGTATTTATGCGGTTGGGAATGAAGAGAAAGGGAACGACTAAGTTGTGCAACAACTGCTTGTATTGTGTATGCTCGCATTATGAATGCGCTCGCTATTTTGTTTGTTATTTACTGTTATTTTTATTATGCAACAAAATAAATGAACCCTGAAATTTTCCTACATTTTCCCAGAAATCGGAAGGGGGCATACATAATTCGTTATGCAAGTAAACACTGTTCGAACTCAAAAATAATTTACAAAACGGTTATTTGCGCCAAGGTTGAGTGTTTAGCCTTGTAGTACCGCACACTCAAAAGGTTTGCTGTACCAGCCGAGAACTGGCAAATAAATGCACTGGAAATGTATCCGCCATTTCAAGAATGTCTTTTGTAAGCCATGCAAAAATATATAGGGTAAATAAAATGTTATAGGCCTTTCAGATTGCAAAACTTGGAGATTCTTGTAGAAGCTCACAATCTGTAGTGTTTACACTAAAGAAAAAGTGATTTTTGAAGTAATCAGTATTTAAATTTTCTCTCCTGGCTTCTCACCGGTCTGTTTTCAATAAGAATTTCATCTATTATTCTGGCCCTTGACATGGGCTTGTTCCCTCCACTGTGTGTGCTCCATTTCTGGCCGATAGCAATGTTTTTGAACAAGCATTTTCTAGGTGTGTGAAGCCCTACATCTGGTGTAAAGGTTCTCAGATTAGGTTCCATGGAACCCTTGAAGAGCTCCTTGGCTTTCCCAAGCAGCAGTATCCATGTATGCCTCATCCCCCAATTTTTTCTTTACCCTCTTTCCTTCGGCATTGACCACACTGCAGTTACTACAGCAAGCTGTTTGACCCTATTTCAGTTACTCTGTTTTGTTGAGGAGCTGTTCAACTGCACATTCTTTTTTGCCTACCTATCAGAAAAGAAGAGACGGGCGTTAAAAAATACGAGGTCCTCGGCGCCTTTTGGAAGCCACTAGGATTCCTTGAGGCTTTGAAAAGGTTGAGGACTGCTGATATAGTGATGTGTGGTAAGGAAAGGCAAGCATAGCAAGGGACAGCAGAAAGTTAGGGGGGCGGATGAGATTGGGAGGTTCGTGCAGATCAGATTGATGCAGCTGGCACAGTACAGGGTTGGTTGGAGGGATATTGGGGAGGCCTTTGTCCTGTAATGAGGGCGATAAGGGTAACGATGATGGTGATGATGACAACAATGATGATGATGTTTCCTGCACACTGTTGTTCAGGGGAGTGAGCAAAAACTATGCGTGGGCCTCGAGCGGTGGCTCCATCCTGGCTGAACTGGGTACCATGCATTTGGAGTTTTCCTACCTGAGCGACATCACGGGCAACCCCGTCTTCAGGGAGAAGGTGGATCGAGTGCGCCAAGTGCTTGCTGACCTGGACAAGCCCAAGGGCCTCTACCCAAACTACATAAATCCCAAGACGGGGCGCTGGGGACAGCGTGAGTCACTCCATCTTCGTTTTTAACTGGTCGGAAGGAAGGTTCTGTACATTCCAATGTGTGAATTAAATGGTGTCAGAGCGAATGCCATAACAGAATTCAAAACTTGGCCAGCCCCATTCTCCGAAGTATAGCTGAAGAGTGGGTTCAGTGTTGGGGTTTTTGACCGGTAGCTTGTTATTCACAAACCTGTCATGTCAAAAACAGCAAATCCACAGGGAGAATGCAAGTATGGGAAGTTTTAGTAATAAGGACATGAGGTATTCGCGTACATCTTTAGAAATTGATTCTTATATTCACTTTTAACAAGTTTGCTGGAGTAAAAACTGTTTAAAATAGGCTGCTTTCTGTGTCCAGGCGTTTGTAATGAACACTTCTTTGGGAAGAGCTGTAAAGAGTAAAATGGGTCAAATATACATTGGCAAGTTATTCTTAAACTGTGAATGAAAAACAAAAGGCCGTATTCCTTATCCATCACATAATGCATGACATGTAATGCTTGAGAATGTTAATATTGCCGTGTTCTTTATTATTTTTGTTTGCCTTTGTCGCAGCTGCATTCCTTCTTGGAGTGCTTATATTTATGGTAGGGTTGTATGAATTCTACACATTGCCTGATTGCCTGCAATGTGGTACACACATAAATTATCCTCCCAAGTTTTGTTTTGTGTGGCAGCACTAATTTGGCCACAATCTTATCTTGGGTTGAAAGCTTGGTTCCAGCTTACTTAAGTTTTGGGCAACTGTGAAAGATCTTAGAGAATTTGACGTTAAACAACATATATTGTCTGTGGAAGGAACCGAGTGCCAGGTCATTATCCTGTGCAGACCACATGTCCATGGGAGCCCTTGGTGACAGCTTTTATGAGTACCTGCTGAAGGCATGGATTCAATCTGATGGCGAAGACGTGCAGGCTAAGCGTCTCCTCTTGGATGCTGTCAAGGTTGGTAACAGCCATTTAATTACCACACTAACGCACCGGTGTACATGTTCTGTGGTGACAGCAATGCAGTCAATTTGTCTTACATTGTGCATACCAGGAATAGGTGGTGCAACCGTTGTCTAAAGTTGAGAGCCCAAGGGTTTTGTGGCTTCCTAGCCACACCGTGTTGTTCGTGATGAACCCCTATCGTTGTAAACCTCCTGAAAGCAAGATCTTTGGTCCTGCCTTCTCCAGCGGATAGGGAAGTAAGTTAGACACACCCTGCAAAAGCTGCCAGAAGGCTTCAATTAGTTAACCAACTATTGGTCAGTTTTTTCTTTTATGGATGAAGGAATTTAAAAAACTATTTTTTTCATGTTCATCAGAGCAGATTATATGTCCTGCGTAGTATACCATGGGTGTGTTATCATTTGGAGGAAGAGTGCAGAATTCATACTATGCACATTTGACATGGCAGGCCAGAGGCTCTATAGGCTATCACTGTTGGTGCCATGTGGTGCAGCATCCGGTGCAGTGCACCACGGCAGCAATAGTAGAGGGAAAAAGTTACACAGATAAGAGTTGAGGAACTTTCTCTTAGCCGACATTATGACGTTCCATTTTGTGGCAACTAGAATACCCTATACGTATTCTGCCATGCAGCATTGAACCAATAGCTGGACACAGGCCCTCTGTGTACGGTTCCAAGCCCAGGCCAGGCTTGGGCTTTTGGGCTAGTTCGAGCTTGTGCAGTGCTAGTTTGCATTTGCATCGTGTTCTAAATAATGCTTATATTCTCTCTCTCTTAGTCTATGAATTTATCAGTAAAGCCACTGTGAAATTGTAAAAGGTTTACTTAGGTTTTAAAGTTGCAATGCGTATAAAATAATTCTTTTGGTTGACTCGCTCATTTAGTGGCTACATGGAACCAAAGTGGTATCGGCAGCAGTTTTGTGCATCCACTGTTGTTCTTTAATTTTGTCTTATTTACTTCTTTGGCTCACCATTTACCGCAGTATAGCTCACTAGCTGAATTAGCACTGCCCTGGTGCTTTCTTGTCTCATGTCCAGGCCATCGAGTCACGCATGCTGCTGCAGTCTCGAAGTGGCTTCCTGTACCTGGCTGAAATTAAGTATGACCGGATCGAAGCGAAGATGGACCACCTGGCCTGCTTTGCTGGTATGCATCCCTTCTCCACATTCATAATGTGGAGAAAGCTAGGATGGGGACGCATGCGGTGCATGACGGTTCTCTGGTGGCTTAAATATATTGCACGAGTTCAGTGCAATATATATTGCATGAATATATACCGCATTCTTAGAAGAACTTCGAAGCTATTCAGCCAATTTTTCCTCTACTCTCTATCAGTCCTGTACAGCCTGTGGTTGCAGCCTCCAGTGGTGGAGGCTTTGCGCTTCGGCGATGATACCTCTCCATTTTGTTTTCTTTTGTTCCACTGGTTACTCGTCATATCCCTTGTCCCTGCCGGTTACTTTTCCTGCTTTGCTTTTCTCTGGCCCACATTTCTTTTTCTTTCTCTTATAGCGTTCTGCGTTCTTCAACCCATTTATCTTCCCCCTCGCTTTTTTTTTATTTCGCTCGTCATCTTTTCTCGACTCCTATTTCTTCCAACAGTTCCCCGCACATTCCTTCCTCCTGGCTACCTGCGGGCACATCTCAAGCTTCTAGGCACAATGGATGTAGCATGTTTTTTTTTCTTTGATAATGATTAATAATTTGAGGCTCTTTGCTGTCTTTTCCCACTTGTCATTTGTACCATTTTTTTAGTGCGTAGCACTACTAGCCGCAATCACGGATTTCGCCGATGTCTGTCCGAAGCCGTTCACTCTCTCTCTTCGTGATCTTGAAGTGGAGAAAGAGAAGGTGGCTACACGCGCGTCTCGCGGCTCAGCATTGAGGAGGTGAGCGGCCGCAGAGCTGTAGTAGAAGCCGCTCTATCTCTCTCTCTGTCTATCCATCTCTCCGTGAACTTGAAGGGGAGGAAGGGAAAGTGGCGACGCCCGGATCAAGCGACTTAACACTGAGGAGCCAGAGCTAAGTGGAGTGACAGCATGATGCACCCAGATATGGGGCTGTGGGTCGCTGGCGGCCAAAGGATAATCATCGACAAGTGAAGTGGTGGAAAAGCGTCGAGTCTTGTGTCTTGTTGCGTGCGGCAAGCTCGAAGACTGTGCAGCCTAGTTTGGTGGGGTGGCGTTTGGCTCAACTTGTCTGGACTTTGGACAGTTGGCGCTAAACCGACTGAATTATGGGAAGAGTGGCCGGTTGCTACAAGAAAAAGTGTGTGCATGTGTTTACAAGCCGGCCTTCCTTTTGGAGAAATGTCTCGGTCGCGCACATATTCCCTGTGACGGCCTGTTGCCTCTTCGTTTGCGGTCCAGACGCCGCCTGTGCAACTTCCTGCGGTGAAGGCACCGTCTTATCGTGAGCAAATTTGCATCAACGAATGTGGTTGGTTAATTAGGAAGCAGCAAAATTTCTCGTTGCAGTTCGGCTGCATCTTATTCGGTACTTCGTTGGGGAACCGAGAAATTTCAGAAACCATCACATACCGTTCAATATAAAAGTATAGCGGGGATAAGCGGTGCTATGCACCTACTTCGTATTTAATGAACTTTCCAAATCGGCCATATTTTTTTTTGTGTGTAATTTATTTTTTTTCTTAAATTTTCATTTGGCCGTGTGTCTGCCCCTTGTCTTTTATTTTCATTTTGTTTTTGACTGTGATAACCTGTGATTTGGTGCGAGTTTTCTCACATTTTTTGTTTTGAGAGTTTTACATTAAAGCATTAATAAGGTGGCAGTGTTAGCCGTCCTGCCACCCTTTTCATAATAATGCCCACTGTGATATGTCACATGGAGTCAGAGCCACATTGTCGAGAGAACCCATTGCGTAGCCTGCATCACTGTCATGACGAGTGCCCTTCTGGATGGCGCTGTCCTTTGCCCAGCAGGAAAAGAAAACTATAATAGTATATTCTATCATGATCACATTTGGGTAGCCGACCACATAAAGCATTTCACCAGCAGGTATGAGCTTTCAGACAGGAAAATGGCAGCTTTTGAAGTTGCTTCAGGATGGCATGAACTTTTGGAAGTTCATTTCCTTCAGTATTATTCATTAAGCAAGGAGCTGATATCATAAGATAGTTTCTTGTGTTACATCTCTGGTGTTTGTAAACTATGTTGCCTCACTGATTTCATGGACATGGGTCGCACATTGTTCATCATCTGAGTGCCTCAGACTTTTTTGTATGTTCCTTACAGGTGGTTTCTATGGCCTCATGTCTTGGGTGCTTGCGGATGACCCATCTGTTTCAAAGGAACACTTTATGGACATAGCGAAGAACCTCACCAACACTTGTCACGAGTCCTATGACAGGACACGTAAGTGTTCTGCTGTCCAACTTTCGAAGGAAACTTGGTCCAGTCTTTCCTTCCATTGGAAAGGCTGGCACTGGACAGTACTACATGCTTATACAAAGCTTTGTTTTTTTGGTTACTGATGTAAGAGCATTAAGGACCCTGTTCTACACAAAAGCCAGCGCTGTCATTGCAAGCACTCGCAGATTATGACTAGTGCGTTTATGCTGTATGTTGCTAATAATTTTATCTGCTTGTTTCTTTGCTGTGTATAGTGCCCTACCTGCTTGGACCTAACCACGGTCCTCAGTATGTCTGTAAATAAGTAAATAAAAATAAAGAAATAGGAAGCGAGCAGAGCAGGGCAGAGAAATAACTCAAGTTACTGATATTCTAGTGGAAATTAAGAAGAAATGGGCATGGGCAGGACATGTAATGTGAGGAGAGGATAACTGATGGTCGCTGAGGGCAACAGATTGAATTCCAAGGGAAGAAAAGCGTAGCAGGGGGCGGCAGAAAGTTAGGTGGGCGGTTGAGGTTAAGAAGTTCCCGTCGGTCAAGTGGATGCATCTAGCACAGGGCCTGGTTATTTGGAGGAATATGGGAGAGGCCTTCGCCCTGCAGTGGGTATGGTCAGGTTGCTGCTTCTGATGATGATGATGTCATTGCCAACATTGTAAGGGAAAATCCATGAGCATGCCTCTGGCAGGCGGTTGTTGGCAGGTGACATTGTCGGGCACTGTTTGGCCAGCAGGTTGGCAGTGTGATGTCACAGGACCACATGATCAAGTTGAGAGCTCTAGGCAACTCAGTTTTCTCTCATTTTGAGATAGGAGAGTGAAATGAGAATCGAACCTGCGTTTATTTCATTCCGAGTCTGACATATTTCCCTAGAAATTAATACTAGGTGAGTTGGTGGGAGTGCAGCATTTTGCACATTGGAAAACGAAGACCGAAAAGAAACATTTTTTTCCCTGGTCTTCGTTTTCCACGCTGTGCAATAATGCTTAACAGTTCCCTAGCTTCACCAGCACGTTTGTACGACTCGTTTAAAGCGGGGCTTTATAGCAGCTATGTCCTGTAGTCTTTCCCACATTGTGGTAGCTAATGAGTATGTGTGAGATAATAGAGGCATAAATCAAGGCAATTAGTGATTAAACGAGTAGCAAATTGCACAAGTGCATGTATGTGAAAGGGAAACTCCAACGCAAGCCATCAGCACCGTCGCGTTGTAATCTTAAAGGCAGAGCCTAACTGTCCGCCAGGTTTTTTTTTTTTTTTTTTTTTTTTTTTTTTTTTTGTGAATGCTGTAGGAACTCCAGAGTGCTGCTTTTTGCAATGCTTTTTAGAAGTGCTGTTAAAAACAAAGGTTAGCAAACAATTTCCTTCTTTTCTAGGTGAGATTGAGAGCCAGGAGGTCTCCCTTTTTGTGCAGCTTTCCAACTGTTGGTTATAGCACTTTTGCAATAACCAAGTTTTTTTTTTTTTCTTTTTTCTTCACTCCCTTCTTGACACAAGGTTCTTTATTGAGGACTTTGTGTTAATGTTTCGTGTGCGTCAGTTTTTCGAACACCATTACCGTCACGTGATGTGGACGAAAGGTTGTGTCTCCTCTCTCGAACAGCAACCAAGCTCGGTCCAGAGTCCTTCCGATTCACGGAACAACTGGAGGCTCGAGCCACCAAGCAAAACGAGAAGTACTACATCCTGCGGCCCGAAGTGATCGAGTCATACTTCTACCTGTGGAGGCTGACCAAGGACCAAAAGTACCGTGACTGGGGATGGGAAGCAGCACAGGTGAGTGCCTGGCTGCCGTGCACGTGCACCTGTGTTGCTCAGATTTCTCTTTCTTTTTGATGTGCGCAATGGGCTACTTGCATTTGCTATACATAGGCAGTGGTGTGTTGTCATGGTGTGCAGTGAAGGAATACTCTTTACGAGCATCGAGATACCCTTGTTTCTTTGAAGAACGGGTCATTTTAAACTGCACAATGAGAAAGAAATTGTATGGGGAAAAAGAATCAAGTTCTCGTGTATCAGCCAACCTCAAAGAGGTCGTTCTGCTATTATTTAGGAGGGGAGCCTGTAATTTGTCTCCCCTCTATTTTGTTTATACTACTGATGAACTGGCTGTGTTTTTGGTGGCTCATGTGAGCGGCGAATATATGGGTCACTCTTGTGGGGGGTGCTGTTAGTGAGGGGGGTTCCATTTGAACCAATTGATTTGGAGTTTTTTATCAAAAAAATTGAGCTTAGTTCATATTTTTCACTTGGAGGCTGGTGTGACCATTTTTAGTGCTGTTAGTATTTTTCATGTCTCCGTGTCTTCATGCTCATCAGCAAAGCTTTCACTTGCGACCTCATGCTGAACATGTCATGACTCAGTTTTAAGTGCATTAATTTGTTGCATCGAGAGCCTGCGTGGTGAAAATGAGAATTTTTTCGCTCATTGTCAGGCCCTGGAAAAGCACTGTCGCGTCGAAGGCGGCTACACCGGCCTGAAAAACGTCTACCAGACGGATGGGCCCAAGGACGATGTCCAGCAAAGCTTCTTCCTCGCGGAGACACTCAAGTACCTTTACCTTCTCTTCTCCGATGACTCGGTGCTGCCGCTCGACCAATGGGTTCTCAACACGGAAGCTCATCCGCTGCCCGTCAAGAACAGAAACCCTTCTTACAGGCCCAGCATCAGGTGATCGGGTGTGTCAACTCCTCATCGCTCCGATGTCGTTCCTTCTTCTCGCTCCAGTGCGGCACCTACGAAGAGGGCACGCAGGTCTATCATCCGGAGCACGGCATTGTTTTGAGTGGGACGAGCATCTAGTGACTGAGCCGTAGACCAAAATGCAAATAGGCGAGAAGTGTCGGTTTTTCTGCAAGGCTTCAGGAACTGCACGAGAACTTAGTGAGGGTGAGTAGGCCAAGCAAAAAGAAAAGGAAGGGGACACTGCCCGAGCAGGCCTCCGATGTGGGTGCAGCCGATCACCGCGTTGAGTGAGTCTCCGCTAGCGCACCTCACCGAAGTGCGGCTAGGAGGTCATCGTCTTCTACTTTGGGAGAGTTGCAATGAACACTTTTTGTTACTTTGGGGACCTTCATTTCTTGTTCCATTTCTTTTTTTTTATAGTGACCTGCGTGACACATGGACAACCTGTGTGTGCTCTTTCGCAGTGCTTCTCCGGCTCAGTGCCGTAGTGCTGTGACATTCCCAGTGATATCTCTACAGGTTCCCCTGTTCTTGCTTTTTTTTCCATTTGTGACCGAGAAGTTCAGAGCTGTTTATTTAATATAATACGAGAGACAATAGGATTGTGTGGACAGGGTGAAAGGTGTGAGAGTTTTTTTTATGTTTTTACTTTTAGCCTCTCTGGTTAGTAGCAGGCAATTTTGAGACTTTTTTTTTGTTGTTATTTTTACATATGCTGCAATAAGGAGAGATGTTTGAGCATTAGTTACTGCAGCCGCACGGCTTTTGAGCTCAGAGGTCAGTGCTCTGGCTTTTGCCTTGAAATGGAGAAAGTCATGGGCACTGTTTATATACTTACAACCTACTGGCACAAGCTGCTGATGCTGCATCACATGAACCGAGCGAAACAAACGTCGCATGGTCTCAGGAACATGGTGGCCGCAACTAAATCCCATCTACCTTTTTCTACTACAGGTTCAGGGTTTGCTCGTTCTCTTCATCTGATGTCACATTTATTCAGTTCACACCTTTGTCATCAAGCTCTCGAAGCGAAGTCAAAGGTAGCTGCTAACAGCCTTCTTTTTGTGAGTTTGAGTAGTTGAATCTTATTTTTTTGCCGTTTCCATCAGTATTCTTTTCTTGCTTACCAGACTTGATGTTCTATTTATCTCGCATCTCAAATAATGATGGCTTGGAAATGCAACATGTGGTACTCAGTGAGGTAATGAATAGCCATGCGTGTTGTGCAGATTTCACCAAACTTGTGCCACCTCTTTGCCCCGGTACGGCAGAGGAATGACTGTATTGCAGTAACCTTGTAACTGTAGGCAGGTTTTGGACATATGATCAACGAAAAATTAGTGCCATTTGCAGTTGCGCTCCATTTAGAGCACAACTTGCAAGAGAGAGCAGGGTGCGTTCTTGTAGCACATTGACCACCATAGTAGCCGCACCGTTGCACCATCTCAGCATGCAGTAGCAAGTATTAGCGATCCTCTTACTCTTTCCCCGACACCTCATAACAGTTGTGTGCCTGTTCAGAGCAGTGTGTGATGTGCTGTCGAAGTCTTTGTGCTGAAATTGGAGATACGAATGACTCATTTTTTACATTTTTTTTTACCGAAAGGGTTCATACTCTGATGACAAGTGTTACTCACCAGAGAACTACAGGGCCGCAGATTTATCTTTTATTGAGCTGGACTGTGTCTAGGCCTCTTTGTACAAAGCTCTTCCGCTATGCTGTGTTTACCTGTGCACTGATGGTGTTAACAGTGAATTTATGCTGCCACAGTGTGTTTTGTTGTGTACTTCACTGAACACAGGCACTCGGGAGTGTTGGTGTTTTTAATGAAGGGACTGCACAAGCAATTCAATGCTGTCAAGGGCATCACTGTGCTGTCCTCCTCCTTCTGGACTGTTGGTAGCATATTTCAAGCCTGACAGTGCCCTTTTAGAAGTGTGCATTGTTGATGTTTCCAGTGCTTATTGGACAGTGCAACCTTTAGGTAGGTGACTACTAGAAAAAGTCTGGTGATTTGCTCACTCTCTTCATTCACGACACATCACATGTAAACTAAGAATGTGCACATACTAGTAGTTTTTTGAAGATGGAGATAGGTGTCGATACCGAAGAATATTAGAGAACTTGTCAATGCTTTTTTAGACATAAATAGCTTGAATGGGACGTGTACCCAGGCAGTAATATTGAAAACTTTATTGAAATGTTCAGTAAAAAACGAAACAGGTTTCTCCAAATGCAAATATGTTGCACCACACACTCAAAATAGATGAAAGGAGGCACCTAGTATAGTATAGTAAAAAAAAAAAAGTTTATAATTACTTGTAGGTAGATCTGAAGGGCATAGTATGTTTTATTATCACATTTGTGATGTAGCATCTGTTTGCTGTGTGCTAGAGTTTTTCCTTTGATGAGCTTGGTTACCTGTTTATTAAAATTTTCTTTTTCTTCAAATTTGTGGAAGACTAGTGTGCTGCATGGTGCATAATTAGTGTATATGCTGTTGTCTCTCGCTGAATTAATAGCATTGAGCATGGAAGGACCCTAGCTGAGCGACACTCTACCTGTCTCGAGTTCGTTTTTTTTTTTTTTTTTCTTTTAGGCCAAAATTTGTGGAACCACAAGATTGTGCTGTCTCTGGGCGCTCTCCTTCTTGCTTAATCACCGATGTCAAATTACTGGGTGACTGTGCTGTGCATAGCATATGCTTTAGGCGCACCACTCACCGGAGGAGGTAGCGAAATTGTGGGCCACTGTGCTTTCAATCACATCACTTTTTAATAGTCAACACTCTGAATGTACACTTTGCAGAGGAAAGAGCTATTACAATAGAATATGGCAACGGTCGTTTTGGGTGGCTGCGGGGAGCACAGTGGCAGTGGGCACAGCCGCCGTAGGTGCTTCCTGCTGGATACGCTTTTTGCACGTGACGTAACCGCGCTTTCATGTGGTACCAGGTAAAACAGTCTCTGGGATTTCTTTGTGCAGCCCTCGCTTTGGCACAGCAGCGATCGAGAACGAGTCCAGTATGCCGACGTCATGTTGGCAGTTTCCACAGTATAAAAAAAACAACGCTGTAGTGGCTCGATGTCGCATCATCTCGCTTCACTTCGGGTGACGCTAGCAGACAACAGCAGTAGCCGATGGCGTCACATGGGAGTGGCACGAGTTGTTACGCCATAAAGCAAGCAGCGTGGCATTGGCTAATACATGCTTAGGTGTCGCATTTGTCGAGTCATAGAACATTGCATAGGGTGAAGGCAATCTTTGGTTGGCCGGCTCACTGGGTTGCGTTCCGGATCGCTGCCCTGTCGGCGAAGGCGAACCACCGTCATGGTGGCTATGTTAAGACGTCGGTGCGTGAGCACCCACGGGCTGTGCGTGCTCGGCGTTTGCGGCGGCGACCGGGGAGGGCCAAGCAAGCGGCGGGCGGAAGAGTTTGGAGCCTAGACCACGTCGACCTTGAAAGGGCTGCCAGGGATGTGGTCGTCACCCCATTTGACGATCACGAGGTGGTCGCCGCGGTCCTTGACCACGTAGTTGACCTGGTACAGGTTGCGGCCCAGATGCTTGACAAACACTTCGTCGCAGGGTCCCTTGGGTCCATACACAGTGACGTATATCAGGTTGTTGCCTGCAAAAATGATACAAGTACATAGTCGGCTTTCACGCGCATCTTTACACAGTTTAGGAAGCCATCATCCTTCTTTGACGCGCATAGACGAAACCAATTCTGTAGTTGCCGCCAATTCATTTTCATGCGGATGAACTTAAAAAAAAAAAGGTATTGGAACGAGAAGCGCCTGTTAGGCTTTTCAATGGCTCCCTTGATGCAATCTATGGTTAAATGCTTTGGGGGGTATATACTGTTTAGATTTGTAAGAACACTGTCTCCTACCGGATTTCTTTGTTGACTAAAAGTTAACCTCCTCGCGCCTGGAATTGTTGCACATGCGCTCATGACCGCGGCCCCATACTGTTCCGGTACAGAGGGTGTCCACTGTGTCCACCATAATAGTGCCCATGGGGCGCGGCGAAAGTGCCTGTTTATTCTGGACTTTGTGGTACATATTGAATCATCGATGTGCCCTGCCTTTGTTCAGAGCAAAGACGTATATACTGATTTCGGATGTGGGTTATTGGATTAAAGTTATAGGTGTGCAGACAGCAGAATGTCGTGTGTGTAGTGATGACTGGAGCGTGCTGAATGCTTCTGGTTGCTTGTCCCGATCATAGGCGTCATTGCTCCTAGCACCGGCAGCAGCGCTGTGTATTCACCCTGCATTTGTTTTTAGCGTGTTTCCTTTTCGTTTCTATTTTGTTTTCAGTAGTACAGAGCCCTTGCAAGTGTACTCTTCACGGCAATCTGGCGTAGGTTCGCAACCATATATATGTGTAGATATTGTAGTCGCACCTCTGCAGGTCAGGAGACACACCATAAAAGCGCACATGGAAAGCAGATAGATTTTTTCTTTCACGCTTCTGCGTATATAGCTTGCAAATTGTGCTGAAGTAGCATGTGTAACGAGCCTCGAACAAGCACTGCACTGCTTTATGGGGGAACACAGTATAGATAGCTGTAGATAAATTATAGACAGCGAGATAATTTATTCGCTAAGAAAAACCAGACGATGCCCTTGGCGGTTATCTGGCCTGCTTACTGACTATTGAAGATTGTAAGAAAGTTAAGAGTGCTGATCATTCTGGGCAGAGTAAAGCTGCACATGTTGTAATCAGAGTTTTGCTTAACGGCCTGTGTGGTCATTTTAGAAGGCTGGGCAGTAGACAAAGAACTCTGCTATTGGTTCGCTCGCGTTCTGCGCTGTAGGTTAACATGTTCGCGCAGACAAAACGAAGCATTGCAAGATGGCTTCGGTTTTTTGGTCATCCATATGCTATGCAGTGAGCGAGGATTGCTTAGCCATGGCTTTCATCATAGATAAGCTGCACCAGCAGGTCCAAGGCTGAGGTGGTTTCTGCCTCGATCACTTGCTTGGTGTAGCATCGCATTTTGGCAGCCTGCGTGTACATTCGCTATATTATGTGCGCGTGCTGGACGTTTGCAAGCGTCTTGTCGCATGTCAGTGATGTCGAGCTGTTTGCTGATGAATGTTGCGCTCATCTAAGCTTTTAACTGGAAAAAAAAAGGCTTGTTCATATCCTGATGGTGCTATGTATGCTCGCTGTGCATCAGTGCCTCTCGGCCAAATTGAACGGACAATAAACCTGCAGCACACTTGGGAATTTGCCTGCATGGGTGTTGGGTTCCTTGTAGTTGTAGTTTCTTAGCGTCTCTGTGGCCACATGGATGTCTCGCCGAAACTGTTCCTCGTTCGTGGTTTTGATGTTTTAATTCTACTCCTTGGGGAATTTTTATCTAGCACGATGCCGTATATAGTAGAGGAGCAGCTGTCATCACGAGCCTGATTGCGTAACGAAATTAAAAAAATACTGCCGGAATTGTTTTCAAAAACAAACTCCAGTAGTTTTATATGTAACTGCAGTGATTATTCATGATGCAACTATATTTAGCTTACATCCTAAAGCACGCTCCCTGTATAATGCACGGTTTGTCACTGCCGTCACCAAGACATTTTATGCGACAAAGCAATCATCTATTATGAATAAGTCCTTGATAAAATTTCGAATTCATTGTGCAGTGTTATCGTGTTGAGTAAAGCTGTTGACACAGTTTACATTTCTTTTTTTTCCGTTGGGCTGCGCTTGGTAAAAATCGTGTACAGTACGAACCTCACCTGCTGCGAAGTGGTGCAATGCGCATTCATGTTAAAATGTGCTGATCATGCGCGGAGCCAGGCTGTTCTGTGTTCCCAGTAAGATATGCACAGCCGATTTTCATTTATCGTCTGAATGTGCATCGCGGAACTTGTCTTAAGGCAAAAGCTTGTCTCATGAATGTGTCATCATTCTGTCATCGGAGCGTGTCCTGGCACATTTCGAACCGGCACCAGAACGATCGAGAGCACTACACTATCGCTGCAACATACTTGCTCTGTGCAGTGCACATCATCTTCATGAACTTCAATCTACGCCACTTCCTCATTTAACCTAGGTAAATACGCCATACAGATACGCCATCTGCGCGAGGTCTGCGAGCGCTGACGCGTTTGTATCGCAGCAGCAATGCTAAGGCTTTCGCATTTCTCCAGGGCGGGTTCGGCAGTGATGTCAAAGATTTTGTATTTATTTTTGTTGCATGTCAATGTGTATCAAGGTTTCTGAACCCTAATACTGTTATCTTCTAACGAGAGCCCAGGATCGATCTATGTAGACAGGTGGTGAGATGCGGCCAGACTATTTTTAACACTTAGCTGAAGATGGAAGTTACAGTTTCAGATTCATACGGCATCAGTGCAGATGACAGGTGGTGTGGAGAGGGGAGTCACTCACCTGCGTCCAGGCAGTTGACGGTGAACTGGTTCTGCTTGTTGAGCACGGCGCGCTTGAGGCCCATGCCCTTGCTGGTGACCTTGGCGGCATTTGAACGGAAGTTGGGCAGGTGGTCGGCCTTCTTCACGGCCTGCTTCACCACAGTGTCTACGGTCATTGACGAAGTCTCGGGCGACGTGGGAGGGGCAATGGACAGACCTGTAAGCGCGCACGTGCAGAAGAGATCGTCAAACGCGCAGGTCCATGGAATGGTATGGCATATTCGGTTTAAATGAGCCCTGAAACCGCGTAAGTATTCCAGTCAAATTCAAAAGCTGTACGTGAAAAGCGGCGGCCGGTAGCCACGTTTGACCTTTATAATGACTTCTGACGTCATACCAGGGTGAGAAACGGGCTACCAAGTCGAGTCGTCGCGTAGCGGCGGCCGGTAGCCACGGTGCACCGCGCTCCTCCCGCTAGAGGCGCTGCGCGCTAGACCTCTGACGTCATACCAGGAGCGAGAGACTGGCTAGCATTCCTTCCTCCATGCTGGCTAGCAAGTCGAGTCACGGCCGGTCTCGAGGGAGAGTGAAGAAAAGCGTGCTCTCCCTCGAGACTGGCCGTGGTCGAGTCGTCGCGTAGCAGCGGCCGGTAGCCACGCGTGAAGACGCGGCGCATCGTCGCAATAGGTAGGTGGCGGAGCCGGGGATGTATACTCGCGTTCACCGTCTGCCAAGTCAGTCGCCATACCTCCGCAAAAGAAGACGCGTCGCCTCGCTGCTGCTAGGAAGCAACGGCGAGCTAAGGAGACATGAACAGCGTGAAGAGCGTCTCGCTCGACGGCGTGCTCAAAATTCAGCTAGGCGGGCACGTCGATCTTCTCGTGAATATTGCTCATCTGACGATAATCCAGACTGGAGCATGATGGATGTTTAGAACAGCGAAGCTGACTCTGTATCCACGTGCTCATTCACCAGTGAAGAACCACAAGCCGTGCTAAGGTGTAGCCAAGATGTATTGCTTTCGAAACCTACCGGGCTTAACCAAAGCTAAGCCCCGGCCAACCAATTTTTTATACAAATAATTTTTAAATGTTTCCGGCATCTGCCCACACCTCGCGCGCTCCCTCCCCGACGACATCATCGAGACTAGCTGAGTGCGCCCACTGATTGGACGCTCCCAATTGAAGTGGGTGGGATGGGGCGGGGTGGGGCGCCGCCGCGACTTGCGCGCCGGCGTGCGCTGTGTGGGGGAGCATCATTTTCGATCGCCGATGTGTTCGGAGCTATTGAAGTCAGCTTAAAGAATATGCGTTGCGGAGACAACTGATGAGTACGTATTACTCGTGCGCGTGTTCTAGTTTTAATGAATAGGTTTCCATGGACCCTTTAACTTTCCAAAGTGGCATTATGAGGGATACCACAGCAGAGGACTCCGGATGAAGTTGGACCCCTTGCGTTTCGCCTCCATAAAAAAGCGGCTGCCGCGGCTGGGATCGAACCCGCGACGGCTTAAACGCGCAACAAAATGTCAGGCAAGAGGGCATGCAGAAGTTTCTATTTGTGATTTACAGGATTGATGCGATTGTAGTTCTTAATAGTTTTCAATACGGAAAAAAAAAAAAGATGTGCACAATTTAGTAAGACTCGTGCAAATTTAATAGTGAGCATAATAACTACGAAACATTTATGAGTTAGAAACATGCTGTTCATATAATGTTCAAGGCTAAAAACATGCGCGTTCAACGATCGGCGTGCGCGCTGCAGTCATGCTTTGATCTTATCTGATGGGGCAATTCAAGATGCCTGATGCATTGAATTAAATAGGACAGTGTAGAAACAAGCACCCGACTGCACAAAATAGCGTTTTCAAGAAACCACTGGTCGTACGCATGCTGAGCGCACACTGAATGTCGCGTCTGATATATCCCGTTACGTTCGCCGGTGACTTCTGCAGCATCAATACTGACTTTCTGCGACAAACATTTCATTTATAGCAAGTTCCCTGCCCGCCAATGAAATGCACGGCCTCCCTCGCCGGGAGCTCGTCTATCCCTGGCCACGCTCGCATCACTGTTTTGAAAGCATGCCACTTCCACAGACTCATTCACTCCAAGCATACACGTCGTCCCATTTTGTTTCCTTTGCATTGAGGGGATGGAAGCAGAAATACTGCGGCGAGCATCATTTACTTTTTCTAATATTTGTCGACCGTTCCAGTAAATATTTGTCGCTGCTTCGCCGAATCCTGTCGAGTGCGCCACTCATAAACAAGGAATAAGTGCAAATGTACACACGCACAGACAGTGTTAGACTGTACAGAGTGTTAGTAAGGACAAAAGGTCAGCTGAAACAATAATCAGATGTTCTCTTACGGCCTCCAGTGCTGCGGGTAACGCTGCCTGCAAAGAGGAGACGAAAGCACGCGTTCAGTTTATCCATGCATATTGCCACGTGTTGGTGACGATGCCGAGACCAGCAAACGAAAAGATTGGCGTCGAACTGAACGAACTCTTTATTGGGCTGACTCGTCCGCGAAAAGCTAAGCAGTAATTCATGGACTTCTACATGAAGCCGCATATAGTCTCTTCGTGGCATCTGCAGTAGATTTTGTAAAGTACCGTACTCCGTACCGCCGTGTGACCTCAAACTCACCAACAGAATGTCACACCCGCTAAAAGTCTTCGGTCGCGTCTGGTGTACTATAGTTTCCTTACTGTTCTCATGCAGTTGAACTGTGGCTCATTTCTTTTTTTTTTTTTTTTTTGCGAAAAATATGCCTATAAACATTGCAAAAATTTTTGTACTCTAAGCACACCTATAACTTTGGATGTGTACGCGAGTACCAACTTGAAAGTAACCAACAGGAATAAACATCTGCTTGCCAAGTGGAACGGCACTACAGTAACGCAAACGACTGGAGCTTTATGGTAACGATACTTACTCAAATCCTAAGGTAGCGGAGACTATGAAAAGGAATCAGGCTACGATCCCTTTTCAAAGAAACATTGACACGAGCTTTGACCGAGAGTTCGAGCGGAGTTTGCTGGCACCATCTCAGTTCAAGTTCGTTAATTTTTGAGCTGTTAACGGGTGCCCCGTTCTCAAAGCTATAGATAACTCACCTGTGCAGTTAACGCGGAAAGGGCTTCCGGCGATGTGGTAGCCGTTGAACTTGACGGTGATAAAGTACTCGCCGGGAGCCAGCGGAGTGTAGCGCACTTTGTAGCCTTCTTCCTCCTCGGTGCAGTCCATGTTCACCTTGGTGGGGCCGTCGATGGTCACCGCCATCGAGCCGGCGCCCGCATTGCACGTGTCCACGATGAAGTCTGTCTTCACGCCTGAGCACGGATATGTGCGCCGTTAGCACGACCTCCCCAGACCGTTCCTCCGCCCTACCTCATCAAGTTAAAAATTTCCTATTCTCCCAACACCTCGCGGATACAGTATGAATCAGTATGGAGGCTTTAGAGTTCGAAGTCGTCCGGTTCTCGAAGACAGGAGGGGGAAAGGCAGGGAGGTTAACCGGTAAAAGAACAGGTTCTTCAGAAACGTATACGGCTGTCTGTAGCTGCCAACAGCGTATGTGCAGATGGTGGGTGGCATATTTGTGACACACGGTGGTGGTATATACTGAGCTTAGTTCGAGTGGATGCTCTCCGTTGTCCACTATCAGAACAGCATGACCACAGGACGTCTGCCACATTATTTTGGTTTTGCGAGATCACAGCAGTAAAACTGTTGGGGTACTCAGTACTATCATCACTTACAAAATTAGTTTTTGTTTTGCCATTTTTATAACTAGCGAGGAAATAAAAACGAAACCTTATAACCCTTAACCCTCCTTGCAATGAAAGTAAACGGATCCTAACGCTTGGAAACAAAACTCTACTAAGTGTGGTATAAAGCAGAACCGTGCTAAATAATTTTGGTGCGATGTCCTCCGTTTGATTCTATTTTGTGTGTGCTTGTGTGTGAATGCACGCGTGCGCGCGTATGTAGTGACAAAATCATGCATATAGGACAAACTGCCAGGTGTCTGCAAGAAAGGCTGATATATAGAAAAGCGGGTCAACTGCCAGGGTTTGAGTTTTCTACCCGTACCCCCATCATTCGGTCTCTAATATATATCCAGTCTTTCCTGTTCATCCCCCTGGTATGTGCATCCAGCTTTGTCGGTAGTGATCTGTCGCACTAGCGCGGACTCACCACTCTTGACGTCCCTAAGACCCGGGCCGTAGGCCTGCACTGCTGCGGGGTCGGCGTCGTCCTTGCCGACGCGGATTCGGAACGGGCTGGCTGGGATGTGGATGCCGTTGTGGCGGATGTGGACTTGGTGGATGCCGTTCTCCCGGGGAATGAAGCGCAGCGCCCATTGATCTGTATGCAGACAGTGAGGATTTGCTTTAGTCCACAGAGAAAGAAAGCACTGTCTCAAGGGTCTCTCCTGGAAGCACGAAGCCAGCTTTGTACAGAAAAAACAGCACGGGAACCATAGTAGACACCATCAATGTGGTCAGTGGCCCCATACCATCTCTGAAGAATCGTCAGTGATGTACAGAGTGCTTTCAGTAAGCTACCCGTAAAGCCTTACTCACCGTCATCCAAAGGCGCCACAAAGCAATCGTCGTCGTGGCCGCTGGGCGAGACGACCTTTCCGTCGAGGTTTCCCTTGGCCCCGTTCATGGAGATTGTGAAGGCCACAGGCTTGTTGACCTGGATGTGCTCGGGCACGGAGCCCAGTTCGATTTTGGAGGTGTCGCCCGCTTGTGGCATCACGTACACTTTGAACGGACTGTCAGGGATGTGCTGGTCGTTGAACTTGATACCCACGCGGTACTCGCCTGCACACAATGCACACCGGATCAACGCCTACTACTATGTCTTACCTCATACGGTTCTGGACAGTGCTCTACAAGATATGTAAAGATGTGGTTTGATCTTATGCACATGTACAAATCTACTTCTCTTGGGGAATTCCCCTAAATATTTGACCAAGATTAGAACATGTGGGAATCCGGGCGACCACCATGGGTGGCAGATTTTACATTTGGCTGCCATCAATATGCGACCGCCACAGCCAGGTTTCGATCCCCGCGACCTTGAACGCAGCTGTCGAACGCTAAAGCTACAAGGTCACCGTGGCAAGAAGATAAAGAGGAGACGAGGATCAACTGAAATATCTCACCGCTACGCGTCGTATAGTTCGCCAAAGTTCTCTATGCTACATGCGCATGTATCTTTCGCTATTGAGTGTGTATACCGTCCATCAGCCATATATTAAGCATCCAATCAAGTACGTAGTAATACTGGATACAATGGCTTACCGGGGTCCTTGACGACGTAGGAGATGTAGCAAGAGCCGTCTTTGCGGTCCTTGAAGTCGATCTTAGCCTTCGACGGTCCCTCGACCGAAATGGAGAGGCTGCCGGCACCGGCTTCGCGCGTCCACACGTTGAACTCGCCTGTGCAGAGCATAATGGTTTTCAAACGGACAAATTTCAGGCTCCTCTTTAACGATAGAAATATACTTATGCACATTACACCTGAATATTCAACTGAACTTGACAAGTACGTTGACAACTTGATATATGCCCATTTGACTTGATTGCTACTCTGTTTATCACGCTTGTAATCTAAAGTTGTACATATATACATACATAAGTCGCAAATAACTCCTCAGGCACCTGTATATTTTAGGGCTCTCTGCTGCTTGCATGTTGTCATACAGGGTAGTTGTTCATTTTGTTAAGATATGAGCGATGTACTGTCCATTGCTGCGGCCGCTGATATTTTCGGACCCGCATGATATAAACACCCTAATTCCTATAGGAACTTTCCTGAAATGCGGTCCGTGTGTCAGCAGAAGCCGCAAGATGATCAAACTGCGCGTCTTAGACATCGGTACTTGAAGTCAGCATATTCAACGCAACATGAAGCTTAGAAAAATACTCAAACAATTAGGTTGGTATACTGGTACGAGGTTTTCCTGCCTTCCGCGCCTCGCATACCTAAACACTGGTCTTTGAAATGAGGGAGGGTCACGTGGACGATATGCCCAGCGCAATACTTCCATATATTGTCATGTGGAGACTGAAGGCTTTCTTTGAGAAGTTCGTGGGGCTGATGTCCCATTGCAGTCAGTCGCTGAGAGAAAGTTTCTCTCAGCAAGACTTGTGGTTGTGTTAATGCGGTTATTACTCGGAAACTAGCCCCTGTAGCTGTTAACCTTTTCTGACTCATCAGCGCAGCTATATATAGTGGTGTACCCACATGACTCTCCGGCGATGCCTCTCTCGAGACCCGGGCCTCCGGCGTGGACCCTGTGAGCTCCGTGGTCGCGGAACGGACCCACAGTGAACTGGAAGGGTGAGCCGGGGATGTGGATGTCCTTATTGCGCACACTGACTGTGTGCACGCCAGCCTCCTTGGGGACGAAGTGCACAGCGTACGAGCAGTCATCCAAGTCGGCGATCTCGGCGTCCTCCGAAGTGCCCGATGGCGACGTTACGCGGGCTGCCATGTCGAACGCACTTGTGCCTGCGAACACGGAGGGGGGAGGGAAGGTCGTCACCATCGGAACACTGGTAAATGAAGCCATTAGTTTTCGGAGGTGCGGATGAGTTGAGGTGTGTTTTGGTGGACAAAGTGCACGACGACAACACTCTTTAAATGTTGTTGTAAAGGTGTCCTCGTCCTCATCTTCTTTCAGCGTGAGTAGTATGGCCACCTCGACTGTATAACTGTCCTGTCAGACCTTCCGGCCTTCGTTCCTTTCGTTCCGATCCCACACCTTTCCGGCTGTTCCGGTGCTCGACATGCCTGGTCGAAGGCCAGCAAAAGCCTTCCACAGACGCGCTGAAGTTCCGAGACACCTAGGCTACGCAAAAGCTGTGCGAGCAGTAGCAGTCTCACCTGGCATCTTGTAGGTGAATGTGCACTTGGAACCCACTTCAGCCATGGGCGCAGCCTCCCGCTGCTTCTTTATGTTTTCGCGCTGAATGTTGGATCCCTTGCCGGTCACCTTGACGGTGAATGGCGACCCCGTGACGTGGTGGTCGGCGAACTTGAGGTTGATGATGTAGTAGCCGGGCTCAGTGGGCAGGTAGCTCACTTTGAGCGTGCCGTCCTCGTTGTCCTTATACTGGATGTCGGCCTTGCTAGGGCCTTCTACCGACAGGCTCAGGCCGCCGTAGCCTGCGAGTCGCGTACATCGAGACATACCGGTAATCAAGCTCTTTGTCCTTAAAAGTAAGGAATTAAAACAGTACCCAAAGAGTAACCAAATGCAAAGTGAGTGAAAAATACGAACCAAATATTTTCATAGTAATTTTCATATTTTTTAGCCAATATTCAATTAGTTATTCATAGCGGGTTTCATAAGTCGGTGTAAAACTTCATTCTATTGGGCGAAAACATATGTTAGTGTTTGCCTATTGTCAGCAGCACTCTAAAATAGAAGACCGTGCATGATTAAAACTATGGCGTTGTTGGAACATGCCCTACATTACGCCTTACAAGAATCCACACTCGCTATCTTAAATCTCAGAGCTCGCTCATACACATCTTGCAACAAACCGATCGTGCTCTAATCCTGCTTGCATGACTGAGAAATGGTACTTCCTCGCCAAATGCATCAGACACCGCCATTTTTTCGTGTTACTGTCTACGATTTCACTCCGTAGACAGTCGCCACTGCACCTGCTCTTAAGCATTAACAAGGTAGCCTATTCAGCTTATTTCTGTTGTCCTACTGGCCGCAGGCTTAAGTCGAACTGCTTTTATGTCAATGCGGTTTTACTCGAAATCTCTCTCGTCACCAATTGTACCCGCGTTTTTTTTAATATTAACTTTATCATATATTCTCCTCTCTACACTAGTTTCTTCATGTCTAAAATTTTCTCGCTGTTAAGTAGTGCCACGTGTGGCCAGAACGTATGCTGCATTGAGATTCTGATGCACCCTTTTAACGGGTGCAGAAAGCAGTACTGTACAGATTAAAAGGGTGTGTCAGTACCTGAATACACCCTTTCTTGAGGGAGTGAGTTATAGACATGAAAATGCACCGCAGTGGTACGATTTTGTTTAACCTTTATATATAGGTTGGAGATGCAGCGGACACTGACCGGCCTCGCGGGTGTCGATGGTGAACTCGTTGCGTGTCTGGGTGGCGCCCTCGGTGAGAGCCTTGCCCTGCACCTTGACCTTGGAGGCATCGCCGATCTCGCGCTCCAGCACGTTGATCTTGAAGGGACTGCCCGTGATGTGGGAGCCCGTGCGCTTGACGTTGATCAGGTGCTCACCCACCTCGCGCGGCGTGAAAGAGATGCCCAGGTGGCCGTTGGGCAATTTCTTGAGGAAGCACGGCTCCTCCAGGCCCGAGGGCGCCACGATGCTGGCGCTCAGGTTCTTCACGTCCTTCTCCTGCACCTTGAGCGACACCTCGCTCGAGTGGCCCACCGAGATCTGATTGCGCTTGCGGCCCTCGCCTGCGGGGATTTATTTGTACACGTCATAATCATCATATAATCAGCCGTACTATACAGGGCGAAGGTCTCTCCCATACCCCTATAATTAGCGCGGTCTCTTGTGCTAGCTGCGTTGACTTGGCCCCACGAATTCAGATGGTCTACCCATGCCCATTTATTTTTATTGATTTCGAACAGTGTGTCATTAACTCGAGTTATTTCTCTGACTCACTCTACTCGCTTCCTATCTCTTAACGTTGCACCCACCATTTTCCTTTCCATACAGCTCTATGCGTTGTCCTCAACCTAAGTAGAACCTTTTTCGTCAGCCTAGCCCTATAATAGAGTATCGTTAAGATGCAACTGTTATATACTTTGCTCTTGAATGCTCTTCATACTAATAGCATAACGCGGATTATCATGTGCAAGGAATGCCACGAGCATAGGTGGCAGTTTAGATCCCAGTTCATCTTCCTACTTTGCCTTTATAAACTTCAGGAAGGTGGTAACAACCCAGTGGTGTACTAGGGTGTATCGGTAGCTCATGATAATAGTCTTAGTGAATCCGGGGACGAACAGTGCGTATTCGCTCACCTGTGATCTTGGCGGTGAAGGGGCTTCCCTTAATGGGTTTGTCGGCAAACTTGATGGAGATCTTGTACTCCCCGGGCGCGGCCGGCAAGTAGGACACGGCGACCGTGCCATCCTTGTTGTCATGAACGTTGATCTCCGCCTTGGATGGACCCTCGACAGCCACGTTCAAGCCGCCTGCGACCATTCGATAATGCGTTTTTTGTTTCTTGCGGGCAAAATGAAGGATGTGTGACAAAGTTGTCGAACAATGAAAAGAGCGTCGAAGGCGTTCTTTGCGAACATGTTTTGCGTCCGTTTTAACTGATCCCCTTCGAAGCGCAAGGCTATGGACGAACAAAGGCTCTAAGTTCGGTTTCACTGCTGATAGTCGAGTAGCTTCGTGACATTGTCTTCAGTCTGGCATATAATGTAACAGCAATTAAATAGAATGTGTGTAACGCACACAAAGCCTGCTTAGTATTAGTAATATATTGCGCCTATAATTGACGTCACAATAACGGTTATTTCGGCGGCCGGTTTTCAAGAGATACAAAATATACTTCGGCCACTTCCAGTGAATCACACAGAATGAGTGGAAGAGTCCTCAATTTCAGAAAGTGTATGTTTTGCATTTGTGTCCCAGCATCGTTCCAGCAAACATTCTAACACAGTGAACTACAGTCTAATTGAGTAGCCAGACATCTTTTTTTAACTTCAAGTTTCTTGTTGCCCCCGCCTCCCTCCCCCTCTTTTTTTCTTGCTGAAATCATTTGATATAATCGTGTAACACTGTCCTTTCTTCCTCAGTCAACGCAAAATGGGAAGGGAGTTAACGGAAATGCTGTTACCGGAACACAATAACGTCGGAAGCAGTTTCACGTTGCTTACCAGTCAAAATATGGTGTAGGGACGTTGTAGCTGTATGATAATCCTGTTCGTTTTGTCCGTAAGAATGCCTCCTAACTGAACAGCCTGTCGTAGTACCTAGCTAAGTACCGAATGAAGGCACATATGGCTAATGGAATTCATTCACCGTAAGCGAAAGATCGAAGGATTTCTCATTTTCAGGCTTTTTGAAATTTCTGCACTGCCATTGACCGTTATCAGCACGATTGTCACAAGTTGGCACACCATATAGTTTTAGATTGGCCGCCTTAATCGGAGATTTTCAGATGCTTGCAAAACAATCGTACAAGAAAACTACGATTACGTTCGTGGTGGTGACGGCGTCTCGTCACTTCGTCGTGCTGGTTCATATGTACACACCTAGATTTCCTCGTGCAAAGCGGTGTGCTTTGAAACTTCGAGATACGAGGGAAACTACAAAAAGTGTTGAGAAGAACGTAGCAACTTGGTTATAGTTTTCACTAATCGAACCAGGGAAAGTTATTGATTCAAAAAGCCCTTCATGGCAAGACCGAATCAAAGAACATCCCCGTTCACCTAAGTGATGTCGAATTCATTAGCCTTTTACCGGTACGTCAGGCGCAATATGTTCAACACGTCCTCTCTCAAGGGACTACTGTGGTGCTCTCGCAGAAGTTTGCAACAAGTACGTTGCCAAGCCAATACGGAACGGCCCATCCTTCTTTAAATGTTGTCTCCAAAGCAGTAATGTTTAGTGTAGCAGTTATTAAATAACTTAAGCGCAATTACTTAGTTTTACCAAAGACAGCAATTAAGCAAGCATTTCCGACACACGTGCGCCGGGCGCGCCTAGCGCGGTGATGGAAGCAAGCTTCTATCCTCCCCCTTACACCTACTTGTTTCCAGATGGCAGCCGACGAAGGTCGGAAGAGGGTTGTTGATATCTAACAAGAACCTGTGCCGGGAGGTGATGCTAAAAACGAAGCAGCCAAGACTCCGCGCTCTGACGTCGGCAAAGCCGGGAGACCGAAATATTTGCCCGCGCTGCGACTCGCACCGTACTCGACGCGCGCGGTAACCCCCCCCCCTGCTCTCAATCCGTATGTTTTTGTTTTCGTCCAGCAGTGGAACAGTGCCCCGTTGTTTTGCCAGACAATTTTTCACAGCCGGTGCCGCGAGCTGCACCTCTTGTGTCGGCAGTGAGAGGGGTAAAAGTAGCGCACGCTGGTCCGCTCCTTTCTCTATCGCACCGCTGCTGGATATGTTAGCTTTGCCAGTCAGGTGTGCTTATGTTTTTGCGCTGGGCGGACGGAGGCTTGGGGCCGTGACTGAGAAAATACACGGATCAGCCACGTGTGGTGGAACGATCTAGAACTTCGTGCCGACCGACCGTCCACTTGCTGTTACAAGCAGCAGACCACAGGGGAGGGGGGGGGGGCGTATATAATTGGTAACGTTATTAGCAACGGTGAGATTTGTGGAATAAACCTATGCGGAATACGATTCATGCTTCTATCTTACTATATCTTGCTTCAGTAGCGAAAGACGTAATCCAATTTTGGGCCTTTTTCACAAGGACTTTAAGAGGCTGAGAACCAGAGACCTCATTAAAGCATAGCTTTGAGCCGTGACTCATTGCGTATTCAGTTCCGCTTCAGAAGCCAATGGAACGAGAACCCGTGGTTTAACTGGTTTTGAACCCGAGGCATATTATGTTAACATTACGCCCATATTACACCCATAGGTGTAATGTGGGTGTAATTTGAGGCACACAACTGGAGATAGATTTACTCAGGAATACTGCATGCCCTTTTTTAGCCGTAACTGCACGAAGTGTTCTGCCTCCTGTGGTCTCAGAATCATATTCACTTTGCTTCTAAGGACATATATGTAACGAGTGTGTGAAGATACTCCCACACCATTTCTTGCAGTTACTGCCTTCGTCCGCTGACTTCTTTCGCGAACTGCTTTGACGTTCCAAAGGCTTCCTATGTAATGGCTTTCAGCTGCATTATAAAAGATGTAGTCTTTTTTTTTATTTTTAACACCATATTTCGGAACGTCAAACCGGTATGGTATGGAGGGTGTGCGTCAAATGGCAGCACAAATATTATCATCCGCATTATTTACCAAAGTGCGGATGAAAGAATGAAAATATTCTACATAAGTGGAACTCTTAAGTGTCCGTACCCACAATTCAGTGCGCTGATTAGCCTTGCATTTTGTATTTAGTATAAGCATGCGTTACACAGTGTGCATGCTTCAGCACAAATCTTTGAGAGTCTACCATGACCTCAAAAAGACCCTTAGTATAAGGCGAAATAATTTATTATTTCCTCTTCACTCCCAGAAGTCCCGATAACAGGAAACGAGAAGCGGACGCTGTCTCTTCTGTACTGTCTGATATGGGCCGGGACGTCGGTCCCATTTGAAGCAACCGAAGATACACACTGCATGCTTAGTGCACACACCCTAAGCGGTAACAGAAAGCAGACCCGAAATGACGGCATGCGAGGCCTCGATTTTATCATTCCCTTTAGCCGATCATTGAGAACTAGCACGTGATCAACTCAGAGGTGTCAGTGTTGACATTGAAATCTACTGTAATAGCCGGATAAAACAGCTCAGAATTCTTCGTTCGTCGCTACAAATATATACAGCAATCTCGGCTACGTGCTGGTTTAGCGACTACGCCCATCTCACAGAAATATGCAGCTTTCTTTTCTTCTGAACGTAAGGTCCTTTAGCGGACGAATCAGAGACGAACGCTTGCTCTCGGCCGGCCACGTCTGCGAACAAAATTTTGCTTTCGATACGCCGTTTCAAAAGCAATTTCTGGGATACTGAGTACATTTTGATGATTTTGCGTAGTTATTTTGGAGTATGCGTAGATGCATCGCGAGAAGCAAGTAATGGGTGCACTTTAACTAACCGTTCATCTTCATCTCGACGCTGTTCGTGGGGACCGACATGAAGTAAGACCTATTCATCTCTGGATTCGCTGGAAGCTTGCTCACTTAAACCAAGGCTTTAGATCGAACTAAAAAACATCCAAGTATTGAAAATTAGGACATGGACAAACACTGTACCGCTCATGTCTCCGCGCTTTCTGGTTGTCTTTGCTCATCTTCATTTGAAACCATTCCTAAACTATGATCCCCGGGAAGCTTCTCCCAACAACTGCTGTCTATTTCGAAACACAATGCAGTTCACAGGTGAACCGTCGCTCAGCGCTTCTCGAAGGTTCAGGACGAATGAGCGGCTGAGCAGGAGACCACTGCCAGGCTAGACGCGCCTTAACCACAAACCTGTAGCTAACCATTGCCGATCCTGCCGTTTCGCAGGTAGCAAGAAAGAGTCGTTCGTGCATCTTCTCACCTTTGCCGGCATCCTTGGTACTGATGGTGAAATTGCTGGGTTCACCGGCCACGCCGTGCGTTAGGCCTGGTCCGTAGGCTGTCACGTAGCCACTCTGGATGGTGTCCACGTGGAACTTGAAGGGGCTGCCTGCGAAGCGGCCCGTGCCGCACCGAAGCGTCGCGGCGTTAATCCAATCGGCCGACACAGCAGACACCGCACAAATACACACAATGCACACCCATTGCACGTACCCTGTACGTGCTCGTGGTTGAACTTGATGTGAAGCTCATGCTGGCCTTCCTCCCGCGGCTCGTACTGGATGCTGACCGTGCCATTCTGGTTGTCGATGATCACAGGCTTGTCCACTCGTCCCGACGGCATTATCACCTCGGCTGCGCACGCACGAAGTATAACAGTGCGTCAGGAAGGAGCGAAGCTTTTTGAACAGGCCAACGCGGTCTCCACACGCCCTGGGGGCAATGTGCCTGTCGGTCCTCAAGAGCGGGCATTTGCAAAACAATCAGCCCATCTCAAAGACAGTGGAGTCTTTCAAAAGGGTTCCCGATTATAGCTAAAGGTAACCACACAATTTGAAATCTCGCAGCTGATGCAAATTAATATGCTAGTTACTCCCATTGGGAAGATAGTAAGGGGGCCATGGCCACCGGTGTCCCTCAGGGGCATCTAGGGTTAGGCCTCGCTCGAGGATACGGCACCGTCCCCGGGGCGCGTGGCCCCGTGTGCAGCCGTGCTCGTAATCCATGCAAGTGGGCCACGCACCGGAGATCTGTCCTCCAGCGCTCTGCTGCACGGGGATGTCGATGAGCTGGACCGGCCGGAACTTTCCTTGCGGCGGCGGGGCGCTGCGGAAGCGGCGGTCGACCACGGTCTTCTGGCGGATGTGCTCGGTGACGGCCTGCGCACGGCAGCAAGAGAAGACCAGCGATCAGGGATTCGGCGTGCACGCACACCGCCCTTGGCGCGCCCTTGCGGCGGAAGACACCGGAGCCGGACCGAGGTGGGCCGGCCTACTCCTGCCCCTCTCTATTTCTGGACGCCCCCGCGGCCTCCGCTTTTGGCGCCCAAGGGTCCCCATCACCGCTACCAGCAGCCCCAGCCAGTCCCTTGCCCCTGGTCCTCCTCTCCCCCGTGGTTGCCACCACATCTCAGAAGAAGCAGTGCACTGCGTGCGCACACGCGCGCTCGCGAGACATGCGCTTGTACCTGGACGGTGGCCAGTCCGGAGCGCTTCTTTGCACACGGACTGCAGAACAGCATGCAGGACGACCGGAGACACCGGTACGTGCACCGCGGTCGCCCCCTCCCCTAACCATGCCCGGCTGTCAAGATATGATGACAGCAGGTTCAACCACCTCATCCAGCCTTCTTCAAGGGTCTGGCTGCACGAGAAATATGCCTGATGACGCACTGTTCCGCAACTCTGGGAACAAGGCGGGTCGTTTACGAGTCTTGGCATCAGCCCGTGACGGAAAAACCAAGACTCCTGGAGGCACGTACCTTGGGAGCTAATTTCTGTTCGGTCCATACAACGCCTGCTCCCCATCTCGCGTCCCAACTCCAACCCTCCGTTCTATTTTTTTTTCCTTTCGTCGCAAGCTTTGCGTGTTCTAATCTGCAAACACGCAAGAAGTACGTCCTTCAGTACCACAGCTACTGCCTTTGTGCATGAGCTTTTACGAATTCTGCACAGGCCACACGTTGAAGACGAAAGAACCATGTAGGTAGCACAATGGTTTCCTAGTATATTTTACCTGGCGTCCAGGTTGTACACGAGTCCTCAATTGATGGCATTCGAGCAATAAAGATTTTAGTATCGAAATACAGTGACCATTTAACAGACATGTACGTATCTTTTGAAGTTGTGCATTGAATATGACGTTGCTTCTGTAGCTTCGGCTCTGGAAGAAAACGTGCGTTCAGCCTCGATGCCCCAAGCTTGTCTCCCTAGTACAATTTCATTGCCCGAGAACTACACAACGAGCTCTGTGAGCTCCCTTCAGATTATATTTGTGTGAGGACTGCATGCCATAATAGATTAACCTTCGCACGACATAAAAAAATATAAAGTCGGCGTGCTCATATTTTCGGACCGGTGATGGCCCCTTTTGATGGAAAACGTCCAAAGGCCGCCAGCTGCCTTGGAACACTGTATACTCACTCCACCACCATCTCCAAAGTTGCCGCAACAAATTATGCGCCTCGCTGACATAAGGTAAGGAGGAAAGCTCCTGGAAGCCTCTATGCTTTTTCATGATGTTTTTTCTATGTTCCCTCCTTCACCTGAAAAAACGTGGTCGGAAGAGCGATTTCGACACACGACGACTCGATCAAAGACGCACCGAAATGAGACGATTGGCTCGTGCATATTTCCTTCAGCGAAATCTACCAGGGCACAAGAAGCTCAAGAGCATGCGCCCAAGGCGACGGGTCCTGCTACGTCCTTGTATGGTTTCCCGAAACGCGAGCGTGCAGACTGCCCCGCCTTCTTGTTTTGGGGCTCTTAGCACGAAAATAAACCCGCGCCGGGCTCTTCTGCGGCGGACTCGCTGGGCGCTTGCCGCGGAAGCCTCTGGGCGCAGGGAGTGGGAAGGACTGCTGTGACGCACGTCGGCGCCTGTCGCGACGTCCCGCTGCAGATTCCCCCCGTGTCGCGCGCGGGCCAGCGCCGCTCATCCCTTGGCGGTCCTGCCGAGGGGGAATACACGAGTGGCGAGTGAAATACACATCGTTTCCTGAGCTGGCCGGCCGGAGCGGTTGAGTTGGGCTCCGAGTATAGGACTGGGTGGAGACGGTTGAGTCGCGAGCCAGGGAGGACTTGATCCTGTTTGGTCTACCTGCTGGCTTTCTCTAGCCTCGTTTGGAACAGAACTGTGTAATCGGCTTCATCGCGAGGAGTCACGCCGGCTGCTTTTGTGTCACGGCTACCGCTGCTCTCTGGTACTTCGCCCCGCCTACGACGACACGCGGGGGGTCCGCAGTGATGCAACTGCGGCTTAGCAGGTCGTGGCACACTTCCTGAAGCTATTGATGCCTGTGTGGAGAGCGCCGGCCATTCGGAAATAGCTGTCATTTCAGTGTTCAGCGAACGTCAGGAGAAGAGTGATTCGGTATACTGAGGCTTGTCGCCTTTCATGTCTTCTTGGGGATCATTTTTTTTTTTATACATGAGCGAAGGGTACGAACATATACAGCCGTCGATCAAAAGTTCTCTGGCCACAAGGTCAGATTTTAGTTCTCGCAGTGCGACATTTATGGCAGCCCTGAAGCTCCAAGCTCTCGTCATTGTTTAGGAGGTTGGTATGTTCGCTGACAAACTTAGTGCCCATCGCTCCGCTCAAAAGCAGAACCTTTAGTGTGAAGATTACGAACTATAACTGTGCATTTCAATTTCTCCTTTTCGGTACCTTTCTGTGGCTTCTGTTATTCATAAGCAAGTGAGCGAATTTTTCTGAACCTTTTCATATTCGTGGCCTCTGCAGAAAACTAAGAATACAAGTGTGACGGCATATGATCCAGCTACGTCTTATTTGCCTCTGTGATACATATAAAGAGCTTCGCATTGTCTTACCTCGTTATCAGGTCGTTTTAATTTAAGGTTGCTGCGTCGGCTTGCAGCTGTAGGCAGGTTCCGAGCAATTTCAATAAAAAAACTGTCCGTTTCATTTAAAATGTGACTATCGCTCAGTGCATTGCGCCAGTTGCAGCTGATTCCCCACTACGTAAACCCACTTACCACGTTGACAGCATTACTATCACCGCTACCATTTAAGATCGTGGTTATTCGCGTAGCTTTATACTTGCCGGGGCTGCTCGCTGGACAGGTTCCTCGCCAACCTTCGTGGTTTAATTTCCTTTTTTTTTTTCTTCCGCGTAACCCATAGAACAAGTCGCTTTGAGGCGTTAAACTACAAATACCATTTTTCTTCAATTTCCAATCCTTTTGCAAGATAGTCCGAGAACTCAAAAGTCAATGAGTATTTGTACATTATCGTATATCGTTCGCTGTTAAAAAAGGCCGACTTTGCTCCAAAGTAGTTAGCCAGTCCTCAAATTGAACGATATTTCAATGGAAGAAATGGTTACTCTATAGTTCAGTCATGCGATTACAAAGGAAACCAGTTTAATTTTAACTTGTAAGCCAAACGGCTTACAAGTTAAGTGCAAGTGCAAGTTAAGGGTAAGTTAAGTGTAAGGGGCTTAAGTGTAAGCCAAACGGCTACACTTAAAGGGACGCTAATGAGCAATCACCCTGTTACTTAAAGCCTGCATTTCTTATTTCGACGCAATGTACCTAGATCTTATCCAATGCTTCGTTTTCGCAACCGAATTCAGCAAAAGTCGACACTCAATTGATCGCACCAACGAGCAGTAAACGAGCTACTTTGGAGGTGGTTCGATAAGACACCCGTGCGCCAGGCACTTTCGGATACGAGCTACTAAAAGACACACACGAACCGGCTGTCTCCTGTACGAGCTCGAAACAAGTGTCGCGAGAGAAAAATCTTGGCAGTGAACCGAGCCCGGCAGCATCGCTAAAGGGAGCGGGACTCGGTTCTGGACGCCGACCAACGCGCTGATGCACGGCTAAGATGCGCGCCCTTTTGTCTGGGGCGATGCGCCCCGTGCCAAGGTCCTCACGCTGCCATGTGGTACCCCCCATCCCTCCTTCTTTTATACGACGTTTATACATCGAGCAGACTCTAGAGCTGCCACATCCGTTTACACGCCGCTTCTATACATTGCGTATAGTTGCAAAACGCGGAAAAACTTTCCCGTCTAAATATTTTGCGACGCTCAGGGAAGCTGGAGAAAAATAGTCGTGGCGTTGGCCTTCTGGCGACGGTGTTTTGCGGAAAGGAGCTGTGAGAAAGCCAAGAAAGCCAGCCCAGCGCAACCGCAGGGTCTTTGTGTCCGGAACTGAGCAGCTTCCTTGATGTCGTGAGAGGTTTACTTTCAGCTGGCTCTTGCCTTACTCTTCCATCTCTCCTGGTCGGGATTTCAGGCCTTCATGCATTGCCATTTTACACAGAGATGCGGTCACTGAGCCTGGGATTTGGTCAATAGACACAGCGACTAAGCCATAGCGACTGAAAAAAAAAAAAAAAAAAAAAAAAAAAAAAAAAAAAAAAACATTCGGTATATTACGGTTGACAATGAACTGTATGGAAACACGCAGATCGAAGTTTCCGTTCTCCTATCCGCCGTGATATAGCTCTGTGGCTTTGACGTTCGGCTGCTGATCTGAAGGTTTCGGGTTCGAATCGCGGCAGCGGCGACCGCATTTGGTTGGAGCCGAAGCGAGAAAATGCTGCCGTGCTCTGCAGTCTCAGTGCCTAAAGAACTGATGGGGAACGCTTAAGCTCCCCCTTTAAGGGTATGGCGCGATAGCCTCTACCAGTCCACATATAAAGCCCCGCTTTAACCAATTGTATTTTATTGAGAAAGCAATACTACGAGAGCCATAGCGAGGCCTCGGTTGGCCGCTGCTACGCCGTGAAGAGGCCTAGCTACGGTCTCCTCATAAAAAAATCAACCTGCCATGACATTTGAATTCACCTCACCCCTTTTCCAAGGGCAGGAGCTGCCAACCCAGGTTGCTCCTTTCATATGGGAGGGTGATATCAGAATCAGCCTGCCAAAAAAGTTGGCATTCTCTTTACCCCTACGACACACAGGCACGTCCATACGGCTTGGTTGAAGCGTGCCTTTATATGTGGGCTGGTAGCTTACGCTCTCGCATCATACCCTTAAAGGATGAGCTTAAGTGTCCCCAATAATGTAACACCGTGCACTGGTAGGGCGTGACAGGGGAATAATGTAGCAAGCAAAAGAAGCTTCCGCCGTTGCTTTCGCAATTCAACTAGGGTTAACCGGAGCTAAGCCACAACTAATGTTTTTTCACCAATGGCGACCGATGGGCACCCGAAAGTGCCCCATCGGAGGGTGGTATGAAGAAGGCCCACTGCGGGCCCTGACTACGTCCGACGATTTTGCGTATGGCGCAGCTTACGCCACATTCTTTAGGAATTAGATAATAATAGCTACACGCTCTAAGCATTGAGGCAGCTATAGCACTAAATCAGTACTACTAGCGGATCTTTTAACACTATAGCGATGCTTTGTTTTGGGGGTTGCACCGCAGGATTATGCATTCGGCGCGCCCCATCTTTTCGTCAGGTCCTAAAGTCTTGCGGCGAACGACTGCATAAACATTTGGCACAAGCGGCGACAAGAAGAAAGACTCGGTGACAGACGAGGTAGGGAAAGCAACAAAGATTGAAAACAAAAAGACAAGACAGTGAAACAAGTGCAGAGCTCGGCATTGTTGCCAAGGTTTTGTACGCAAGTAACTGAGTAGGCGGGCTAGCGCCCCTATACAAATGGAAGACGTGATTGACTGGGGAAGTGGCGCAAAGCCCAAGCGTGCTCCAGGAATAGGCCATGAGCCGGTATTGTTCGAAAATCTATTTGTAGACGTCTGTGGCCCCGGGAGACGAGGCCTCGCCGGTGCTGTTTCGTTGAAATCCGAGAGGCGGCGGCGCCGCCGTCAGACAGTCGGGCCTTGCCGTGGGCCGGCTTACGTCAGAGCATCTGCCTTAACAACCCAGCTCAAGTAAAAGAGGTGGCAAAGCTATAGCTCACGTATGTCTTTCGTCGTCTACAGTTCAGGTTGACAAAGAACAAGGCGAGGAAGAACTACGACTTTTAGACGTGGTACCATGCTCATCTTGCTTTTACAGAACTTCGGGACAGAATGCCTTCCAGCACGGGAAATTTAAGCTACTTCTAAAGGTAATATGAAATGTAAAATTATTTTTTAAATGATCGGGTTTAGTTAGGCAAATGGAGACACTCTTGGATTACAGAATGCAGTAGTGAACAAAAAATATAGTAGCAGGAACAAACATGACAATGACGCGGATAACAGAGAATTCCTAGCCCGTTATATGTCTGCAGGGTTTGTTTTGTAGGTTTGCTTACAGGTATTCAAGATATACTTAGAGGTTTACTTTTTGATTTAAGAGGACGTAATGTACACCTCTTTTTGTTTCAAAGTAGCCAAAGGTAGCCAGGGGCGTCAAACTCTCTGTGAAGATATGAGGTTATGTAATTTTCTGGCATATATATATTGGCTGCAGCCTGAGGTCACGTATGCACATGGTATGGCATATAGTATATTCAAGATATCATTGACATCAGGGTAGAGATGATACTCTTTCTCAATGTACGGAATGCCATTAAAGCACCACTACAGGGTTCAAAAGCAGATCCTGTGGTGTGAGGACTCTTGAACAACCCCATATACTTCTTGGATACGCAGCGCATGAGAGACATGCTACTCTGGGGAATAACAAGTCATCGAGGATTGTCTCTATGATCTTTCTCTGACTGTTCTCAACAGAGAACACTAGTGAGTTCGAACATTTGGCTCGAACGATAAAAAAAAAAGATATAAAAGTTCGCTACGTATTGGCGTTTGATGCGGAAAGATCAGATGAAGGCTGACCACAGATTTGCAGGAATCTTATGCATAAAACGTGCAACAGGTTAATACAATATGAAAGAAGAGCCGCAAAAAAAAACAAAAACAAAAATAAAACGCTACCATACGTCGTTTCTTTTTTTTTTTTTTTTTTCTAGCAAAGAACCGACTAGCTCATGCCAACGCACTGCTTGCTCAAGTAAGTGCATTGCTGAAACGCGTTTTTGAGTCTTTTAAACGCAGCAGAATTAGCTCTCTCCCCCCCCCCCCCCCCCCAAAAAAAAAAACGAAAAAAAAAAAAAAAAAACGCCCCCTTAGTTTTCCCGAATTCCTCCGCGTTACGGCAAGCAAGCGAGCGTTCCAGACATAGTCTCGCCAGCGTCAGACGCCGCCGACGCCTCTGGAGGCTGGTGATGTAACAACCTCGCGGCTTTTGCGCCTGCTCTTCTACTCCGGAGGATGAGGCGATCAGTTTAGGAGAGGGCTGCTTCTCGAAACCGACGTGTGTAGCGAGTTGAGTTAGGAAAGGGCTAAAAAGGAGGGAGGGGAAGCGGCACGGCTATGTTGCGTTGATGTTGGCACGGTCTCAGCGTGAACAATGGGGAGATGCTCCACCGGCGTGGCACACACCGCTTCGAAGGCCACGGAAGGAACATATAAACACCCACGCACGCGTGCCAAGCGCCGCTCTCGAAGATAGGCCGCGGTGCCACGAATAAGAAGTGTAGCATCGATGACACCTGACGCGAGGAGGTCGTCAGGCCTGACTGAACGACGGCTACGTCGGAGCAGACAACCCGAGGCAAAGAAGACAGAAATAAAGATGCAAAGAAAAGAAGAGTAAAAAGGAAAAAGGGCGACGGCTGCGGTGCGAGCAGTTTATAGAAGGCTGGTTAGCGCAGGCCAGGCAATCGCTCAACGATCCGTTCGAAAGCTGGAGCGACTGGGCCGCTGGTGACGAAAGCTCGACGGACTTGCACTTGGAAGGGGGTACATCCTTCCTACATGGGGGTACACTGCTGATAAGGCTCGCTTCGTTTCGCTCTTTAACGATGACTTTTGGTTCGTTAGCCGGCTGCGATCTTTCTCCCGAAAGCTCTAGATGCGTGATGGACGCTCTTCGCGTTCTTGGGGCAGGTGTTACGCAATGTCTGAAGAGCGTCTGAGATCCGTCAGTAGGTCTCCGAACAGTTAAACGAACGCGCGTGGAAACAATGCGCGAGCGCTTCTGTGAACAAAAGGTTTTTTTCGCTGCAAAATATCTGCGGAAACATGCTTTCAAACAAGCCCAATCAGTCACTCGTATCGATTAACTTCGTCATTATAGAGTGCAGGGTGCGGGTGTCGTTAGGTTTGCGTCAAAGCTGCTTGACTTTGAGTGAAAACATGACGTTAAACGACATTCTAGGCGAGACAGCGTCTTTTAAAAAACCTCTTCCTCTGCAGGCACGCTGGTACTCTTTCCAAGGTTCATCTGAGCGTGTATGTACGTCACGGAAGAAACAGCAGCGTAAAACTGTTCACGGCGCCAGGTGCTACTGCACCGCATCCGTGGCATGCAGTGAATGGCTCCGGAGCAAAAGTAATATTGGATAAACAAAGATGAGGCACCAATATGCACGCGTCAAGCTTCTCGCAGGCGCGAACGATTCTACCGATCTGGGCGAGTCCCTCGCAGGCGCGAACGATTCTCCCGATCTGGGCGAGTCCCTCGCAGGCGCGAACGATTCTCCCGATCTGGGCGAGTCCCTCGCAGCGCGAACGATTCTCCCGATCTGGGCGAGTCCCTCGCAGGCGCGAACGATTCTCCCGATCTGGGCGAGTCCCTCGCAGCGCGAACGATTCTCCCGATCTGGGCGAGTCCACGGTTCTGTTTTGCTTAGGACCTGATCTCTCTCCGCCTGCGTTTGCACCGCTTTCCAGATGACAGGAACGACCCGCTGTCGTCAAAGCGCACCGCGTTGACGACCTTGTATTTCTGCTTTTAGAGCCACCGTTGGCCTCCACTGGGAGGAGAGGACGCCAGTTTTAAGAAAGAATGCCTGGGGATGAAAATACGTGCGGGGCGGGAGGAATCATGACGGATGGACTCCAGGAACGGAAACCTGTGCGCCCGAGGATAGTCTCGCTCGCTCGCTCGCTGCCCCGCTGCTGTTGTGCACGGCGACCGACGCATACTTGCCATGGGAATGTAGCTACTGTCGCCAGAAAGCAGGCAAGCAGCGTCGTGTTCGAGATGCTTCAGCTATAAACAAGGTCTTTCACTGAGGGCTAAGTTTGTCACTGACGTTAAGGCGCTGACGAGGTCGCTCGTTACTGCATATTTGTATTATACAAAAGCCTGGACTGAACCCAACCACCAGTTTATTCTGGCTAACCGCGGCCATCGACCTTTCCAAAAAAGTGAACTGTATTATATAGGTTGCGAAAAGAGGCTGCCAAATATCAAATTACGCTAGTCACCCCAAATGCATCTCTTAGAACAGACGATTGTCACGAAATCGGTGCACCACAATGAATTCTTCGAGAACAATTCCCGTTTCAGGTATTGGCATGTTATATTTTTTACTGGTGGAACTTCTCAGTGGCCTACAGTTTTTCGTCCCACATGACTGATGTCTCGAAGCAAACCTCTACGTCGTTAATATACGCAGGAATAAAATTGTGAGCTTCTTCATCCAGGCGTGTAGATACTGACAAGACTTCAACATGATTGGAAACAACGCAATAAATTAACACGTGTACAGGTATTGCTCTATTCGGCTTTGCCGCGTTTGCATCGCAACGATTGCGGGGCTACTCAATTTAAAACCTATTAGGAACGTGGCTTGGACGCGCTTCGTTCGAATAAAGTATTTCTACTTTTTTAAGCCAGTGGGGGAGATTATACAGTCATGCCTAAGCGAGCCGCTTGCGAGCCTCATCTCTCCTCGCTACCTTCAAAACTTGCTTTGACCATAAGTTTGACAAACCACCGGATTCCTGGTGGCACTATTGAAAGAGACAGTGTTTTACACGAATGAATGCGCGTACAGCCCGCAGCGATTTTCAGATTCCCGGCACTTCAATATTACCCGATTTGAAAGCTCTCATGCAAACGCGAAAGAGTCACTCACGGTGATCTTGTAGGTTCCGTTGGGCACGGGCTGTCCTCCGAACTTGATGTTGACCTGGTGCTCGCCAGCCTCTTTGACGCGGTAGAAGATGGTGTAGGTGCCGTCGCCGTTGTCCTCCACCTGAACGTCCACGTCGGGCTCGGCGCCGGCCGCGTTGGTCAGCGTACACGTGATGGCACCCTTGCCGGCCTGCTTGGCGTTCACCGTCACGCAGTACTCTTCGCCGATGGTCACCTTCTCCTGCTTGGTCTCCTCTGCGCGAGTAGAGTTGACACTACTTTCTTTCCTGGACTGGATCGTTTGCAGGCACTCAAATAGGCCTTCGTATATGGCCCAATTCCGGTTAGCAGCTGGAGCCCACTGTCTTAAACCACGAGTTGGCCTTTTAACGTAGCTCATATGAAGGCGGAAAATCGCGTATGTGGCAAAATCTGTCGATTGCTTTGAATGTGCAAGATGCGCGTGTGGTGAAGACTAGTTTCGGACACTAGAATAATCGATGCGTGCAAATTATGCAGTTCCTCAGTGTACCGCCAGAAGCAAAATATTGCGGATAATTTATTACGGAGCACTCCCAGGAGGAAATCTAGACAAGACATCTTTCTGACACTACGCTGATACTGCACGGACTCATGTTTTCCAAGCGCTCACTTTCGCTTAGTGGATGACTTCATAGTATTATTAATCGGTAGCTAAATATGCATGGTCTACGAGGACAAATCAAGAGGGCTCACCGCTAATCTTGCACTTGTCGGCATGTCCCGTGGGCACGCTGTTGACGGTAGCCGGCGATCCGGGAACCTCCTTCCCGCCGTATTTGACGGTTACTTGGTGTTTGCCCACGTCCGAGAGTACGTACTGGCCGCGGAACGTGCCGTCGTCGTTGTCTACAACGCGGGCCTTGCGTGGCACGTTGTCCGGACCCTGCAGGACCAATTAAAGGAAACGTTTTTAGCAGTGTATACTACTAAGGGCTGCTGAGAAGGCCTTGGGTACTGATCACAGTTTTTAATAAACTTTATAACTGCTAGTATTTTGAGTATATCTCACGGCGTTCGTGGTACGCAACAATTGTTCTGAACATTATGCAAACTTAGAACAACTGCATGTTTTCCTGCCCTGTTGCAATACAGTCACTGCACTTTCCACACCCTGCTCCCCCAACCTGGCGGGCTTTGTTAGCCTCTGGCCAGCTGAAGGACCAGTTGGCCTTGGTGACTCTGGCCCAGGACATTCTCGACGCTTAATAGTGCGTTGAATAAAGTTGTTTTCTCCTCCTCCCTCTTCCCAACAAGAGGTTTCACTGTGATTTTCCTTCGCTCCTGCTGCTCTTCGTCAAGATGGCAGTTAATTTCCTAAGCACATATACAACCAGTTATGGCCGGATGCCAGTTAAGCCTGTAGTAACTGGTACACAATTAATCCGCGACAGAAAGTTCATTGTTAGGACTTCCGGTTACCCAAATAAAAAGCTAATCGTCAGGGCGAATTAAAAGCACAATAATTTCGGTGCATATGGCTTGTTAGGTATTGTTATATACTAAAAAACTGACTGTGCTCATTGTTCAGCGATGTAATACACACGCCGCGTGCAACTGCCCATGGTTAGCAACTCTTGTTTTATTTTTAAGGTTTTATCCTACTATACAGTAGTCCTGCTCTATGGTTAGTCCATGGCTAATTAGAAATTCGTGTTTGACACCACTTTCAAGGTTCACGAAGTATGCGCATGTTCTTCTGCAAGTAGCGCGCATGTGCGACACGCACCTTGACGGTGACTTCGGGCTGCGCCACCCCGGCCTCGCGGGCGTCGATGGTGAACTCCTGCGGGACGCTAGCGGGCACGGGCTTGTCGTCCAAGCCGACGATCTTGACGTTCTGCGGCTCGCAGGTGGGTCGCACCTTCATCTTGTACGGGCTGTTGGGGATGTCCTTGTTGTCGTACGTGATGCGCACGTTGCAGTCGCTCTTCTCCGGCGGTGGCACGTAGGACACGTCGTAGGTGCCGTCATTGTTGTCCTTCACGGCGGGCTTCTGGGGCACCGGACCTGCACGGAGATGTAAGTACGTGTTGCTTATGTTCTTCCTTTGAAAACAGACGCCCAGTGGAAAAAAACTACAGAACTGTGTCAAAAATGCGACAAAATATCCTGTAGTTATGTCGTAACGATCAGACTTTTCTGTAGTTCTGTAGTTTTTCTGTAATATATTTCTGTTGTCTGTAGTTCTGTAGCACTTTTCTGTTGTAACTACAGAAATTTCTGATGTTACTACAGAATGTTCTGTTGTCACAACAGGTTTCCCGTCAAAAACCGCACAGAAATTCTGTCGTAACATCAGAAAAATGTTCTGTAGTTTTTTCCGACTGGGAATGCCCGGAAAATAAGTTCCGCCGGAAGAACGTGCCTCTGTTTATCTAGTGTTTATCGAAAACGGGAAAGGAGAAATGACTAAATGAGGCCCAGTCTCAAAAAAAAAAAAAAAAAAGCTACAGAAGATTTTTTGTTGTCACGACAAAATTTGTGAGGTTTTTGACAGTGAACCTGATGTTACAACAGAAATTTTTATAATAACGTCAAAATTTCTGTAATTACGATAGAAAAGTACTGCAGAACTGCAGACTACAGAAAAGTACGACAGAAAAAACTGAAGACCTGTAGGAAAGTACTAGAAAACTACAGAGAATTCGGACGTTTACGACAGAACTGCAGAATACTTTGTGTTATTTTTGACACAACTCTGTAGCTTTTTCGATTGGGGGAGAGAGAAAAAGTCGGAAATGATGACGTCATAACATCCTTGTCAAATCAGTAGCTCAGTTTTTCACAGGGCCGCTTCTAATATATGTCGTATTCGAGTTGACATGCGTAACTTGTAGCAAACAAGGGGGGATAGAGGGGAAAAATATGCGCTTTGCTTCATTTTCGCCAAGAATTGACAAAACTGTTCTTAACACTGCCCAAAACGCATAAATAAAATCATTCCAGATTGTAAAAGCGAGTCCCAATTATGCTTTCGGAAATGCCAACTTTCGACCATTTCCTCGTTTTGTCTCGCGCTCTTCGAAGGAGTCAGCATAAACTAAACGAGTTTCTTTCCACTGCATCAACCCAATAGTCAAACGAAATTCAAATGTTATAAAAGATGACCGTATAACTAACATTCACAAAAGGCGCTGGCATGTAATAGGATTTGTATTATTGTAACAACTTTTGTGCAGACGCGGCCTCCCCGTTATCGTTTTGCCAGCATGACTCAACTGTGACGTTATACGACCACAACTAGCACTTGCCGCTTTGTTGGTAGAGTAAGGCATCTCGCCGACTGCGCCTGAGCTGCGTTTCAGGCGCACTCTCGCCTTATTTCCTGCTGCACACTTGCCTTTCTCGGAGGAGACCTCGACGGCCATGGGCGCCTTTCCAACTTTGCGCGCGTCAACGGTGAACTTCTGCGGCACGTTGGCACGGCAGTTTCGGGGCTCCAGGCCAGGACCGTAGGCCACGACCTTGGACGGGTCCACGGGAGCGTCAACTGGAACCTTGAATGGGCTTCCTGCGCAGGTAACATAAAAATGGATTAGCAGTTTGTTGTCTAGCGCTGAACAGTCTCTTGAGGTGTGTATGCAAACGTAGTAGGTGGCGAAGCAGAGTTATATGTGCGCGGACAAGAACCTTGCAGGTATAAGGTGGCAGCATCTTCAACAGGATAGGATTAATCCATCTATTGCGTGAGGTTACGGAGCCGCCACGCTGGAAGGCGCTATAACAGATGACTACGGCCGTTTACAATGTGTTTCATATATGGAAGCGGTGTGAAGCAACGCCGTTCAGCCAGGTTGCATCGTGCGCTGCTAGAGTTTTGCGCATGGACATATTTTGCGCAAAAGGCGCATTCAAAGAAAATTAGAGGTGCTTTTGTCCTGCAGTGTATGTAGTTAAGCCGATGATGCAAAGGGCATTGTTATCAAGAACAATAAAAAACAACAACAGCTGCACTCTAAACAAAAACAAAATACGTGTAAAATGGGACTGATTAAGGGTTAGCCCACTGGGGGACTACGTGCGGCTAATATTCTCTTTGCATTTAGTCTCTGCGGGAGTAATGTCAGTTTTTCTTTTTTCGGGGAGAAATAGTTGTGGCAACACAGCTGGTCCCCGAAAGGAGTGACTCGCATGTAAACTTTCTATTCTAGGAACTTGTGTCAAGCCACCTCATTATCGCATCGGAGTTATGAAACATGACATGACATCGACTTAAAAGCAATAACATGTTTTCAGTAAGCTCAGTTGCTTTGCAATATGTCACAAAACATTTGAGGTGCGTAGCAGTAACACAAATCCTCAGAGGACTGCTACCTTCAGCATAGAGAATTCCATTTCACTATGGCTTTTGTAGCATGTTCGAAATATTGTGGTTAAACCTAATCCATATTTCCCCATACAGCAAAAATCTAGGCTAACGAGCCGAAAAGCAATGGCTAAAAGCAAGCAAGCAAGCCACTATGATAGTTTAAGCCATCAACGCCTACCGCATCTCTAGTTTCATTACGGCGTTTCTGTCTACCTCTCTTCGCTTAAGTCTTGTGTATGCCAAAAGTAATAATCAACGGCTCGCGCTTAGCATGATGTGAATAAGTCAGCGCAAAATACGGACGAGAGGCAAAAAGCCTTGTACACGTCACTATTAAACAGTTGGTTACAGCGTTTCTGAACGCTGAACATCCTATGTGTCCTCTCTTTTGTCTTTCGTCCGTGTTTTGCGCTGACTTCTTCACATCATGCAGCACCACTAGCCTGGCAGCTTGCGCTTTTGTCGTGCTTAGCAGCGTGTCCCGGTAATATGGCCGTGTTTGCGTACCAGGAATGTCCTTTCCAGCGAAGCGGACGGCGATGTCGTAGTCGCCCTGCTCGGTGGGTATGTACTCGACAGTGCAGGTGCCGTCCCGGTTGTCCTTGCACGTCATCTTTGCCTCCGTCGGGCCCTCGATGGCCAGTCCCAGGCCGCCAGGACCAGCTCCTCGGGTCTCCACCGTAAAGCGGTTCGGCTGCGAAGAGGCGAGGTAATAGGTGAGCCTTTGTAGCGTTACATTATCAGGTAGCTAAACAATGCTCCTCCAAATTACCAAGGCTACTCATGAAAAGTATACTGCATGCGATATAGAGATGAAGATGTTAGCATTTTTTTGTTTTAGCTGGTTAGCTGTAACCTAACGATAAGTAATCTAGACGGCGCAGACGACAGGACAAGTAATAGAAGAGACAAACACGTCCTGACTGGAAGTGTTCACCTTTGTTGTCTCCTGGAAGGAAGGAACGTCCTGTCGCCTCCTGTCGGCGTGACAGGACGCTGCTTGTCCTGTCGTCCAATCTATCGTTCTTCTGTAACTAGCGGGCCCGTCTGTTGGTCACAGTACAATGAGCACCTATAGTATATATTCTCTCCTTGATCATGCTTAGAAGGTACATCAAGCCAATCGCAGTAGTGGCCTTCACTAACAAAACCGGTAGATGCGTAATCCTGTACGGCCCGGCTGATTTTTAGGCGACGAAGACTGCAGCGGCTGCCTGCTCACTCACCTGGTCGAGGACGCCCTTCTCGAGTCCGGGTCCGTAAGCCTTGACCCTGGATGGGTCGCAGCCCTTGACGGCCATCGTCTTGAACGGGGACCCAGGAATTGGTACGCCATCGTAGGTTAGTTCCACTTCGTGGGGACCTGTCCGTCGGGAACGGGCACAGTATCAATGAAATACAAATGACTGAAGTGGTTTCGTACTTCAGAAACAGGTATACGTACTAAATTACAGCGAACAAAAATGGTAAGAGTGTAAGCATGGCTCGAACCTACTTATCCGAGTGAAAGCTGTTAAGCATGCTTTTGCATGGTTTAGCGAGGTTGTGCGCGGTTTGACGGTTTGAATTAGGAGGGCGCTCAAGCTTTGCTTTAAGTTTATTGAGGGGATTTAACCTTAAGAGTAGATTCGATAGCGCCTAAGCGTTTCGTCTCGATCGAAACCCGACCGCGGTGGCCGTATTGCGTTGCAGGCGAAACGCAAAAGCGTGTGCGCTGTGCTATGTTAGTGCACGTTAAGATCCCCAGGTGGTCCAAATTTATCCGCAGCCGTCCACTACCACAAATTTCTCTTTATTTCTTATTTCACTTCAACCCTTTCTCTGTTTCCTTACGGCGCGGTAAGGAAACGTAGGAGCGTGACAATCATCGCGTTTTTCCTTTCTTACCATTTTAGATTTTTTTCTCACTTTAACATTGCCTGTTCGTTCCGCAATCTTTAGATTTTTGTTTGTTCAATTTGGTTATTGGTAGAAAGGAAGGCGGATCACCTCGCCTTACAACATGACACCTAAAATTAGGTCAAGGTCACGCCGCCTATTCATTACACGATTTTTGAACATTCTTGTTTAAGTTGGATTTTGAGGAAACGAAAGAGTAGTATGTCACCACCCAAAGCTATTGGGACCCAGATCAATGTCATCTAGACACAGCTTGAGGTCATTCGGACCAAGAGAGGTGAAATTTGAAGTTGCACTTTGAGTAGTAGAGCTCACACTCCAGAATACAGGGCACCACACACACCGCGGACGATTAGGTGTGCACGATGTGCCATCTTTCCCAAAGGTTTCCAGACAATTGTATTCATGAAAGTATAGCGACAGTAGTGCCATCTGATGGAGCGTGAGTATATCCTCGAAAGCGCATGCAAAAATCAGATTTTTACTATACTATATAAGTAGAACGATTACATAAATTCCAAAATGTATACAACTGCACTGTTACAGCGAACAATAGCGTGGGGCCTCTGTTTTTTATACCTTACGGCGTAGTATAAAATAATGCCTTGCACCCTCTGGCGCAGATCCTTAATCATTCTTTTCGCTTAGAATTTCTCCGCGTGCTCTTTCTACTTCAGTTTAGACGCAATAGCGAAGCTGCCAAGTTGTTTGAAACATAACTATAGCAAATCATAAACACTGTAGAGGTCCACATATCCTTGAACCAAGGTTCACGAGCGTAAGCTGTCGGCTGCAGTTGCAACCGCTGCTACCGCTTTGATCCTGGCACGCTTCTGCGTCCGGTAAGCTGCTCGGCAACGGGCTGCTCTGACTTCTCTTTGTTAGGGGGTCCCGGCAGCCTGTTTGGCACTGGTGCGTGCCCTCTCTTTAGCGACACTCTTCCTATGCGCCTCGTTGTGTCTTTTGTCACGCCGCCTGGTGGATTCGCCCGACACTGCGTTCGCACAGACGGCGTGTCAGTATAGTGGCATAAATACGACTATTTTCCTAATCTGAATGAACGAGCAGCGCAGATGGCTAGGGAAGTTGATCTGTTCGTTCTGGCACGGGTTCCAAATCCAGCAGCGAAAAATATTATTTCTAGCCTGCTTCAAGATCGAATGTTCAGTGCCAGATGACCTTGAGTTTCGGCGTGGAAAAAGCAGAGTTTCCGCTTTATTATAAAACGCAACTTTGCCATTTCGGATTTTTTTTTCTGCAGTGAAAGATACACCGCTGAAAAAAAAAAAAATGCGATTCTAAGAGGAACCGGTCGCAAAGCAAGATGATTCTCCTTGACCGCCAAGTGAAGTAGAACGGCGCGAACTGTTTTCACTGTTACCATCTACGACTCACATCAACTTCGGTATTGCCAAGTCAAGTTATTTTCATTCTTTGTGCTTTTAGTCAAACTTGCGTAAATTTTTTGTGCGTATGTAGAAAAGTGAATCTGCGCACTGCTACGGCCCACAAAAAAAGCACACGTTCATGATCACTACGTTAGCCAGGCGACATCATAGCACAATCTTCCAGAGTGGAAGCAAAAAAAAAATTTAGCCCCTTTGCCCAGCGCATGCACTATAACAATGTCCCAAAAGAATTATGATCATCCATTCCTTCGATTTCAGTTCTGTATCCGATCCACAGAGTTTTCTCTTGTGATGGTTATATGCTACACAAGGTTTGAACAACACCGTCAACTTGACACGTCGAATTTTCAGAAACCTTTAGCTACAAACATGCTCAATTTATTTTCACTACAAGTTAGATTGCAACCAGACAGGTAACTCTCAAAATGTTAAGTTTTTAGTAAGAATAGCCGAGGCGTTCACCTTCCTCGTGCGGTATGTAGACGGAGCGGTAGGTGCCGTCGCCCTTAGGCTGCACGGCGATGGGGATCTTCTTGCCCGATGGCGTGTTTAGCGTGCAGGTGGCGCGGGCGTCGCTGTTGGGGGCGACGGCCCGTGCGTCGATGACCACCTGAGCCGGGGCTTCCAAGAATACCGCTGCGTAACGTCAGATGAGAGGGGAAAATAAAAATTATGACGGACACTTAAGCTCCGTCTTTAAGGTTATGACACGACAGCGCATATGAGACTACCCGACATATAAACCCAGCTCTAACCAAGCAGTATGTGTGTCCCAGGAGTAGCGTGTATGACTGGGCATCCAAGAGCACTGGAAGGTTGACTCTTCTTCCACCTTCCCACCTCAAATGTGCAATTCGAGTGGGCAGCTCCTCCCAAATTTGTGACACCACGTGGCCTCGTTAAGTCATACAGACCATCGAACAATCAGAGCTCGGCCATGCCAACCGCCAGTTGCAGCTGCCACCATATACCAGCTCCGTGCACGTTAGTTTTCGCTCATAACTTAAATTTATTTTATTGAGCTAAATTTAATAAATTTATAATAAACCTTTATTAAATTTTATACACCGATACTTAGCATCAGCAAACATTGTCTTTCCATTCTGAGCAGTTTGACACTATTGAACGCAGATTTTAAATTCCCTCAGTTAATTAATTGTTCAATTACATGCTCTAAATTTTTTTTATCAGCATCATTGAGCACTGGATTTTGATTCTGCGCATTATGGTAATTTAAATCTCCTGTTACCAAATTTTCATTCTTCAGTTCGTCAATTAATCAATTAATAACAATGATTTTATTAACTCATCATCGCCTATCACACACAAATCAACCATCAATCACGAGAACCACAAATTAACATGATTTTTTTTATTTTTTTTACGCAGCCCCAGATGATTTACGATAGGTGGTGCCGACTCCGCCGTTGACTTTTTGACCGACTGAACGAGTGTATAAGCTATCGCTTAATGCATTATTATATATATATATATATATATATATATATATATATATATATATATATATATATATATAAAGCTTTTTTTGCGGTATATTATCTTTCGCTAGAAGGGGAATTTCGTTGTTTGAGTTCGCAGGCGTAATCTCGGCACCAGTCCCAATATTACGAGGCAAACAGGCTGCTACAGAAAACGTACTCGGTTCGAGGCCATCAACCTTGATCTTGCTGGCGTCGACGTGAGGCTGCACGGGAACCTTGAAAGGACTGCCCAGCACGTCCTTTCCATTCACCGCCACGCTCACCTGCGAACAGAAAGAAGCACAGGACTATTGGTTAAGACCTGGGTTTGCGTACGACTCCGTCGGGTTATGCATTGTTCGTATACAAGAGCACGAAGTCTGCCATGGGTTATCACACCAAGACGTTAAACACGATCGCTCGCTTTCAACTCTACTGTAATGTATTGTATTTTTCATTACCTGCTCAAAACTGAACTCGACAGAACGGTGAAAAAACTAGGTAGTATTTCTACTTTCACTCCCACATTCCTCCCTTCCCTTACGGCGCGGTTCAGGTGTCCACAGAAACAATTGCGACAGATACTGCGCATTTCCCTTCCTGTGAACCAATTATTATTATTATTATTATTATTATTATTATTATTATTATTATTATTATTATTATTATTATTATTATTATTATTATTATTATTATAAAAATATGATGCATGGTGGCCGAATGGTTTATTCTGTGCAAGTAGGACATATTTCAAAGCCATAAAACAACACGATGGAAGAAGGAACGTACAAGAAGGAGCGCTCGTCTTCGTCCGTGTTGTTTTATCATTTTGAAGACAAACGAACAAACAAAGAAACAAAAAGTTTTTGTCACAGGTGCGCAGCAATCACACTCACATTGTTCATTTGGGTAACCAGGCCTTTGATGTGCATCTTTCTTACCGACTCTCCTTTTCAATTCGTTATACGCCACAATGTAAGGAAACTTAACGGTAACTGCCAGCAAAGGTCAAATCCTGTTTGTTCAAAGCTTAGTATGCGCAAGTGTAACAAAACCTGCGGGCATAACGAAACAATAGAAAGGATCGACGCGTCTTCACGAATCGAATGAACGCTGAAATTCAGTTGCCGATTTCCGATGCTTTTACGAGTTTATGACGACATGTTAAGTAGGGGGGTATTTTTAGGAATGCGGCGAAATATTATTGTTGCAGCTATTGCCGGTTTTGCAGGCCTCCTTCCAACCAAATAACGCTTATTCCCGACGTATCACAGACACTTTACGCACGTGTTCCCACATCTGCATGCTCTCATGTGCGTGGACCGCCGTTTTTGTGATCATCACGACATAATAAATCCAGCATATCCGCGGTTAAATGGGGTTTTGTTGTCTTCGAGGCAATTATCCTACGGAAATCTGGCGCCGGCCATGGTTTTCGGAACCCGGGCGCAGCTTACTGTCTTTCCACACATCCTGAAAGACTAACTGTGTGTGTTATCAAAAATATTTTAAGGGACGAAATCGAATAGCGTCGCCATTTATGATCTTTATGTTAGGTTAATGATAGCTCCCCGCTGGCTCTCCGCAGTATGCGTTCATTTGTGTATCTCAAAATAACAGCTTGAGGGGCAAGTTGGTGCTGCATAGTACCCAGAAATTAGGCGCAACAAACACAATCACATGAGAAGAAACACAACACAGGCTCCTGTGTTGTGTTTCTTCTCATGTCTTAAATTTTTGTGAACAAAAGTCTTAGTTAAACTTTTTTTTCAATAACTCCTATAATTTTGTTGCTCTCAAAAGCGACGATTGTGTTTGTTGCGCCACATTTATGGCTTCATTTGGGTCTCTGAGCGATGTGTTCGTGCGGATTCTTCACTGCCAGAGGGATTTGCTGGTTCCCACTAAAACCTCCGTGTGACCAACCAGTTCTCGTCTACTGCAATTAAAGCAATATTTTTAGATCGTGCCTTCTTTTTTTAATTTAAAGGGACTGAAATGCTAAGTACTGAAGGTTGACCTGAGAGTGCTCGAATGCTAAAATTATGCCCGCGATTCATTTTCATATGTCGTACAATCACGCAGGAAGAAATAGAGTGAGGGATTATTTCAGTATGTCAACATTGAGAGCACTTACTAGTTAGTACGTCGATTCGAACGTGTAAGCAAAAGTATCTCAGGGAGCCTAGTACAAATTTTCGCCTTCAGTCTTAAATTTTTGTGAGCAAATGTATTAGTTAGACTTCTTTTTCAATAACTCCTATAATTTTGTTGCTCCCAAAAGCGACGACTGCGGCTTTACTCATTCAATCACTCATTACCTAAAATGAGTCCATTTGGGAGTAGAGAAGTAAAGATCGCCTTACCGCCTTTGTGTATATTTCTCCTTTTGGTTTGGGATTATTTCCGTTCTTATCTAAAAGATAATGAAATTTAAAAGCTAAGTACCTGCTACCTAAACCATCACATCGCTTTTTGTCTGAGTTTCCTGCGCGAATGGGATATTGAAATGTAAGATATGGGATGATCCCATATCTCGCACTTCAATATCGCATGCGAAATCCCGCGATAAATACTTTTGAAGGACCTGAGAAGAAGGAGTGTGCGCGTCAGTTGCTGAGAGAGGCGTTAACTCCGGCAAGACCGACGGAAATAGCGAAACATAAAGAAAACTTTATCCGTGCAAGCAAACCTGCCAACGTTTACCCGATGAGGCACCACTAAGATCAAGGACCACATGACAATAGGTATCCATGTAGTAACTATAGTTGCTACAGGGATATTACTTGAATTGTTATAACAATTCGAGTTCTGATTGCGTTGTTTTTCTCAACAAATTTACAAACGCCAGTCGGTAACGTGCTAAACGAAGTGCTTCGGCACGCTATCTTTGCATGTTCAGAAAAAATCGTAATAAATAGAAAGTAGCTCTTCATCAGATTTGTTCTGACGAACTTTTTCTTCCTGTTTCCTTTACAAGTTGCCGAGCTGTCAAAGACGGCATGACGCTAGTAGCTGGGACCATTTTTATCCCTCGGCATTAATGATGCCTATCGGTTCCGGCCCAGCAATAAACGCGGCGGGTCGTGCTTTATATAGGCCAGCCCGCACAGTTTGGGCTGCGCGCGCGTAATCACGACCCCGCTTTCTAATTTTTTTTTTTTTTTTTTTTTTGTGGTATGCATGCTTGTTTCTAAACATACATATGCAACGTGCCGTGCGCCGGTTGGGAAACCAACTGCTCAGCGAATCGAATGCCACTCGCTTATGCTTTTTCATTTCTACTATCTCACATTCACTTGTCATGCCATACTCCCCCTATCACGCACTCACTTACTCGTTAATTTACTAATTTACTCCGAGTGGGAGTGAGCGTGAATGTACTCAGTTACTCACTCACCCTCCTTATCACTCGCTCGCTCACCCACTCAACCATTCCGCTGACCCCCTCATTAACCATTAGTCTATCCCGCTAACTCATTCATTCACCCATTCCGCTGACTCACTCGCTCGCTCACTGGAGTACCCCACAAGCTATCCCTTTGTGTTCGCATTGCAGCATCCGGTATAGAGGCTACAGCTGTAGAAAATGTTATTGATGTTGCCCGAGTACCTAGCGAGTACCTAGCGAACAGGTCTCCCAGAAAGCGTCCGCAGCTAAGCCCATGGGCAAATCAAGCGTTGTTCAGCATTGATGCTCTTCAGCGAGCCTCGTATCGTGCACACCCATCTTAATGGCCGGTTGTTTATCGTCTTCTGCGGGTCTGCCTGGCGCCATTTCAGTGACGAGACCAGGCTTCTGCGCGCCGCCGGCTGTGTCGGCCAGATAAATGTGCTGCCCGGACGCTAGGCTCCTGACGAGGATTCCTGAAGGATGCGATCCAGCTTCGTCCTCTTCCTTCCACGTCTCACCCTCCCTCTCTGTGTGCCGGCCTTGGCAGCTATCGCCCGACCGAGACCGGTAGGCGTTGCTGTATATGCTTTCTCTCGCACGGGACCAAAGCCAAGACGAGCCGCTTCCTTTACGACGTTCCGGTGGTGAGCTATCGAAAGAGGAGCCAGAGTTCCTTCTATATTTTAATTTGTTTTACCGTTTATTTAATTTTTATTGCCCTCTCACTACTTTGTTTTTCTTTCTTTTGCATGGTTGACGAGCCTGGCAGAGAAGACGTCTCGCTCGGAATCCTCTGCATGCAGGCGTGAGCCGTGGCTTGCTTGTTTGTGTTACCGCGGTAGCGCTTGGACGGAGCTCAAGCCAGGCAAGGAACCTCAGGGATCTTTAAATTTGGACCAACAGCGCAAAGACACCGCGTCGAGAGAAACTAAAATATTTATCAAAGCACGGCAGAGTCACGAGAAGCAATGTTGCCAGAATAGCACAATCTACTTCCGAGACGCAAGCATTCTGTTGCTTGAAAGAGATGGGGCCCTGAGAAGAGATGCGAATGAAGCCTCAAACACTGTAGCTTAGAATTTGTGTAGAATAAAACAATTTTTCGGTTGTGACTTACCTTCTAGCGTTAGCCATGCTAGTTCTCGCTGCCAGGCGCCCATGTGCTGAGCAATGTTAGTGCACGATAAACAACCCTAGGTGGTCGAAATTTCCGGAGGCCCCCCTACAGCGTCTCTTATAGCCTGTGTTGCCTTGAAACGTTAAGCCCCACAAACCAAACCTTTCCACTAGAGGCGCTCCCGTTTGACTGATAGCGGATATAATTGTTATATAAGACAAGCGGGGGAAAACCCGCTGCGGTGGCTCAGTGGTTAAGTCGCTATGCTATATTGATCCGAACCGCCCGGATTCGAATCCCGACCGAATTCCGGAGCCTTCCACTATGACACCTCTTTCTTTTTTAATCCCACCTGAATCCCTTCTCTTACAGCGCGGTTCAGGTGTCCATGGATATATGTGAGAGCTACCGAGCATTTTTTTTTCTATAAACCAATTTACATTTTTAAGCGAGGAAGTAAAGATCACGGGGCACACTCTTGAAACATTTCTGTACGTTGCAGAAACAAATTCCAAATGGCGAAACTGCAAACAAATTAAAATACTTGACTTAGGCGTCCACGGGTGTCAGCATGTCACTATTCGGAAAAAGATTGGCTGGCAAATGCATAATTTCTGCACATTTTGACTTCATCTGCGCTGCTTTTCCTTTTGGACTCGAGCCAGAAAAGTAAAATAAGCCGCCTCAGATTTTTTTTTTTTTCCCTCTAGTGGTGCGACGAAAGATGAAGACAGACCCTTCTTGTCAGCAGTAAGATGCGCGTCCCAAGAAGGCTTTTTTACCACCACGTCTTTGTTTGTATCCTTTTCTTATAACGTTGTTTATTGCCTTCTTTTTCCTTTTTGCGAAGACTTGGCGCCTATTACCTTCTGTCGTCTCTCTCTTCAAACAATTTATTATCGCCATTTGTCTTACGGGTTGAGCCGAAATTGTCACGGTAAAGAGAAACAGTCTCAGGTCTCCTACTTGTTTTTCTCTTTCCATATAATTACCTAGCCACATCGTTATTGTCACACGTAAACCAACGCTTCCTCATCGAAAAATTATTTTCCTTTTTTCGCGAGAGCCTGTCTACGTGATAGTCATAAGTCATCCGGATAACATCCTTGAGCTCCTACGTGATCTCTTATTCCTTGAAATCCCTAGTAAGCAGTACAGAACGCAAGAGAAGAATTTCTTATTTTCTTATTCTTTATATCATTTGACAGTACCCTTTCCCCAAGCTTTTCAACCCAGAAGAGTCAAGCATCAGGTATGGGGAAATCTTATGCCCATTGTGTCTAAAGTGGTTACCCAGAGGCGCTACGCCAGGAATCGAACCTGGTACCTCCCGAATTTTTCGAAACACGAGAAGCAGTAATCCAAGTGGCACAAACCATCGGCCCAAATATTGGTAATATATTGACAATGCATTGGTCATATGTTGGTCCGGACATTGCGGACACAGTACCAATATTGGGTCAATTGTTTGTGCTGCTTGAGAAACCAAGGTCTACACAAATCTGCACACGCGATAATGCGTTACAGCGAAGTTTAAAACGATGCGTAAATGAGGTCAGTGCTGTTCATGCTCTGTAGACAAGTGTGTGGACCCATATTAAACGCGCTTATATGCCAGCTAGAATGCTGTGGCCAATGTCTTCCCGGTCGGCGCCCATGCATTGCGCTCGCGTGTTTTATACTCACGTAGTGCGGTCCCGGAGTGGGTGCAGTGTAGTTGCAGGTGAAGGTGTCGTCCTTGTTGTCCGTTACCTTGGCTTGCACGGGTCTCTCCTTCTCGTCCGTGATCTTGACCTTGGGCTTGGCTGCAGATTTTATTTGAGAACAAAGGGCATGATTGTGTCACAAGAGTGTGCGAACACGCGATTACAATGCGTTGCAGACCACAGTAAGTGCGGCGACTCGAACTGTGATGCACGGCAGCTCACCTTAATTTGTGTCTAGTCCTCCACGGAGCAAAGGAAAGGAAAACGAGAGGAAGCGAAAGACAGTTAACAATTTGAATGGCTTTGGTATGGATGTTTTCGTTTTCTGTACACTGAATACTCAAAATCGACGACCGTGCACTCAGAGTTATAGCTGTAACAAGTGAAGCGTGCAACAGACGACAAACGGACTAACTAGCGCGCCATATGATAGTTGATGAGACGGATGATACGAGCCGTGGTCTCCGGAATCTAGCTTGAGGGCAGGATATACACAAAGGTAACGATCGTTTCTTTTCATAGTTTATTGTTATCGAGTTAAACATTTACCGGTACGATTCCTTGCAAAAACATAGAAGAGGAGCTACTGCAACATATGATCCCTATGAGAATTCTTGAGAGAAGTTCGCATTTGTACAGAAGTTCCGAAAACACAGAGTAACTTCCGTTAATTAATCTTGGCCAGCTATCTACATGCGTTGAAATGACTCTTGTATACTGACAAATCGAATCATCTGAATAATACGTGAATACGAATGGACCCAACTTCAGTGTACTCAGAAGGACCTAAAAAACCTGGTAAAATTGGCCATACTTCAGACAGTTTGCAATCAGTCTAACTGGCATTCAGGTAAGCACTCATGCTACAGGAAAAAAGCTGCCCCCCCCCCCCCTTTTTTTTTTAAGAGCGCGCGAGCAGTACCAATAAAACAAACAAAAAAAAACATAATTCTATCCTCTAAGCCGTGATTTCGATGTCAGGTATTAAGGCAAAGTTCGCTTAACCTTGCTTAACCTTACCTCGCCGCCCAGCCTTGGTGGCCTTATGTTTCAACACAACGAAAAGCGCAGCACAAATTAACCCCATCTGGGCGCTACACACCACTCTAGAATCCTGTGTGTGCCCTCGCTTCTGAACAGCCACCAGCAAAAGCCTACGGCGTGCCCAACTGGGATTTCGCGTCATTTATTAGAAGGCTAATTGAAAGATTAATTGAGAATATTGTCACGACTGAAGTCCGAGGGAGCCGTGAAAGTACCACGTAGCCAAGGACCCGAGAATGAGGTCGGCTTGTCGTTTCGAACACAGAGTCACAGCGTCCAGCACCAGCGCGCCGCTCGTGCCAACCACCGCTTCGTTGTCGTCGGCCCCAAACACGGCTGTCGCGCGGCGCTAGGCACGTGGCATTATTCCCCCCCGTGAAAGAAAACATCGTCCCGATGACAAGGTGATAGGAGAAAAAAAATTAGGCGTGAGGTGAACTGTACAATAACGCAAGGTTTCACTTGCAGGGAACGCTCAGTCACGCGAAAAATACGGCTTTAAGCGCACCACATGCACAATTTCAGGCCGCTGGCGTCGAACACCGACGGTCACAGTTCCATCTGGAACGACTTCATAATTAACGTTGTTTAAGCGGCGCAAGACTTTATAGGGTCCGAAATAGCGGTGGAGTAGTTTCTCGCTCAAGCCTTTGTGACGCACGGGGGTCCACACCCACACTTGGTCCCCTGGTTCGTAGTGGGCCTCCCTGTGCCGAAGGTTATAGTGTCGCGCGTCGGTGGCATGCTGCTCCTTGATGTGTAAACGGGCCAGCTGACGGGCTTGCTCGGCCTGTTCCGCGAAATGGGCGGCGTCGGGTTCGACCGCTTCTTCCAAGCACGGGAGCATCGCGTCCAACATCGTGCGGGCCTCTCTGCCATATACGAGACGGAACGGCGTAAACTTCGTGGTTTCCTGCGGCGCCGTATTGTAGGCGAAGGTGACATACGGCAGGATCTCGTCCCACATTTTATGCTCAACGTCGATGTACATTGAGATCATGTCCGCCAAAGTTTTGTTCAGTCGTTCCGTTAATCCATTTGTCTGAGGGTGATACGCTGTTGTTGTGCGATGCTCGGTATGGCTGAGAGTTAAGGTGTCCCGCAGTAGCCGAGCTGTAAACGCCTTTCCTCGGTCAGTAATGATGGTCGACGGTGCACCGTGTCTGAGCACAATGTCGTTCATAAAGAATCGAGCAACTTCGCCGGCAGTACCTCGGGCAAGGGCCTTCGTTTCAGCGTAGCGTGTTAAGTAGTCTGTGGCGACTACAATCCACTTGTGTCCGTTCGAGGATAAAGGAAATGGGCCTAAAAGGTCCATGCCCACTTGTTCGAAGGGTGTGAGGGGCGGTTCTATAGATTGTAACATACCGGATGGCTTGAGCGTGGGTTTTTTTCGTCGCTGGCATTGTCGACAGGTCTGTACGTAACGTCTAACGCTCGGAGAAAGATGTGGCCAGTAGTAGTTCTGCCGGACTCGGTTTAGGGTGCGTGTAAAGCCAAGATGCCCTGAAGTTGGTTCGTCGTGGCAGGCCAGGAGGATTTCGTGCCTTAGATCAGCCGGTATAACTAGCAGGTATGTTTTCGCACTCGACGTAGAATTCTTCTTATAAAGCACCCCATTGCGGAGGCAATACGACGACAACCCCCGAGCAAGGTACCGGGGTATTGTAGGATGCCCACCTTCAAGATGGTCAATAATCAGTCGCAGCTCGCCGTCGGCACGCTGTCTGGAGGCGAGATCGGACGTAGTGACTGCTCCGAGGAAGCTATCGTCGTCGGTGGCATCTGACGAAGGAGGGCCGACGGGCGCGCGGGACAGGCTATCGGCATCGGTGTGCTTCCGGCCAGACTTATAAATAACATCGAAATCGAACTCCTGTAGGCGCAATGCCCAACGTGCTAAGCGGCCACAAGGATCCTTTAAGTTTTTCAGCCAACACAACGAGTGATGGTCAGTGATGACGCGAAACGGTCGGCCATAAAGGTACGGGCGGAACTTGGCAGCGGCCCATACTACCGCCAAACATTCTTTTTCAGTGGTGGAATAGTTACACTCAGCACGGGAAAGTGCACGGCTGGCGTAGGCAATTACTTTCTCGACCCCGTCTTGGTGCTGAACTAGAACGGCACCAAGGCCGACGTTGCTCGCATCCGTGTGTAATTCTGTGTCGGCATCATCGTCGAAATGTGCCAGGATCGGGGGTGACTGGAGCCGGCGTCGTAACTCGTCGAAAGCCATCTGCTGCTCGGCGCCCCAGGAAAATGATGCGTCATCTCGAGTCAGGAGAGTCAGAGGGCTGGCCATCTGTGCAAAGTTTTTGATAAAGCGACGATAATAGGAGCACAGCCCCAAAAACCGTCGGACTGCTTTTTTATGGGCGGGGACGGGAAAGGCAGCAACGGCAGCAAGTTTCTCAGGGTCAGCTCGGATGCCATCAGCACTCACGATGTGCCCAAGAAACTTCAATTCGGTGAACCCGAAGTGGCACTTTTGAGGCTTGAGAGAAAGGTTGGCAGACCGGACAGCTTCGAGAACAGTTCTCAGGCGGCGTAGGTGTTCCGTGAACGTCGGTGAAAAAATTATTACGTCGTCGAGATAAACAAGGCATGTCTGCCACTTAAGACCTGTGAGCACAGTGTCCATCATCCGTTGGAAGGTGGCAGGAGCACAGCAGAGCCCGAATGGGAGGACGCGGAATTCATAGAGCCCATCTGGTGTTACGAAGGCAGTTTTTTCACGGTCCCTCTCATCAACTTCAATTTGCCAATAACCACTCCTGAGGTCAATGGAGGAGAAGTACTTGGCTCGGCGAAGTCGGTCGAGAGAGTCATCAATCCGTGGTAGCGGATAGACGTCCTTCTTTGTCATACTGTTCAGTTTCCGATAGTCAACGCAGAAACGAAGTGTTCCGTCTTTCTTTTTAACGAGGACTACAGGCGAGGACCATGGGCTGTTTGAAGGTTGAATGACGCCATCGGCGAGCATCTCCTTGACTTGCTGTTGGATAGCTTCTCTCTCCCGAGGAGACACACGATAGGGCTGCTGATGGATGGGTCGAGTGCCTTCATGCGTGATAATCCGGTGTTTAATGACCGACGTTTGCTGCACCTTAGATGAAGACGTGAAGCACACACGAAACTCCAGCAATAGATCTTGAAGTTGCCTCTTTTCAACGGAGGAAAGGCTAGAATTGATGTCGACAGCGTGTACGGCATCATCCGGTTCAGTGCTAGGCGTAGATTCCTCTGAAGCAAAACATTCGGCGACTTCGTGCAGATGGTCGACGTAAGCAATGACAGTGCCACGGAACAGGTGTCGATGTTCATTGGAGAAATTGGTGACAAGTACCTCCGTCTCTCTTCCACGAAGGAAACAAAGACCTCTTGCCACAGAAACTCCCAAGGCGAGTGAGAGGGAGACATTAGGCTCAACAACCCGGAGGCCGTGATGTGGCTCGTCACAAGTAACTCTGGCGAGGATGCTGGCGCGTGGTGGCACTGTGAGGCTATCATCGGCGACTCGCAGCGTGGAGTGGGACCCGCGGTACTCATGCTTTTCAGTGGCCAGTTTGGCGGAAAACGTCACCAAGCGGTTCGGTAGATCTATAGTGGCACCGTGCTCACGAAGGAAGTCGATGCCAAGAATAACATCACGAGAGCATTCGCGTAGAACGAGAAAAGTCGCAACAAAGGTGCAGCCTCTCACCGTAACCCGGGCTGTACACATACCCAGTGGTGCAACCACATGTCCGCCTGCCGTACGTATGTCTGGTCCGTTCCATGGCGTCATCACCTTTTTCAGTGTCCTTGTAAGCCGCCCACTAAGGATAGAATAATCGGCTCCCGTATCAACTAAAGCGCTGACCTCCTTCGTGTCGACGATAATAGGGATGTCCAGGGAGACCCTGCCAAGACCAGGGCCTGTCGACGTCGGTTCGGAGTGAAGTGAACGGTGTGGTGGCGGAAGCTGGGCGGCGGTTGGGTGGTCGGCGTCGGGACAATTCAATGTCGACGGCAGGTCGGAGTGAAGGAAGCGGTGCGGCGACGGAAGCTGGGCGGCAGTTGTGTGGTCTGCGTCGGGGCGATTTAAGCGACACGGCGGTGATAACTGGTCGGCGATGCGGACGACGTCACGGCGATCTGGTCTGTGCGGTGAAAACTGGACAGGAATTCGGCGTTCGACGTCGGGGCGAATCGAGCGGTGCGGCGGTGGAAGCTTTACGGCGAATCGGTGTGCGGCGGCCTCGCCCCCAAAGGTCGCCGGAGCTAGTTTTCCCGATGAGGACTCGAGGAACCATGGCGTCCAGCGGTATACCGTGACCCAGAGGGTGAAGAGCGACGAGGCGAAGGCGAGCGCGACTCGCGACGAGGAGAATGTGGCAGACTGGCGGGTGACGTACGCTGGCGGGTTACGTACTCGGCGATGTCCTGAGGCCGCTGACCAGGCCGTGGACGAGGGCTGTCGGGGGAAAATCCCCTAAGGCCCATCTGACGATAAGGGCACTGCCGGTACAGGTGACCTGCCTCGCCACAGTGGTAGCAGAGAGGGCGGTTATCCGGAGCGCGCCAGAGATCAGTTTTCCGGGGCGCCTGGCGCCGATCTTCCCAAAGGGGCAGCGGTGCCGCAGCGTGCACAGCGACCTGAGGTTGCGTGTAAGGCGAAGGGGTGGGTAGCAGGGCTGGGCGGCGTGTGACATCAGCATAAGTCATCCGCTCGGTGGGGCCCGGGGGTGGTGGTGGAACGACTGTACTTGTTGGTGGCGTGAGTGCATTCTGGACCTCTTCACGGATGATGCTGGCCAGGGAAGCTGCGCCAGGAGCTCCATGAACTTTCTGGAGCTCCTCGCGAACCACGGTGCGAATGAGGTCGCGAAGGGAGCTCATATCTGCCCCGGGATTGTAGTCGGTTCGGTCAGACGGCGGTAGTGTGGATATGGAATTCAGCGGCCGACCGTACTGGCTGCATCGCTGCTGTAACAGTTTCTCCATGGTCACAGCTTCAGCCAGAAACGCCGCGACGGTGGTGGGCGGGTTCCGCACGAGGCCGGAAAAAAGCTGTTCTTTGACGCCGTGCATCAGGTGCCGAACCTTCTTCTCCTCACTCATGGACGGGTCGGCGCGATGGCAAAGGCGCATGACGTCTTCAACGTACATTGCGACCCCCTCGTTCTGACGCTGAACTCGAGAGGTCAGGGCACGCTCGGCATTCTCTCGGCGGTCACTGTTGGCGTACGTACCGAGGAGCTGACTTCGGAAGGCCGGCCACGTAGAGAATGTGGCCTCGCGGTTCTCGAACCATGTCCGAGCAGCGTCTTCAAGGCTGAAGTAGACGTTCCGCATTTTCGCAGCGTCGTCCCAGCCGTTAAACGTCGCGACCCTTTCATAGTGAGCTAGCCAGTCCTCGGCGTCTTCAAACTGCTCACCGTGAAATGGTTTAGGGGTACGTGGGGTCTGAAGGATGAGACAGGACGAAGGGGTGGAAGGGACAGTCATGGTACGGGCGGGCGGTGTCGTTGCCACAGCCAGAGTCTCTTCGTCAAGAGGGAAGGCCTCGGGGGACAAGCCTCGGAGCCGTCGGCTGGTACGATGGACCGGAGTGGTCACGAGAGGCGGCCGCGTAGGGTCGTCCGCAGGAGAAGGGATCATCGATCGCACCTCCACCAGTGTCACGACTGAAGTCCGAGGGAGCCGTGAAAGTACCACGTAGCCAAGGACCCGAGAATGAGGTCGGCTTGTCGTTTCGAACACAGAGTCACAGCGTCCAGCACCAGCGCGCCGCTCGTGCCAACCACCGCTTCGTTGTCGTCGGCCCCAAACACGGCTGTCGCGCGGCGCTAGGCACGTGGCAATATATACTAGCCGTTTTGAATTTTCTATATTTTTTGAACATGTACCGCCTTCGGGGTTTTTTACAACATCGAGCGAGCGTCGACTGTCCGGCGCTGCTCTGGCGCAAGGAGACGGGGGAGCGAAAAACATGTGAGGGCAAAGGCAAATTCACAATCCTTCTGGTGTAGTGCGCTTCGGCTACTAGGCTATTGTGGTCAGTGCGAGGCAACCCCTGCCAATCATTGGCTGTTATGCATCGAAGCGCCAAGAAGTTGAGTTTATTTGTTGTTATCTGCTGCATATAGTGTGAGTGATACTGAGTAAAATGCCTAATATACTCCGTGAACCATTTGCTGTTGTTACTAGCGCGAAATTATTAGTAGGGACTATGGATATCGGCACAAGAATTTATGTATAAAGCAATAATTATTAATTAGCATCCATCTAAGAGAGCAGCCGCCATTAGGCTACAGAGAAAAGCTGCACCGCTTTCATGGTAACATCACAGGTGAAGGAAAATTCGTCGTCTTCTGGGATTCGAACCAAGGGCCATCGTCTATATGGGCCAGTCCCTCTACCAACTGAGTTAACAAAGAAGGCTAGCAAATCAGATGGTCAGGCGAGGCAAATTGTGTGCAAAACACGTTGGTCCAGTGTTTATAGGAATCCCCTAATGGAGAGTAGATCTCTATTACGGAAGCAGTGATTATTAATTGGATCAGACGTTCTAGAGACGCTGTTCCCAAAAGCAAACCAAGACCTTGCAAGCCAAGCTTGGTAGATTATGCGTTTACAACAGTCCAGAGCCACAAGCACGCAGCTGATAGAATATGAGACAAACAGGCTCAGAACATGACAATAAAACATTCTACATTCAAAAATTTCTACATTTGCGCATTTCTGCTGTTTTCTCGTTGAAGCGGAGTCTTTTGCTACAGAAGAAACCCGGCTCTCTGTAGAAGCAAGCTAACGAAGTGTATGTTTTTTTTCCTTTTTCACCTTTTCCCGCAGCCTTGCAGTCAATGTAGAATTTGGTGGGCGTCTGTGACGTCACGCCTTTCTCCACGCCAGGACCGTAGACGCGCACCTTCGTCGGATCCGTGTTGTCAGCCACGTTGACCTGAAATCGAGGGCAAAAAAAAAAAATTAAAGGAGCACGGTCTAAAATAATTTTGCCTAAACAGGCATGCAGTTTAACATGCTACGGAGTAGAAATAAAGTGGGTAGTTCGTATAGGACGTCTGCGTTGACAGAAAGTTTTGATCATTGAATTCGGCAGGCAACAGCAGCAGGCAGCAGTCAGGAAAGAAGAAAATGGAAAGAGACAGGAAGCAGCCAGCAGGTATCGAGTCAAGGCATGAACGTGGGAATAAAGCAAGGTTTTCTGTACACGGTCTCGTAATTTGCTAACGCTAGCACGAAAACTACAACTGGCCTGCGTTTTCGCTGTCTAGTTCAAGTTAAGAATCATCTTCGTCTTCACCATCATCAAACACCTCTCGAGGTCTTTGAGACCATCTTGTGTGCACCAAAAGCATCTTTTGCCATGAATCTGTTTGACTGACTTGCTCATTGGACTATTAAGATTAACCATCGCCATCATTATCACCATTCGGGTTTTCATTGCTCTTGACCACTGGCTCAAGCCAGTCAAAAGCCGTGCTAACCAGCTAAGCGTCAAAAACGTCTTGCACTGATTGGCCGGCAAAAGGTCTAGTTTCTACATCAGTGCTAGCAAAGTGTGCGAGACAGTGCATATGCCCGCTACGTGCATAGGTGGTTTAGCTTCTTGGACGTGCGGACAATGCTTGAAACTATCAGCGCATGCAAGAAAAACCCCGATTAATTGGAGGCAAGGGAGAGCTAAAGTACGAGGGAAGGAATTGAGGAGGTAGAACACAGGGACCATGGTGCCACAGAACCAAGAGAGAAAAAGAAAGATTGGAGAGAGTGAAGCGGAGGCGCTACCCGGAAGGGGCTTCCGGGCACGGCGACGCAGGAGTAGTTGACCTGCACCGTGTGCTTGTCGTTGGAGTCGGGCTTGTACGTGCACGTGTACGTGTCGTCGCCATTATCCTTGACCTTGACTTCGACGGGCCGGCTCTGGGAGTCAGCCACCTTGACCTCTAGCGGAGCCTTGCCACCGGCCTGGCGCGCATCCACCGTGAACTGGGTCTGCTGGCCCTGCAGCACGCCTGTAGGTTGCAGGCCGGGTCCACTGGCCACCACCTGGGACAGGAGGAGAGGTACATTTAGGAAATATTTGTCTTAGTGCGTTGTGGCGGCTGTGAGATTCACCAGTGTCCTGTGTCACTTCTCTGGTTACTTTGGTACAAGGATGCACATTTATTAAACCTGGAATCCAAGCCAAAGCTTGGCGTCTAAATTTTGTGATCGAGTGGTTCTTAGGAAGGAATTTATTTGAACCATACCTGCCCTGGTAATTTCTCTGGTTGACTGAATTTCTGGGTGCACAAACTTTCATCTTATAACCCACGGCCTCCTTGGTCGCTAATTGTAACCAAAGGAGGCTCTTGAAGGCATGCCGTTTTAGACTGTCCCGAGTTACTCCTTCGGTTCCTGGGGTGTGTTATCAAGGTGAACGTCTTTATTGGCTCATTGTGAAAATCACTCGTGCACGAGATCTGTTCGCGAGATCTGTCAGCGAGATTTCACGAGATGTGTTTTCTTTGTCTAGCATTCCTGCCGTCTCCATGGCAACGTAGGGGGCGCGACTACGGGCGACGCTGTACCGCCAATTTCACGCTTTAATGGTCTGATGCGACAGCGTTAATGACTCCGTTTGCCGATTCCCCTTGCGGATCTCCATTCGCTGGCAATTAGACATTGCAACTTGCTTATTCAGTAATCTTTAAGTGTGTGCATCTATTATCCCAAACATAGACATTAGCATACTGTCGTAAGAGACCACATTATATTAAAGGCCTCCCGGCAAACCAAGCCGTGCAATCTTGTTGGCATCGCCTAGGGGCAGTGTCTCTAACTCTGGGTCCAAGGGTCCCGGAAGGCGGGATTTCGATCTCACGCTCTCATCTCAAAGGTGAAGCCCGAGTTGGCAGCGCCTGCCAACTCGGCCATGTCACGTGGTCACGTGACGTCACACAACCCGACGACCAGTCAGCACGCGGCCACGTCACCTGCCAGAGCCATTCTCTACGTTTTTTTTTTTTTAACTTAAAATGCCGACAATGCCAATGTCGGAATTTCTGGAGATTCGGAACTTTACCGCTGTCGTGTTAAAAAATAACGAAGTGCCTCATTGCAACTGTCTACCTGGCTTGATGACATACAAAGTCGTGAAATGTACGGTTATTATTTTACTGCAGCTATGTGCATTCGCACAGAACTGTGAGACTGCACAAAATGTGAGCTTCCATTGCTCTCGATGTAATGGCACTGCATGCATGTTTATTGTTTTGTGTTCCTGAAGGGAGAGTCAATATTACGGCAATGTACTAATTTGAATAGCTTTCAGCTGAATCTGCGTGGGCATTGAAAAGGGACGGGTTCTTTGCTACCGCTGGCTTGTATACAATATGCGTGAGAACTTAATTCTTTTGCATCAGCACGTTGTAAGAAATCCATTCCACAAAGCAGCACACCAGCGAAAGCACCCCGCGTTAGCGCCGTACTTGCCTTGTCCGGCTGACAGGTGCTCTGGGGAAGGATGTTGGCGATCCAGGGAGACTTGGGGATATCCTCGCCGTTGCAGAGGACGTGCACAGCGTAGTCGCCGGGCGCCGTGGGGAAGTACTTGACGTCGGCCGACCCGTCGCCGTTGTCGAAGCACTCGATCTTGGCCTGCGACGGCCCCTCGATGGCGAAGCCCAGTTGGCCGGTCTCGCCGTTGGTGTCCACCGTGAAGGTGGCCGGGTACCCGACCAGGCCACCCGACAGACCCGGCCCGTAGGCGACAATCTTGGACTCCTTGTAAGGCCCCACGTTCACCTCGTACGGGCTGCGAGGGATCTCCTGACCTCCGTAAGAGATCATGACCACGTAGCGACCTTCCTTGGTCGGCGCGTAGTTGCACTCGAACGTCTTGTCCGGCTTGGGCGTGATGTTGACCTTCTCGACGGTGCCGCCTTGGGGAGGAGGAGAAAACACAACCTCGAGAACCGAACTTAGAACGGGGCAGCTTTTAAGGAGCTTTTAGCCTACTGCCCTACTCCTCCGGCAACAAACTTTGTAATGTCATGATCGCACCCTGTAAATGTCCCGCCAAGTACTTCAGTATAGGTCAAATAAGATGACAAAAATGACAAGGTGAGGTTGTTCAGCAAAAATAAAAAAAGCAAGCGGAATAACAGGACAGCACTGAAGCATGATGGAGGATTTTTTGTTCGAACTAGTAGATTCTAAATTGTCTTTTTTTTTTTTTTTTTCGGAACACTCATAGAACGTTTCATCAGTGAGTTCGGCGAAATGAGAAGTCATGTAGTGCATTTTGCGACGTATCAATATTTTCCTTGTATCTTGAAAACCACCAGTCTTTGCAATAAAACTTGGCAGCTATGTTGATGCGCCGGTCAAGGAAGCGCGAAAGAAAGTCGATGACGACTAATGCCCAGAAATTCTAAGTGCGGCTTCGCTGCGTGGCAATATGCCATGCAGTGAAGACACTCAGTATGGAGTGCCCTACTGCGTAGGTGTCGGTTGGACGGCATCTTTCTTCACCAGCAACTCTCTCTCGTTTACCTCCATCGATTTCTTATATGCTTTGTGGATGGCCACGGCAGCACTAATTAATGCGATATCTAAGCTCGGAGAGCCTCGAACAAGTCGTCAAGACAGGCTGCGGGAATAGTTCGCTTGGAGATGTCGCTGTTGCCGTACGGGATTTAGAATTCCCATAGTGAAAAATTCACGAGGCTAAATGCGTGCATTTCACTCTTACAACTAAGACTTTGAAGATAAGACCATTTCAAGGTCGACAGCTGTTGACAGTCGAAAATTTAAGATTGCATGGTTCGTGGAATATTGACATAAACGTTTCTGCCAAAGAAGTGGCGTTTACAGTACACTCTATTTATATTAAAAATGCTTCACGAATAAGTCTAATTAAATGCTCCTGAGTTCTTCTTTGTTTCAGTTTTTTGTTACGCTTCCTGAGTTCTGTTTCGCATGCCCTTAACAGAATATATGTATATATATATATATATATATATATATATATATATATATATATATATATATATATATATATATATATATATATATATATATCAAGTTAAGCTAATTCAAAGATCTAGTAACTTCTTCATTCGAACCTACATCCCTTATTTGTTCCGGCAAAGAGGTATAAACGGGAAACAATAAACATCTCGTCATTATAGAGCATTTTGTTCCTTCAATAGGAGTGCAGATCTGAAAACGAATGTAGAGACGGTGCTACGTACCGGGTCCGAGCACCTTGATTTGAAGCTCGCCTTCGCCGGCGTTCTCGGTGAACACCTTGAAGTCAGCCACGTCTCCGACGCGGACTCCGTTCTTCTGCAGACCTCGCCCGGAGGCACGAACTCGCCGAGGGTTGCAGGCTGCACGAGCGAAAGCAAAACAGGAAGTGACACTTCCTCTGCCGTCCTGGTTAGCCTCTACATTGCCCACCAGCGCGCGCTGCTGACATGCACTGACAGGCACTCGGAAAGGCAAATATTTTCGTGTCAAGAAAATGCGCAGTATGTACACAACCTTGACACGCTCCGTGCAACTGCGGTGATTTTTATAGCATGTCCTAGCTCACAAGCTTGATATGCATTGAAGCGCGGAGGAACAAGTCGCGTTATAGTGGAATTCACTCCTCAGAAAAGAGAACAGTAGGCTGGTGAGAAAGCACGAGCCAATGCTACAATTTCGCTTAATTCAGAGGGGAAAATGCGTGTGAGCAGGGTATTGAAATTAGCCTATTACCTAAGACCAAGTTATCTGTTTATTCAGTCGATAGATAGGTAAATCAATTAGTCGCCAATTTATCTATTGAAAGGGGACGGTTGTGTTCTGTCCTGAAACAAGGTGCAGAGAAAAAAGTACCAGGGCCTTATTAATGCTTACCAGTGCGATGGTTAAGAGATGCTGCTACGAGAGCACTATATTCACATCAAAGTAACACACGAAGTAGAAAAGGGATTGAGTAGAAACGTACGTGGTCCGACGTTGACCTTGAAGGGGCTGTTGGGCACGGGCCGACCGGCGAATATCACATTGACCTGGTGCGGTCCCTCCATGGCTGGCACATACTCGCAGTGGTGCTCGTCCTCGTTGGTCTTCTTGATGCGGCACGGGACGGCGTTGCGGCCGCCCTTCGGGTCCACAATCTCCACCTCCACCTGCCCCTTGCCGGCCGCTGGTGTTTCGGTTCGCAAAAAAAAAAAAAAAAAAAGAAAATGTAGAAGCGACAGTCAGCGATGACCACAGTCGCGTCGTTCCTTTCACAACTTGCGAATAAGACTATTTAGCCCGCAACAAGAGAAAGTAAGACTAAGAAGCTCAGAAGATGTGCAGGCGCATTTGACATTGTTTGCATTAAATATGAAACTGATATTTCTTTTAGTTACTATAGCAACGCTTATCGCCTGTACAAATCCTTGAATAAGCATGCTGTCAGCGCCCGTGGACTGATTAAAAAGTGAAAATAACGTGTATGCTGCGCACAGTTGGATTGGGCGGTTCGGATGTGAGTGTCACTGTCATCGTTTAGTGAAGGTAAGTCAACCATATGACAATGACTCTCGTTTAGTAGTCGCCAATTATTCTTCAAGTCTGGTCGATATTTAATAAATCTTGAATCCATATAGGCACTACGTGTCATCTTTAACTCGCAGGTAAGATCAAACCTACTCGTGGTGGCAAATCCAGAGAAAGGTTAATTGATGCAGCGTTTAGTAGGCTCTAACATTTCAACCCAGGCCACAAACGAGAGTTTTGAACCGCCATTGTGTATTCACTTGTGTAGGATATAGCGCTGGAGCGGAACACGAAAAACTGACAGTGTCGTGCATTCTCAAAACATTTACGTACCCTTGCTGAAGACGTCGAAGTAGGTTGGCACCCCGGCGCTGACACCTGTTGGCTGTAGACCCGGGCCTGTTGCCTTGACCTTGGTGGGGTCGCCGGCGAAGCCCTCGACCTTGACAGGGAAGGGGCTCTTGGGCACATTCTTGCCGGCGAACTGGACGTGCACTTTGTGAGGCCCCTCCTTGAGGGCCGTGTATGTAGCAGTGTACGTCTTGGCCTTGTCGTCGTTGTACCGGATGTCAACCTGTGGCGCGACAAACGGAGGTCAGGGAACTGAGTGCGACGAGGGCAAATGTTGGACTTGCTTTGCGTGTTCTCTTTTGTTCCCCGTTAGCCTTGATACAAAACGGGTGATCGGCTCCTTTTATCCAGCGGTGCTGCCATTACTCTGCAACCAAAGGGTCATATCGAATATGTGGCCAACGAATTACTATGGAGCAGTGTACATGGAATCGGTGCGTGAAGGGAGCTCATTGATTGCCTATAGGTGTATTTAATTCGAGAGTTTTCAATCAGCGTTTTAGAGCGCGGTATAGAATGTATCCGCAGTTCAATAGCAGAGAAAATATTTCGAATCGATTGAACCTTGCCCCCGCATAACTGGTAGTAGCGACATGTTGCTTGCCCACCCACACCCCCAGCACATCTAACCACTCCCTTGAAAGGGGTAAAAGCGAACGCACGAATTCCCGGTGCTTACAGGAATCTGTTGTTTTCCTGGACCCTCGACGAAGGACTTGACATCTCCCTGGCCGGCGCTGAAGGTTTCCACGGTGAAGTTCGTGGGCGCACCGACGACCACGCCTGTGGGTTCGATACCAGGGCCGTAGCACCGAACACGAGCAGGGTTCGTCTGGAGCCGCAGAGGAGCCTTGTCCTTGAGCTTGGCGTTGGGGAACTGCAAGCCACGGTGATATTAGTTGAGACTCGTTTCACCACTGCAGCGTGGATCAGCGCTCTCTCTTGCAGACCACACGATTCTGTGTTACGAGCTTTACCCGAAATATTAGGAACGGCATTATAAAGGTCGCTGTTACGCAGTGTTCAACTACACAGAAAATAATTCTACTCTCACTAAACCGCAATGTAGCATATTTGTTTTTATAACAGCGCACAACACCTAAAATCATGTGCCAAAAGCGCTTCGATAATTAAGCTTTGAAGACTGCCTCAGGTTCTTCGATACGTAATGGAAAACATGTCCACAAAGATATCGCTTCTAGAATAAAGAAATAACGATTAGGGGACACCGCTTCTTAAATTCCCACGACCACCGCGTGCAGCCCAATGGGAATGTTAGGCGGTAGGAAAAAAAAAAACAAAAAAACTTTAGCATCTTTATTGCAGGCATTCTTCCGAGTTTAATAAAGGACCGAATTAAAACAACTGCCTATAAATGAAAACAGAGCTACAAAACAAAGTGCTTCAGCATTCATCTCATGTAAAGGTGTAGACATCAAGAGCCTTTATGCGCAGAACCTACGCTACAATTTTACTTGAAATATGACATTACGGAATTTCAGTTCACATATCTCTGCTGTGTTCCAAATCTTCTTAGGTATAAGCCCTCATTATACCACGTGTACCGCATTATGGAACACATGTGTAACGTGTCGGGTTTGCGAGTAGCATGAAGTCTTCCGCGCGAGCTTCAATCGATCTTAATTACTCACAACTCGAAAGTAAATTATTCAAAGAATAAAGCAGTGCGCATACAAATAAACCGCGTCAGGCAATTCTCAAGCACGTATACGTCTTTTTGACAGAAAACAGCAGTACGCGTGTAAGGTCATGCTGAGAATTTGCCATGGCGCACACTTGTGCGGGCCAAAGCAGGGAAAGGCGTACCTGTGAGAGGTAGGTCATCATGGACAACTCGTCCACCTTGGGGTTGACCATCTCCTCAGGCGTGACGAGCTGCGGCACGCCCAGCCATTCGGAAGCCAAGTCCATGGCTTCCTTGGCATTGCGCTGGGCGTTCTTGGGGTCCCAGCTGGCCCAGTCTGGGCACAGGCCTGGAGCAAGAGCATCCACCAGGGCACCCACAGCCTGTGGGGGAAAGGTAAAACTTGGCTATATTTCGCATCACCGGATGTCAAAGCCCGCACTTTCGCCGCTACTAATGAGTCGCTTACTTAGTTTAAACCTAAGCCTGTATAGATGACATAACATAAACGAAGCAGCCTACTTGAGGATTCACAAGAAGTCTTTACTCTTATAGTTTATGCGTGTTGTTGTGCTAAATCTCCGTATTTATTAGTTCAAGTTTCTAAATTACTTCCTAGGGAGCAACTTCCCCGTGCCATCGTTTCACTTCCAGTACCTATTAAGGGACTCCGTACACGTGCGGGTATAACTATTACCACACAGCGATACTATTACTCAGGGTGCACTGTCATTCATATCAAACACCCGTAGAAGAAGTTACGAGATTTTCCCATGGTGACTGAATAGGGTATACGAGTAAACAATTTTAACGCAGCATTTCACGTCGCGTAGATGTTGTGGCGGGGCGTCACCAAAGCCAACTAGTGCGCCAGTTGGACAGAGGAGCCAGCCAAAGCAGAAGAATATAGATAATCGGGAATTGAACTGAAAACATTTTACCGCTACAACTGCATCGCTGCACTCTGTGACGCGTACAAGTCAATACACTCCAACTCAGTTCATATCGTGCACGGTTTGGATGAGAGCAATACCGCGCGAAGGTCCAACCTCAACTAACCGAGGTCAGATGTCAAACTGGACCTAGGGCGCGCAATAGAAGTTCTCTCTCATTCTCACCCTTGCCCATTCCTTCCTCTACAGTCTTTATCTTTATCTGGCACGCCTCAGTCGCTCATGTGCTCATTTGAAGCATTATCTTCGGCTGAATCACTGCAGCTGATTTCACATAGCTAAACTTTTACGAGACTCGTGCGCTCATGGACCAATCTGTTGCAGCGCTGTTTTGCGACCCAGACGCCTGGTGCTTATACCAGCCGGGCGGATCACGCACGTTTCCTCCTACTTTCAAGTTTCTCAGACGAGTGGCTCGCTTGACGAAGCCGTAACAAATTATATCCAAAAATATGAACACTCTGTAAGCTTTTGCCAACTCCACAGATATATCGGCGTTTACTTAGCCTACCCTTTCGTAACACAACAAATGTATCAGTTCACCTTTGGCACTCGTGCAGTCTTCGTGCTACAACCCCGTGCTACAACACTGTTCACCACCGTACCTGTCCGTCGTTCCAGTCGGACGTGAAGTTGTTGATGGGCTTGTCTGGCAGCTTGCTCTGGATCCATCGGAGCAACCGCTGCTTGGGCGACGGGCCACTCTTGTCGAAGGCCGTGTCGTCGTCGCCCTCCCACATGGGCAGCGAGATGGAGTAGTGCAAGATGAGCGTCCATATCAGACCCATGATCAGCTTCAACTTGCAGTCCACGATGTCCGAGCTGTCTGCAATGCAACGAGCACACAGAAGCATCGAGGCATCTGGTCAGTGTGCGTGCTGGCCTTTGAAATGCTTACGGAACTAGTCGAAGGTCTGCCGCACAGCTTGCTGGTTCATGTCTACAAAGACCATGCGTTTGTTTAACTCTACGGACGGAATCTGCCTATCTTAAACTGCAGGCGGCTCGAGGAAGTCGCAAAGAAATCAACTTTTTGAAAAGTGCATGGAGTTACGCGTATGATGCAAAGGCACATGTTGAGACAAGATTTCGAAGTTAAGTACTGTTGTGACCCCACTTGGCTTCTTGTCACCTAGGTGATGAAATACAACTGGCCATATTTTATTGTAACAACTTGAACGCACACAAACACACTCTACCGCGGTTTTACTTGTTCAGGAGAGCAGAAAGTTGGGCAGGTTGATTAAGCATGGCTGAAAAAGGGCGGAAGATATACGCGCACGACATATGTCGCCTCTCCATGTCGTCATCTGTTGTCCGCGTTTCCCTTTCGAGCCTTTTCAGCCGTACATCCATTAGGAAATGTTAAAAGGCATGCTTACTTTCGTTGGGTATAAAAGCATGCAACTTTTACCAAAGCCCCGCCGGGGTGGCGCAGTGGTTACGGCGCTCGACTACTGTTCCCAAGGATGCGGGATTGAATCCCGGCCTCGGTGGCCGCTTGTCGATGGAGGCGAAAAGCAAGGTGCCCGTGTGCTGTGCGATGTCGGTGCACGTTAAAGAACCTCAGGTGGTCGAAATTTCCGGAGTCCTCCACTAAGGCGTATCTCATAGCCTGAATCGCTTTGGGACGTTAAACCCCAAAACCAAGCCAAAACCAAGCCAAACTGACGGAAGTCACGCGGGAAGGAGAGTCATAATATAGCTACCCACGAAAGAGCCACGCAGACTTGAGAGGGTCGTGTGATCTCGATAACTTCTCTAACAGCTCTAAGATTTTTGAGCTCTAAGGAGCGCTACGTGACTTTCCCAGTACGCTCTGGCTGCATGTCCATTTGCCTGCTAAGTGAATTAATTCGAGTACAGTTCGTGGTTAAAGCAGCACATTTGTCAAGAGTCGCATATAATTATCAGCAATGTGCATATATGCCAAGTATGCCACACTTGCCCCAACGTGGCCACTGTGACTTTTTTCTTTTTAAATATAACATCTGGAAAGGGAACGCTGCAGAATAAGTTCTGACATTTGCGAGAACGCCTGCAACAGGCTTACCCGTAGCAAGTACGCAGACAAGTGCTTTGCTGATTAACCAATTACAAGATTCAGTAATGAATTAAATGAGTAATTAGCTTATTCCCCTAAATAAAGTGACATCAATTTGTAAGTAATTAATAATAACTACGCAAGCAATTCATTTATCAATTATTTAAAATTATTAATTAACTACATTAGTAAATCGCCTTCAGGATGTAATGATCCAATAATTCCTAAGTATTTGACCAATACACGAAGTTAATTGAATCGTTCAATGAAACATTAACCAATTAAATTTTCATTAGTAGACTAAATGGGTAATTAACTAATTCACCTAAATAATAAAATGCCCCATCAATTTGTAAGTAAGCAATTTAAGCAATTATTTCCTCAAGTTAATAAACCGATTAATTCAACATTTTGGAGACAATAATTGTTACAAACATTTACATTATTACTTAATAAAGTACTGCATTAATCATCCATGCAATGAATGATTAACAGTTAGTGCGGAAAGGCTGTCTATACGCACACTGTTCACACACTGCCGACTATTCTGGTGACGTCACCCATGAGCCAAGAAATTAAAAAAAAACTGACACCTCCCAACAATGCATGTCTTCAAGCAGCCATGTCTTGTGTATACTGTAGGCAACATAAAGTGGTCGCAACTACGAAGGTTACGAACAGGAGCGTATGGCGTGCAAAGGTAATTTTTCGACGTATATCTGAATACCACTTTGTCGACAAAAAAAAAAAGAAAAAAAAAAGAAAAAAAAGTGAAAAAGTTAGGCATATACTATAAATGAATACCGATCTGTGACGTAAGCAAAATGTGGCGGCGTTGCTGTAATCAGACTATGCTGACAGAGGGATCTTGAAGTGTAGCCTTTCTGCCCATAAAATTGCATACATGAAGCCAAAAGTTTCACATTGCGCCTATGATGTCGTCACTCGGTGCAGAGTAACCGTGTACATCATAGAACAGATTGTGAAGTATGAAATTTTATTTATTATAAACTGGCATGGGGCATTTTTAAAACACTGGGAAATGTATGGGGTATGAAAACTATGTAATTAAAACATACAGAAATAGTTTTCCGATTTTAGAAACTGCCAGTAAGTGTAACCACTAGTTAGAAACCCGCAATGCTTTGGAAAGTGTTACAAAGTATGCTACGTTATTTTGAAGCTGCTTAAGGTTTTAAATGCCCAAATAAATGCGTTTTGTGAACATAATCTGAAACGCTCATTATCCGTTATGTGCTTCTCGCATTCGCGCACACTTCTTGTGGTGCCCGACACGCTGCCGCTCACTCTACCTACTCCCTTGAATACTGCCGCCCAAACAAAATACAGACTTTTACGCTGAAGACAGTCCTCGCACAGCACGATAGACTAACCGCGCGCAACAAAAGGCGACCCTTGTCTGCGCCACGTGGTCTGCTCCATCATGGTCTGCTCAGACAGGTCGCTTTTTCGGACGCCGGCACGGGCTCTCGGATAGAGCGTCGTCTGGGCCGGCCGCCGTCTGCTACCTGTACAATGCGCCGTTCTTTTTTCTTTTTTTCGTTGCCATGATGTTTGAGCAGTCCTTTTATGCTAATTAGAAGCGCAAATTGTCCATGCGATGGCGGCTTTAAACTAAACTACCATCGCATGGGCTATTAAATTTACCGTCGCTTACATATGCATTGAGGCTTACATCGCGTGTAAATAAATATTCATGGTTCGATCGCTGTCATGACTGCACTCTGGACTCATGCTCGCGTCCCAACGCATAGCTACACATGTTCTCATCAGCGCGTCGTATCATTAATTTTTTATCAATGTTAATTGAAATGTCAGCCTGAAGGCACTTTCGCAATTACGTTTTCGCCCTTTACTCTTACTGTATAAAGCCAGAGTTTTGTGTCCATCTTTCTAAGCACCAAACACGTACCCAAAAGTGTAGTATCGCTCAATATGGAACAATTCTTTGAATATACGAACATTTTCGCGACTTAAAAACGGTGCCACTATCTTCGCCAATGGCCAGCTGTATCTAAATTATTATTTCCAAATTAACATAATTAAAGGTTCAGCTACTGTGAGCATTTGGCAACTATCAAGTATGACGTTTTCGAGTGTTAAAAAAAAAAAAAAGAACAGCGGGATGGTGCTGTCTTTCGATTGTTATTTTGCTGTGAAGGTCTGGTATGCGTGCGTCCGAGCGAGTGGGAGCTCCGCTAGCTTCGAGAGGAGCACGGTACACAGTAGAGGGCTAGAATAGCCCACGCCGAGGACTTGAACGCGCGGTGCCGAAAGCCAGCAAACCAGCGCCACCAGGCGCTGGATGCTCAAAGCAGGCCTCACGCTGCACACACTTTATATTTGGCGCGGTTTCGCTCGAGTGCTTACGCTCGCGCGCTTTCACTTGCGCGAGCGCCCGGGAAAATATTCAGGCTTGAGAGCATCATTAAGAGAATTACACGGCCGAACATTTATCACGGCTGTGTGGAAGTTTTCACCCTAAATACTAAAACTGTATTAAGCTATTCTAAAACTACTTAATTGCAATAAATGTTACTTGAGTAATTATGCTAAATACGTCCCTATTTTCAGTATAGTCGCAAGCCGCAAGAAAATGGTATATTTGTTTTTTATATTTATTTTCACTCATAGCTCATTAGGCGTGAAACATATTGTACGGCTGTAAAGAAAGCCATGCAACGGACATAAAAAAAAAAAAAAAAAAGGAATGAGAAATCAAAATGCATTGCATTCGCGTTGGTTTTCTACACGCGGCCCCAGTCCGCTCGCGCCGTTTCTAAACACGTCCAGCTCGAGCGCGCAAGAACGAGCGGTTCGCGGCTGCCTCATCGCTGCTTGCCCGGCTCGCCAGTGCTCGTGCTAAATTCGGAGACACGCGCCTCAGCGGTGGAAGCACACCGGACGGCAGAAGCGAAAAGCGAGCGACGTCGCCGAGCGACGTATGCGGAACTATCCCACCCTTGTGCCTCCCACCCACACTCCTTCCTCTGCCTTTGCCGTTTCAGGATGCAGTGGGATCCCGCAGAGCCGTCAGTCATGCCCAGGAATCTCTACAGCCTCTTCTTTTTTTTTTTTTTTTTTTGCTTCGCTCATTTATTCTTGCTTTGCTCATTTCTCATTTCCCCAAATGTCCCTCTTAAGCATTAAAAAAAAAAAAATGCTCCAAGCGTCCAGTTTCACGCGAGACCGAGCTGAACCGGTAGCTTCAACTTTTTCAGTGGTTAGAGCTCTCAACTGCAGGGTTGAAGTCTCGATCGCGGTGGCCGCTTTTTGATGGAGGCGAAAAGCAAGGCGCCCCTATATATATTGCGCGTAACGTAGCATCATGCTTCAGCTTCTCGTGAAAGTTGTCGCGTTTATCCTCCTAATGAACGCATCGTAAGCGCATCCGCTACCTTTGATGTCGAAGAGTGCAATTTACCGCGGGATAAACGCAGCACATTATTATGGCCACAAATCTGATGTTGGTAGTTAGTAATAGCAAGCGACATTTTTTTTTTTTTTTTTTAACGTGGAAACAACTGCACCACTTCTTTTTTTAGTATAAATACTTACGCCACATGACGGACCACTGATAAGGATGAGGAATCCGCGCCAATACAAACCAAGCCTGGCAATACGGTGTTACCGTCTTCGACCAGCCGCATTAAGCAATTTACCAAAGTTACTATACTCCTAAGGTCCGCTTTGAATGGCGCGAGTTAACTCACACTAGGGAACAACTCACTAGGGCTCACATGGGCCCAACCTTGCCGTAGTGAACGTGTTAAAGTGTCCCTTTATTTTATTTATAATGTACACCTACCGTATTAGATATTTATTCCACCAGCCTTACTTTTCCTCCCACTGTCATTAATTCAGTTTTCATGAACGTTAGGCTCTGCTTAATGAACACATTCCCCGAATCTTTAGTTTTGTTTAAATAAAAAATCGCGTTCATTATGCGAGTCAGTAAGGTATGGCTAACCACAAGGTATATAATTTATTGCCCCCCCCCCCCTTTTTTTTTTTTTGCGTCCTGGATCTAAAGCATTCGGTTACCTCTCAGATAATCAAGACTTCCATTCTGAAATATGCATTTCTTTCTTTATTCGCTACGCTGAAGAACAAAGAGAATGTTTATCTCACATGGAAGCAGCTCCCGTAATAATTTTGTGAGGCGTAGAGAAATAGTTCTCTAATCTATTTCTAATCTAATCTAATCTAGCTGGTACTGAGTTCCAGCGACTACCTTCAACGAACACGTTCAACTGCACACGCGAAGTGCAGCACTGCATCACTGTGACGCCATTTTGAGCTGACAGGAGACCAAGGAGCGCCATGTCAGTTGAGTAAGGCTGAGAAAGTACATTAGACAAGCAGTGCGGTGTAGCAAGCAGCTGAGCTCCATGTAAGGATGGCGGGTGCGCCGATGCCACGCGTCGAGCCGCACCATCAAGTTTTGTAAGCAGACTTAACCAATATGAATCGCGTTATGACGTCATTTCCTGCTGCTCTTGACTGTGCCGCAGATGTGGTTGCCATACCGGATGCCTTAGGAGAAGATATTCTCCGTCGCGTTTTGACGACGTTGCACAGATAGTGCGTGGCCTGACAAGAAAGCTTTTGGCACGCTTGCACGTTGTCATCGACGGATGTGGAAACACCCGGCGGCGCTATAGTGCTCGTCTCGCGGTGTTATTCACAATTTGGCATCCGATGGTACGTGCCGTGGCGGCTTTCATTAAAAAAAAATCGTTCTTTTTTTCTTTTCTTTTATAGCTCTTTAGGCCGATGTGGATGCTTAAGGTGGAAAGAAAGTGAGGCACGGAGAAGTTGCCTCGAACAGAAGGTCGACTATACATGCTCAGGAGAGATAAATTACGCAGCTGTAAATTGCGTCTCTAGCATTTTATATGCACCATGTATACGTAATCTGTACATGTCATGTATGTATAGAAAACGTTGGCATAATTCTGGCGGCAATACTAGGCGCAAAGAGGCCAATTTATAAACGTGCGATTCGAGAAAGCCCACTCACCAGGCTATCACATCAGCATTTTCAGCGTTCGATGTTCCGGAATGCATTACATAATAATAATAATAATAATAATAATAATAATAATAATAATAATAATAATAATAATAATAATAATAATAATAATAATAATAATAATAATAATAATAATAATAATAATAATAATAATAATAATAATAATAATAATAATAATAATAATAAATGGGATCACCTTCGATGTTGACAACCTTCAATCTTGCCACTTATAATAAGAAATACAAAAGGTAAATATTTATCTTTATTTAACTAATAGCATAATCATCATGCTTCATAAAAAGAAAAGAGAAATTGCCTGCCTTCCTGTACAGTAGTATGCACGGCTGTCTAGAGCGCCCAAACAGCATACTTTGGCTGTACGGATGAAGCCTACCGATGAAGCCAGCTTTGGAACAACAGCCAGCACCTGAGTCTGCAACCACGCCGATGACACTGATCTCACCTTTATTGCCTCGCCAATGAATGTGCCGTATAGACCGCTGAACCGAAACAGCGTGATAACACGCGAAAGTTTCGCACGCGGGTTAACTTTTACGCGCAGAATACATTTTCTTCACCAATATGCCAGCACATTTTTATTGCCCTTCGTGCTTCGCGATTTCATTTCTGGTGCAATTTTCATTTCATGTTTTGGCGATTTGCCATTGTCGCCGGCGGCTGCTGGATATTACGGATATCGTTGGCTTTTATGTCGCGGAATATGAGCATTCAATTGGCCGAACAGCTTAAGGAAAGAGGTGAAGGTGATCACTCCGGCCAAGTTTTGTATTCAGAGGCTACACCTCACATAACGTGCAGATATGAAGATTGCCTTGTTGCAGTTTCCTCGTGAACCTGCTGCCAAAACGCGAAGAAAAGGAACAGAAAGCGGATAACCCATTCCGCAAGGAATCTATCAAATATATTAACGGGTAAAACTTGCCGCCATTGAAAAATACTTCCTGCTGGTGCTCATAACACACCACGGCCGAAAGCGAACGCGCGCAGTACGAACAACAATAAAATGCGCGCGTATTGCACGAGGAAAGTACGCGGGACTATTGCGCCTGAAAGCTCCCCGATAGATGCAAAATTTTTGTGTTTGCGCGCGTAAAGACGTGTTTACTTTATTTACACCTGGATGACGTAAATAAAGATTTGAATTGAATTAAATTGAATTTTAGTGCGAGAGCGCCCATACGGACGTTGGAGCCGAGCAACGATCTTTGATCTTGTAAGCCTAAATCCTGATTGGTCCGCCGGATCATGACGTCGCAGTCTACGTGTCGTGACGCGTGTAGTATACAAACAGAGCTTTAGTACGGTGTTATCGATCTAATTAGGTTAAACTGCGTATAACCTAGGTTCGGCGGCACGCGGCACCTTCCATGGCGATCGTTGGCTATCATGGCTGCTGACCGGCGCAGCGACTAAGGTTTACTCATTTTTATCAGTGCGCCGGCGTATTCTTAGTTGCAAGCTATCTTAAACAAGGCATAATGGGTAGGCGTTGTTTGTGCTGCCCAAAGTGCGCATTTCGAGCGCTCTTTACAAGCGTGCTGGCGACTGTGCAGTCCACCTGCAGAAACCGCACCGACGTATTTACCTCCAGGTTATTATTATTTTTTTTATAGAAATGTGCAAACATGAAAAAAAAAAAATACCCTGGAAGAGGTTCATGTGCTTAACATGTAAATTATTTTCTCAGGAGCAATACAGTCTTGCGTAGACTCTGGACTTACGGGCGCGTTTCTTATCAGCTGACTGAGTTCCTCGCTTTGTCCCCCCCCCCCCCCAAAAAAAAAAAACAAAAAAAAAAAAACAAGACAAAAACTGAGCACAAAACAATATTAAAAAGAAAAGCACTGGCTTTACTGAAAGCGGAGTGCATCGGTTTTGGTAGCCCCATCGAACTGAGGCAAACTGCTAAATGATTAATTGTTGAGACATAGGACAGGCGTTTGGCTTGCAATGGGCACGGTTAGGCTCATTATGATGGCAATAACGGATGATTAAACTCAATACTACTAACGTTCATCTGCCGAAGCAATCACCTCTGATCAGTTGGTTGTTCTTCCTCTTGTACTGAAAGAAGGACGTGAAGAGTAACGAGACGCGCTGTATCTCAAAAATCTGTGGAATGAAGGGCTCCGATTTTATTTTCATCGCGTGCTTTAAAGCTTGTGCCACGATGTCAGTACTGAGATTCTTGTTGTTGGCCTCTTGAAACATGGCAGGTACCCCCCATGGCGGACTGGTCAAGATGTAGTGTCGTTCACAAAGTCGTTTAGAGGCAAAAGATTGGCGCAAGGCGAGAATATAAATAATCGTAACGATGCAGCTATAAAAATCATGGCTAGAAATTAATAACAATCATAATAATTCTGATGAAAAATGAGCTGGAATAATTTCGAGAAGGAATAACAAGTTAACCTATTAGTTTCTATAACGTAGTCATAGATAATTCCGCAAATAGTGCCCAAAGCAAATCTCTTGACACTCGCTCTGAGATGCTCTCGCTTCTTCGTCTTTATCCAAACCCGACGCGCAGCTACGGGCATATAGTCTGTGAAACAAACCCCGAGGGCCTCATGAAAGAAAAACACGCTTATCAAGAAAATTTATTGCTCTTGCAAGCTTCTTTTGAGTCGTCAGGGAACCCGCTCGATTTACTCATGTACTGTTTCGCGCGACGCGACCACTGAGGCGTACACGATGTGTACATAGGACACACAGGTTTCGTAAGAGGTGCACGCCTTCGTCACGATGTGTTGAGGCGTGTCTCTTACACGACTCTTCAAACATCCGTCAAAGCTTTCCAGCGGTACGAACACGCGACTAAAAATTCCGCCCTTACAGCGGCTTGCACTGCAAGACAGTTATGACTGAAGATGATGCCAGCCTGTTATTGTCGCCCTCGCGCCCTACATCATGTGTTTCGGCATTAAAAATGCGTCTCTCGCTCTACTCTCGCCTCTCTAGTTTCTTATCTCGGCACACTGATTAGCAAGTTAATTGTTTCCTGCGTGCGTGTGTCTGTGCATGAGGGAAGCAGCGGAGCGTGAAAAGCTGCGTGCATGCCTGCGGTGCATGCTAAGTTGTAAGGGCGAGGCCGCTGTTCCCGCGTGCGCGAACGAGAGACTCGGCCAGAATTGTGGAAAGCTGCCAACCTCTGCCAGCTGTCAGTGGTGACTTGGCTGGCTTTGGTTGGCTATCTGGCTTTTTCATATACAGTTGTTCTTCATCCCGTTGTATACCGTTGGCGCCGCCACCGTCGCGGTGGCCACGGGGCTTTCCCTTTTAGTATTACCTCTTTCTTTCTGGTATTCGCTCTCTCTAACCGAGAAAATCAGGCGCTCGTATTTGCACGCATATATGCAGACTCCCTCTTTCGCAGTGAAGGTTGTAAAGACACGTAGGAAGGGCGTGGCCTGCAAGCAGGTTAATCTGAAATCTATTTTGTTTCGGCGTAGAGGCGAATGAGCAAACTGAATGGAAAGTGTTGGAAATGCTGGTTACAACTCTAAGGCACGTTCCCGACATTTGTGAAACAAAACTGAATTGCTATATTTGCCACGGTAACCTTTGTCAGTAACTAAAACTGCCATGTTTCCTTTATGCAAACAGCAGTAAGGATGATCAGCGAAAATCATTGTTGCTTCAAGCCAACCAATAAATGATATTTCCATGAATGCTGTAATCAGCGCAATCTAGTATGACAACAAAGAAAGCGCTTGCGGTGTCGTCTTTCTTGTCCCTGTCTTGAGCGCGCTGTTAATTTTCCAAGATGCTTCACAAACTAGCCAGAATGTGAGTTCTGCTAAATAAATTTAACGCCAGTCAACACATTTTCACGATGGTCAAGTTGGTGCACTGTATTTACAAGTTAGCGCACCTCTCGAATATTTTTGAATAGTTTCGACTCGAGACGTTACGGTTATAAACATTACATGGACCGCAATTATATGTTAGTTAGAACCTTGAACGGCATTATCGGTATTGATATGAATATAACGTAAATGCAAGTAACGCAGCGAGGGTAGATATATTTTTTCTTCTCTTTATTATGACGAGCTAACAGTGGTCTTATCAATATCACGCGTTTTCGTTGTATCACTTGTGCGCGTGCTGTTTGCAGTCCATTCATCGCGCAAGTTACATGAAGGCAAATCCGGTATACGTCTCGCAGCTTAGCTTGGCACCGCTTCCAGATCGAAGCGAGAGAGAGAGAGAACGTGGCTGAGGATGGAACGGCTTCTGTGCCTATATATTGGGCGAGGTCGCAGAAAACCGACTGAGACTCCACAGGCCATAAGACGCGCAGCCGTTCGCCGTCTGCCGGACGTTGTTATCTAAACATGCCAGAAAGTCTACGCATTACTCGTGAATCCTTCCTCGCCGAAAGACCGTATCCTTTTAGACTCCAGTCTCGAGGACATGTTTGAGGTTCGGAGGTTTGCTGCCGTAAAATCGAACTCCGTCGATCAAGCCGTTCCGCCACACAGAAATAGTCGGGGCGAAGAAAAGAAGCTAGCTGGGGGTTCCAACTATTTACCTGATCTCTCTTAGTTTTGTTTATGTTTTTTTTTTCTTTTCAGTTTTTTTTTTTATTTTTCGGATAACTGCGGACGGAAAAATCTGCTTGGTGCAACCCTGCCCCCCAAGTCGTATGACATCATTGGCTATGGTAAAAAGGAAGGCGTTTCAGATAACAATTAATGAAAGTGTCTCCACCATTCCCGTACTTAGTTGACTGAAACAGTCGAACCTGCTATGTGCTCAAAATGTAACTAAAAAATTAAGGTGAAATTAGCCGAATGTGAGTGCCGGGGTGGTGCAGTGGTAAGACGCCCGACTACTGTGCCGGAGTACCCGGGTTCGAACCCGACCTCGGCGGCTGCGTTTCGATGGAGGCGAAACGAAGAGGCATCCGTGTGCTGTGCGATGTCAGCGCACGTTAAAGATCCCCAGGTGGTCGAAATTACTCCGCAGCCCTCCACTACGGCTCCTCTTTCTCTCTATCCACTTTCACTCCCACCTTCCTCCCTTCCCTTACGGCGCGGTTCAGGTGTCCGCAGAAACAAGTGTGACAGATACTGCGCCTTTCCCTTCCTGTGAACCAATCATCATCATCATCATAATAAGCATCATCATCGCGCTGTATGCTTCTTTTTCATTATTATTATTCATATAGTTACACTGTCGAGCTCTTCATGTTGTCAACGTACACTGCAGGTTCGAGAATTTCAGTTAGTGCCCTTTGTGATGCGAGGTATTTAACTCCACGCCTAGTTACAGCATTGAGCAAAAGGCGCGAAATATAAGTCATGACTAGATTTTAAGGAAGCTAACAGTCACCGAAGCCAACGAAGGCGTAGGGAAATGTTCCTCTTTTTTTTTTTTTTTTTTTTTTTTGCAATTTGTGGTGCACAGTAATGGGAAGTTAGTAGTGTAGTATACGGCTGAACTATAACTGATTAGAAAATAGAACAAAAAATAACCACGTCTAGAATCTTGAACCCGAACCCACGACATATCTATATGTAGCTTAGGGTACTATGGCGGTGGTCACTTTTTTTTCCTGCCTTTGAAACATTCTTTATCACATATGGCCTTAGCAACAGCGTCGATAATAAACAAAACACGTCTAGACGGCACTCATCGATTCTGCCCGCCTAGGTGACCGCGTTTCGAGAAGACGCCACGCAAGGTAACAGATAAGCGCTGCACTTGGAACACCGGTGAGCAAGCCGTCGTCTGCATGGAAGCAGGCGAAGTCGTCTGCTGTTCGCCGTGTCTCTTGTGGTCTCGACTTCCTCTTATTTTTATTTTTCACGTCAGGGAATGATTTAAGTCCGCTCCGGGGACCTTGAAGAGGACAGGTTTTTCCTTTCTGCGAACCCTTGGGAATAAAACGAAAAGAAAACAAAAGCCCTATCAAAGCGGCTGAATGAAGTATCGGCGGTGGAAGGGCGGGAGTCTTGCACGGTGTGTATAAAGCAAAGAGACGGAAAATAACACGCTCTCCGCGTAGAGTATGGGAGCAGGCACTTCTGAATTTAGGTCACCAGCGGTTGCCCGCGGGTCAAAGGTCATGGTCGCCACCGCTGTCTGACCGACCAGACGCGGGTGGTGACTCGTCTGCGGTTGCACCTCTGACTGGAAAAAGGAATGCCTTGTCTACTCCTACGCGTCGAAATAAAGTTCCGCGTTGATTAAGCAACGCTGTATCGTCATCTGCCGTTTCTGCCACTTCTCGCTGTTTAAAGATGACTGAGCTTTGAAAAGGAATATTACCAAACGATTTGCACGTCACAAATTTGGTTTTGTTCACTAAGGCCTGTTACCGAAATGTGCTGAAAAGTGCTTCATTGTTCAGGACGCGCGAAGTTGATAGGAAAGATCCTTTTTGTCCACGTCACCTGTTCGGAGTTGGCGGAACTAAGCCTGGAGAGGAAGCGTGATAGTTTTCACAAGGGGACAAGAAAACAAATATAAACGCGAGTTTGCTGCAGCATTATGTACAATTGTCGCTTGATGTGTTCTTCTGACATGTGAAATTCAAGACGTAAATGGCTAACGAGGCGTGTGAACGATCGACAGTTGATAACTCAGAAAGGCCGTTCCTCTGTAGAGAGGAGAACAACGTCGCGCAGCCAACTTGACAGTAACCAATAATACAGAGCTATGGTGAAAAGGCAAGCTATAACTGATGTTGTACTGTATGAAACTATATAAAACATGATACGCAGAGTTGGATAGATGGCAACACAGAGAAGGAATAATGAGCAGAAAGAACTAGCAACGAGTGTTCCTCTTTATATATCTAGCCACTGCCGCGGCGGGACATTTCTTTTACTTGGCATATACAAATAATGCTCTTCGGAAATGCTTCGTCGTCTGTGCTTGGTTTCTTTCATCATGGTCAACTACTTACTGCGCTCCAAGAGAAACTATCTATACCAATAATTAGCAGCAACCCCTCTATCTCGCAAATCCCAGAAAGCGAGAAACCTCAGAAGCAAGAAAAATCATATTCAAAATATTTATTTACATCATTTTGTAAACACCTGTCTAGATGGCTGTTGCTAAATATTCTCTCCATTACTGACCCATGTTCACTCTAGAGATGCAAATCAACTGCAGAAAACGAAAGATTTGCATCTAGTTCCCGACCTCATATTCTTGTTGCTAATGTGCATGACAGCATCATTAAGAAATCATTACCTCAAATGAACACAGCTTTAACCGGATTTGCAGAAAGCAGGACCAGCAAAGTATCGCAGAAAAGACGAACAAAACTTTTTTAGAAACTTTGTCGTTCACAGCATCAGTTTTTTTTTTTTTTTTTTTTTTTAACATGTGATTCAATAGCTAACTGTTAGAGAAAATGGTCTTGTAACGCGGGAAGGCATTCGATCTGCGACTCATTGATTCAACGCCAGCTTGCTTGCTGATCGACAGCGCCATCAGAACGCATTCTTCCGTACAGAAATGCCTAGATGCGGAGAGTGTGACTGACGTTCAGGCGTCAAGCGACAAGTCAGCCTCGGTCTCCCCCTTCTCCGCTTTCACTCAGTCCGTAACGAACCGCCACTTGCGCTCGGGCTCCAGGTTGCGCAGCCATCAGAAAGGTGTGTCGCTAACGAGCCGCTCTATACATCGGCCCAAGGAAAAACTGTGCAGCACAGGGGCAGCTATAACTGCGCTTCATTGACTAATCATAAGCCCGGTTGACAAAAGCTACACCTACGGAAACGTGGTGGAGCGTAATTAGCAGCCATCCTGGCTATTTACAGCGCAGCATTGTCTCACTCAGGGAGTTGTGTAGCATATATGCATCAGAGGTCACCAGCCGGTAGTGTGCCCTTATTTACACGCACGAAGACCTTTGTGAACCGGGTCCCCGATTCGTTGACGCCAGCTGTGTACAGTTGCTGTAGCGGTGTACGGTTTTGTAGTGAGGCAGAAAAGAGGTTTTCTGTGAAACGGCACCGGAGCTGCTGTCGCGGCCGTGACGCGAAGCCCCAATGAATCGAGATCGCGAAACTGATGATAAGCACAAGGAGTAACGTTAGCTCAATTCAGGCAGGCCAGCTGCTGCCTGAAGGCTGTAAAGCCAGACGCTGAGCTGCAGCTAAAATATTTTTCTCCGTTTTCCGTTCGGATATGTGCTTGATGCCTCGATCCTTTTTATTTGTCCTTAAGGACCCTCCTTGCGTTCCGTGTCCCATTATTTCCTGCGGCCAGTGTCCTGTTCTCTGTTGCGTTCTATGTTCGCTGAAAGTACAGTCGAAATATTTTTGTCCATTAAAGCTAAACCGGTCATGAGCCGACACGCAATGTGACTTCTTTATACAAGAAACACGTCTACAAAAGAATATCCGATTTGCCTCGACGACTTGGGGCGAAGTCATTAATCAAAGCGAGCACTCTGAGAAGTTTTCTAGGATGTCGATAGAGAAGCGCAAAAGCTAGCACCCGTTTTGTGATGAAAAACACGAGGAAACGGTTGTCTTGGACGTGGTACGACTGTCCCGAGCCGGTTTCAAAGTTGCAATGGCGCTGTCTTTGCGAAATTGTTTCATCATAGAGCTTTATTTGGCAACGACGTACTGGCTGCCTTTTGCTTTTTTTTTTTTTTTTGTAGGATGTGTTTCTTCGTTCAGAGTACCTTTGGCGACGCAATAGTTAGTGCTTACACTGTAACGATAAAGTTTGGAGAATAAAAGCGTAAGATGCGTCAGTAGGTCTCTTAGGGAGTACCGAGCAGGTTTTGGCGTTCTTATACACGGTGAGGCAGCCAATCCATATATTTTGCGGCCAGATGAACTGTATCTGACTTCAGCCCACAGTACGCAGAATATAGTGGCCACACACAGGAAACATAGGTGGTTGTGCGTTCATTTTACTCGTGCTGGGCAGAAACCAGAGAGGGCGAAATCGATTAGTTCTATTTTTAAGGCAAGGACAAAACATCGGACAAGTGCGCGCAAAGTTAATAATAATAATAATAATAATAATAATAATAATAATAATAATAATAATAATAATAATAATAATAATAATAATAATAATAATAATAATAATAATAATAATTGGTTCACAGGAAGGGAAAGGCACAGTATCTGTCACACTTGTTTCTATGGCCACCTGATTTATGATTTATTTATAGGAAGGGAAAGGCGCGGTAACTGTCTCACTAGTTTTCTGTGGACACCGCAACCGCACCGTAAGGGAAGGGAGGAAGATGGGAGTGAAAGTGGAAAGGGAGAAAGAGGAGCCGTAGTTAGCCGTAGTGGAGGGCTACGGAGTAATTTCGACCACCTGGGGATCTTTAACGTGCGCTATGGCCACCTGAACCGCGCCGTAAGGGAAGGGAGGAAGGTGGGAATGAAAGTGGAAAGAGAGAAAGAGGAGCCGTAGTGGAGGGCTACGGAGTAATTTCGACCACCTGGGGATCTTTAACGTGCGCTATGGCCACCTGAAAGGCACCGTAAGGGAAGGAAGGAAGGTGAGAGCGAAAGTGAAAGTGAAAGTGAAAAGAGAGAAAGAGGACCCGTAGTGGAGGACTACGGAGTAATTTCGGTCGCATGGGGATCTTTAACGTGCGCTGACGTCGCGAAGTTCATAGGTTTTACGAGTGTCAAGGCAGGGTCATACATGTCGCTGTGCAACAACCGTAACTTGTCTTAGACTGCGCGGTAGCACATTAAAGCTGGTTTAGATAGATGCAGAGCCCCCTTAAAGGATATATAATAAAAACTATCAAATAAAAACATAATGGGGTGGGCTTGGAGATCGCAGAGTGCTTGGCGAACTGAAGCTGCACACGTGAGCTTAGCAAACGGCCGGTGGTGCTGTTGCAACGGTGAAATAGAATGCGAACAGAAAACTAGCGTAATCTTTATAGGCATACATAACTATCATATATAGAATCCCGGCCTCGGCGGCAGCTTTTCGATGGAGGCGAAAAGCAAGGCGCCCGTGTGCTGTGCGATGTCAGTGCACGTTAAAGAACCCCAGGTGGTCGAAATTTCCGAAGTCCTCCACTACGGCGTCTCTCATAGCCTGAGCTGCTTTGGGACGTTAAACCCCACAAACCAACCAACTATCATATATAAGCTTATAGGTCTGTAGGTTCAATGCGGCAGATGAAGGACAGTCAGTAGTTCAGAGGCGGACGCGTTACGGCCCCCTGAAAAATATCTTCGCACACTAAAACCCGATTCCGCCAGCAGTTTTTATCACTGCTTAGCGGGTGTCTTTCTGCGTGATGTCCTGTTCGACTTTGCAGTCGCTTGACACATTCCATCTGAAGTGGACCGAGATAAGTTTTAATCTTGCGTGCCTGCATTTTTACAGCTCTATCTCGGTAAAGCTTGTCTTGCTGCAATCGGAATATTCACCGGCTCATGCATTATCTTATAAATGCCTTTTTTTTTTTTTTTTAATTAAAGCGTTTGCGCCAGGCCCACGGTCGGTGACCGTATTTTACGTGAAAGAGGAAGGACTTCGTTGTGCTGATAACCTGGAAGCGCCGTCGTCGGTCGTAAAAAAAAAAAAAAAAAAAAAAAAAAAATCAGAACTTTTACAAAATGCTTATAAATTGAGGGAGGGCCCAGTGAAGCCAAAATCAGCAAGTGTTTTTTTGGTTAACATAACTAATTTATTAAAATAAATTTGTCGCCATTGGGGCTGGTGCCCAAGCGACACGAATGGTCGTTGCTACCAAGCGTGTTAGAGGGTGACTAGTCAACGTTTTGTGGAGCGTATGACCATACAGAGCATGGAAGGGCCCGGGTATGACTTACTACAGTCGGGCACAGTTTAAGCCTGCAGCAGTAACCGACACACACAAAATTCCTCCGCGACAGAAAGTAGTCCGTTGTTAGTGCTGTTCTGGTTACTACAATAAACAGTTAACCGTCAAGGAAAATTAAACGAGGAAGAATTTCGATGCCTGTGGCTTCTTGGTATTGCCAAAGATTAAAAACTGGCTCTGCTTACTGTTCAGCGGAGCAATACACACACATAGTGCCACTGCCCGTAGTTAGTTACTGCTGTGCCTTTTTATGTTGTATTCTTCTATAACGTATGTTTTGGATGTGTACTGAGCTTACAAGTAATAGTTATTTTTGAAGTTTAAATAGTTCACTCAACAGAAATTTTAAAAAGCGCGTAATGAATTGAACTGCGGTGTTAAAGGCGCAATCTCGTTTACGCTTAAGGCGAAGCTTTAGTGTCCTCCTAATTTTTATAACAACCATTCGCGATTTACGTCCTATTTGGCCCTTACGTATTGCTCACTGTTGTTCGGTGACGTAGCCGTGACTTTCAAGTGTGCATGGGAAGCTATCGCACCAATGGTCCATTGACGATCGGGCCTCCCTATTGGCTGAATAACGCAACAATGGTGAACAGCTGCAAGTGACCAGTGGGAATGGCTATCGTCGACCAGGGAACCCGCTACCTTGTGATTTCTTCAACTGGTGGTTTGCTGCTTTCTTCTGCCGCTGCTATCACGCTGACGTTGTGCTAAATGAAACGGAAAACGAATCCTTATATATAATACAGCCTGCCCCGCCGGGGTGGTGCAGTGGTAAGACGCCCGACTACTGTGCCGGAGTTCCCGGGTTCGAACCCGACCTCGGCGGCTGCGTTTCGATGGAGGCGAAACGAAGAGGCGTCCGTGTGCTGTGCGATGTTGTTGTTGTTGTTGTGGCTGTAGGAAGAAGGAAAAGGAAATGCACGGGCCTGCTACTGGCTCTATAGCTGAGCCACCTACGCTGCCTGATTGATTTATAGGAAGGGAAAGGCGCGGTAACTGTCTCACTTGTTTGCTGTGGACACCTCAACAACGCCTTAAGGGAAAGGAGGAAGGTGGGAGTGAAAGTGGAAAGAGAGAAAGAGGAGCCGTAGTGGAGGGCTGCGGAGTAATTTCGACCACCTGGGGATCTTTAACGTGCGCTGACATCGCACAGCACACGACGCATCTTCGTTTCGCACCTCCGCTGCCTCGTGCGGACAGAAAAGAAAATAGAGAAGAAAGAAAAGGAAGGTGGAGAGAAAGACGCGCGCAGCAACAATAGCCGTCGTCCACCACCGAAACGATGGCGGGTGCAATGACGACTTACAACAGATAAAAATTCTGTGGCAGGCTAGCCCCCGCCGCAAGCACAGCGGTGACCTACGTGTCCCAGCCCCATCAGGGGAGAGCGCACGTTAAAGATCTCAGCTGGTCAAAATTACTCCATAGCCCTCCACTACGGCTCCTCTTTCTTTTTATCCACTTTCACTCCCATCTTCCTCCCTTCCCTTAGGGCGCGGTTCAGGTGTCCACAGGAACAAGTGTGACAGATACTGCGCCTTTCCTTCCCTGTGAACCAATTATTTATTATTATTGTTATTATTATTATTATTATTATTATTATTATTATTATTATTATTATTATTATTATTATTATTATTATTATTATTATTATTATTATTATTATTGTATACATACCAGGTCTCCAATTCCTGTCCTCATCTCAGATATATGTCTTTTTTTTTTTCATTTATGATGCAGATTGCTATAGCTTCTGTAACGATGCATACCATGCTGGATATGGCTTAACACCACCTAATACGGCGGAGTTGGTACGAAACTTGCAGTTGTGTGAGTTGACACACTTAGCTCGCTCTTATCTTTCCTAAAGACTCCTCGCCTTGCGTGGAGATGAGTCGTATAGAGACGGTATTATTTTACATGCGCTTCCCGTTTTCAAAGGAAACTCTTGCTGGGCGTATGAGACACTATATGGCCAGACGTGCGAGTTGGAAGTACGTGGTTAGAATTAGGAGGAGTAATGGCTAGCGCTTCTCTTTGCTTCTTCTTTATTCCACTTCTTTTGTCCGACTGCCCCAATAACGTAAGCAGTACTACCTTGCAAGGAATTGGTGCACCTGTTACGCAACTATGCGCTGAGGAAGCTAGAAAGAAAACAAGATATGCCAGTTATGCTCCAGAATACTTGTTGAAAGAAAAAATGAGCTGCATAGCAAACAATGTTTTTCGCCGCATGGCGGAAATACACTCGTGAAAGCCTTATATGTTTGCATGAGCCTCGCAGCTCGGGCTGTTGGTTTCATTTATTCCCGTTCGAGATATTTTACTTCTGACTCCGCAGCATATGAAGAGATCGGCGGAAGATCCGAATCAAGAAAGCGACGGCAAGAAAGGGATACCATGGGTCTACGCTGAGCAGGCAAGGAAGCACCTCGGCTACATTCAGCGGTAAAGGGCTAAGTTTGGCCAGTTGACATTGGCCACATTGTTGCATGCGAAATGACAGGCGCGCACATGGGGAATGGGAAGAGAGGCGGGTGTTCTGGCGCTTTGTTTGCACTCATTTCGCTAGTGATACTAGATTGCAGCAGAATAAATCACAGATCGCGTAAATTCTAGACAATCTACTTGTCTGCTACCGAAATGAGAACACATATGACGGCTGTCAGGTCAGAACTTGAGACCGAAGTCTGCTATTCACATTTAGTTTCTTGCGTTTGCAAGCTACCGTGGTACCCCTGATTGCAAACAATTAATATTGTAATTGCTCTTCTTCCTATTTCACAGCATTATCATTTTAATTATTACTTTCATGAACAGCACTTGAATTAATACAGCAGAAATAAGTATGTGGGACAAAACTAGGTCAACTATAGCAGTTGCGCACTGAAAAGCGAAACTGGGAGTTTATGAGTTGATAGCGGATTTTTTCCCCCTTAATTTTTCGCTCTATGATGTTGCATGTCGCATAACGGCTTTAAGGAGCTGTGCGAGGTATGCAGATAAGCAATTTTCGCGTTTTTCACAGTTCCTGCACAGGTAACCTTGGCTCACTTAAAAAATAAAGAAGAAACAATTCATTGTGGTTTAACTTTGGTTAATCCTAGTTGAATTGCGATAGCAACGGCGGAAGCTTCTTTTGCCTGCTGCATATATTCCCTTACCACGCCCTATCAGTGTAAGGCGCTACATTACTGGGGACACTTAAGCTCGTCCTTTAAAAGCATGACGCGAGAGCGTAAGCTACCAGCCTACATATAAATGAGAAGAGTTCAATGCTGCTGAACCGAATGGGGAGCGAAAGCATTAGCTGCCGGTTACCGAGCGTTCTTCTTCGTGTCTGTCCAAGGTCAAACGTGACCCTTCCCAAGAGGACGCGACGGGCCGAAACCTGGCGCAGTATTGCTGTTGCAATAAAACTGCCCACACATTTAAGAAACGCCGGAAAGCGGCGAACATCGCAATAAAGCCTGAAGCGCGTGCAAATCGCCCTACAGCAGTTTGGCGTCGGGCAAGCCGGTGCGAGACTCTGTAGGACAACCAACACACACATCCATCCTCATACAACTTGTCTATACAGTGTTTTCTAGCATGACCCAAATACATGTACTACACGCGCCCAGAGTGCAGCGAATAGTCAGCGCGCCGGCGGTGCAGGAATTAAGGGCGCGTTAACCACTCCTGCATAAAACCAAGCAAGCGCAATTCATTAATAGTCATCGCTAGGGTGCGGCTCTTCACCGGTACCTGGCCCGACGCGGCGATAACCCAAGGGCAGCAGCTATGAGCGCGAGCGAAATGAAAACCAAATTCATCGCCCTAAGCAGCGTCGACCGCTTTCTCTCTTTCATCGCGCGTTGTCTTTCTCTTCTTTCGTTGTTTCGCCACGCACGTTTTCTTGTTTTCTTTCCATCGCGGGCGACCCAGACAGTTCCGGTGGACGCCGTTGCCGGCGCCGGCTAGTGAGTGACCCTGGCGCTGTTGTTTTTCTTTAAAGCGCTCGCCGCTGAGAAAGAAAAAAAAAAAAAAAAAAAGCATGGTGGTACAGTCCGTATAGCGACGAAGGACGGACTGTGTGTGCTTGCCACGCGCTTATAATACCCTGGCGTGGGTCTACCGTCCGCTTAGTTCGCGGATGAGTCAAGCAGCTCTTGCCGAGGTGCTGCTGTTGCCGCTGCCGCATACCTGGCCGCACGGTGCGTCAGGTTGACGCAGCGATCGCCGTTCAGACTGTGCTGCGCGAGCAGGCAAGCAGCGCTGTATGAATTACGGGTCTGACGCGATGTTTTTACCGCAGTGTGGCACATTTGAGAGAGAAAAAAGGAAACGGCTCGTTCGACGATTCGGAATTGCTGAGATGAGGGAAGAGAGGAAAATGAAGGGTGAAAACGAGTATCGAATGCGCATATAAAGTGAGGCTGAAATGAATATGCGACCTCTGAATGTAAGGTCTGTTTACCGTTCCCATATGTTTTCCCGAGGAAACCGAGACCCTGCGGAGGTGGAAGGTGAAGTGGTGTCCGAATAGATGGCACTCATTCGCATACACGCAGTTTCCGCAGGGCTGTTACGCGTGCTTAGAGAATTGTGTTTATGGGACATATGGCATCCTGTGCCGTGGGCTTGCGATCATGACGCATAACAGTGGGTCGGATGCTAATAGGAGTTTATGGACGCAGCTTGCTGATACTGAAGCAAGGGTGATTAGGAAATTGTATTAGTAGGATTCTAGTTTAATCATAAATAGATCGAATATATCTATACTGATCCCACAATGTGTGTACCACTAGTGGCATAGCCAGATATAGTTTTCAGAGGATGTTATATGCCGCCGGCCGCAAAAAAAAAAAAAAAAAAGCAAAATAAAGGGCGAAAAAAGGGAGAATACAGCGCTAAACAATTTGCCATACAAAAAAAAAAAAAAGATTTTATTGTGACTTGCAAATATCGGTCTTCAACGCAACGATTTGTTGCAAAAAACTTTCCTGCGAAGCATATATGATATCGTTTCACGAAACTCAGCCCTGCTCATTTCTTCATCGAATAACGAGAATTGATTCATGATACGCGCTATACACCCACTCCTCCTCTCTATATTCCGTCGAGCGCCAAGACGATTCAGGAATGGTCACGAATGACGCTTGCTTATGACTCTTTCCGTTTTTGCTGGCTATACCAGTGCTGATCTCCGCCTCTAAGATACTTCCTTGTTATCGCATCTCTGATTTCTGTTACGAACTATAAAATAATCATGAATAACAAAAATAAAGAAGGCTCCACTGTACGTATTCTTTGTCACACACCTCAAGGCCATGTTCCTTCAACATCATGGAGGCAGGATCTATATATACTGGCATGGCTTAATACGACTATCCCAGCATATAAAGCCTCTGTCAAACTAGACCATGTGGCGGGACTCCTTTGACATTCCTTGAACTCTTACGCGTTCGAGAGGGCGGGACCGAAAATCCTACCTTCAGGCGATTTGAAACACTGGGAATACATTACGAGCCACACTGTGTGGCTCGAAGGCAAACGCCCGGGCTCTAAACGTTTGACAAAGACTGCACGTGCATATACCCTGCAATACCAGAATCTGTCACTCGGCTTGTCATTGTGGGAGAACGTGGGAATGCTGTACAGTTCTCACGGAGGGAGACACGCCGACTTCCTCCACGTGATGACACCCTATCCTCCACTGCTACGCTCCCCGGCGATGGAGACGGTCCCAAAACACAACGGAAATCCCCACACTTCAATGAGCAGTGCTGCACTCAATGCAATCCGCCACTGCCAGACTGTCAGGACTCCGGAGGACTTGCTGTTGATAAATGACACAGAAAGAAGCGCAAATCCGCTCTTCACCGTCGTCAAGAAACCTCTTCCAACTTGCAACAGAATCCTGATGACGTCAACGTAAAATATATCTATACACGCGAATCACCGAGAAACATTCACACGTTAGTGAGATGCATGTCCTGCCTGGATATCAACCTCTTCTGTCCTTCTGTCTAGTTGCCTCGATCCGATGTTTTATTCCTGCTTGCCTAGCAAGAAATCCGTAGCAACGCAATATCTACATGCTGAACCAAGTTATTCCAGAGAAATGATAGAGTTCGCGTCAAAACTAATTTAAAACAGAGTGAACTTGAACCACATATTCGATTTGGATTTCTTGTAAATGCCGCAATTTTCGGAAACAATGCACACAAGAATTGATTTGTGCAAAAAAATAAAAAATAAAAAATAAAACTATTACTATAACTTGCTCCAGCTTAGGTCTCTGATCTAACATTGCAAAATACTGGGAAGATGTGATGGTTTGCTGTCATCTCATTTTCCTTGCACTCCATCACCGTGCTTCTCGGCAGACTACGATTGAGGCCACTTACGCGTGCCGTCGATGACTCCCTACGACAGCTTCGTAATTCCATTCTGTCTGTCTATATATAGGATCAGGTGCTGCTCGAAGTTGTAGGAAGAACCCCTCAGCGAATTTAGTAAGGCGAATGCTGACAAATAGGACTTTTTTTTTTCTTTTTATAGAGCAGATAGTAGCTCCACACGTGTTTCTGAATGAATGAATGGGATTTTTTAAATTTTTATAGAGCAGATAGTAGCTCCACGCGTGTTTCTGAATGAATGAATGAATGAATGAATGAATGAATGAATGAATGAATGAATGAATGAATGAATGAATGAATGAAGAGAGATGTTTTCTGTTTCCTTTTGTTGATAGGAAAGCACCACCATCACGAAATATGTAAGACGTAGGTAATACGCACCAGCATTCTCCACATAACTGTAAGAAACTAATTGTGCAGATGCACTGTTTCCCGAATAACACACAAACGCAAGTTTATGAGCCGCCACAGATCAAAGTGTTTTCATCGACACCCGCTCTGCTGTCGAGACATTCGAGTACGGACGAGACGACGGTTGGATCGGATGTCAGAAACCTGGGGAACGGAAGAGAACAGCGAAAAAAAAAAAAAAAAAGATCAAAACACACGTGCAAACACGCCTGGAACTCGGTGATACTAACGCCGACAGCGACGATGCGTGTTCCGGCTACGAGCACGCATTCCTTCCCGCTATCTCATTTTCTGCCCTATATTCCCTCACCGCGCCTGTAACGTTGAACTTGAAACGGTCTTTTTTTTCGTTGACCGCTTTCCTAGGCATTTTTACACGCGCAACCGTTTTGTTTATCTGCAGCATCCCAGTGGACGCTGTAGCTATCAGGAGGTGGAGCACGGATTCTGATGTTATCGCAAGTTGGCGGGCACTCTCGGCGTGGAGGACGAAGTGATATAACCCGTGTGTCGGCACGCTGCCGTGATTCGCGAACGCCGTATTCTCGGTACGCCGGTTGAAATAATCTCGGAGGCACCGATAAGAGGCCTTCAGCAGCAACTGGAAGGACTTTCAATCCTTTTACAGACAGGACCCGACCAAAAGGTTAACTGCGAGGTCAGATTGTAAAGGGCTCCACAAGAAGCCAAATGTACCTATAAAAAAAACTGCGATTCTTGTGGTATGGTCTTTGCCGTATCTGAAAAACATTATGCATTTCGCGATAATTAATATTTTTGTACGCGTTTAGTCGTCAGTAGGCTTCACATTTTGCCACGAGCTTATCTCCTCTGACTCCAAAAGATTTAAATGATATAGTTAATACGATATCAGAGTGGGTAAAGAAAGTTAAAAAGAAAATTGGCGCATTCGCGATTATGATTTCTGTGCCAATATCAATGTATGAATAATACTATCTTTTTCCCACATTTTAACTTTCAAGCAGCATGTTGCTCTTAAAATACCTTGAGATGACAGTAAAAGTAATAAAACTCCATTTTTGACCTCTGGAGTCTAAAAAGCGCCATCAAGATGAAGCTATGCCGAATTCGTATTGCTGTCGGAAAACGCAGAGGAAACCGCATTGGCGAAAACGAGAAAACTCCAGGAGAAAAACGAGAAGAAAATTTCCAGCCCAAGGGCAAGATGAGAAAAAAAAAAGTTATAGGCGATTTAGGCTTAATTTTGCTAACGGATGCTTCTAATATGCGTGACTCTCGGATCACGTTTGCTGTGTGCATTTAAGTGTTTGTCTTGTTTCGTCCTTGTTTCTTGATGCGATGTTGTTTAATTCTGTAGCCGGCACTGCCTATATCACGATTTTTCTTTTATGCCAGTTGGCGTTGTGGATAAATAAATAAACAAATAAATAAATACTATACACTTTGCATCTCGCTCGCGGTTGTGTGCGAGTGACATTCACTGCATCAAGCACCACCTGGTTGCAAGATTTGAAATGAATATTAACAGTGCGTCTGTATCACACTAATCATAACAGAAACATGCATTTCGGAGCTATGGCAGTTCCGGACGAAGTTTTGATAAGACAGAAAATTCTGAAAGCTCGCTCTAACTCTGCTAACCGCGACAGCTCTAAAAGGCGTCAGTCAACGGCAAGTTCGATGTTTGCCAAGGTATACGGGACGTTGCGAAACGAGTTCTAAATCCAAAAAAGTATGCGCGTTGAATAAGCGGACGTGATTCCATGCGCTGAAACCTCGCGAATACAGGGCCTTTCATGGTCTGCCCAAGGTAGATGCGATGGGCCTTGGTCTGCCTATATTGAGTAACATCCCGTTCACCGGCAGTGTCTGAGTGATCCGTATGCGAAAACATGAAGTAAACAAAAAACTCTAGCTCTGCGGGTAACGCACTAGTTTCCGAAGCGCAGCCAATAAAGCTGAACGGAGTCCCATCTTCCTGAAAAGGGTGTGATAACGTGATCGACAAGCTACGAAACTGTCACGTTAACTTTTCGACAATGCACAAGTTCCCGCGCCATCACGAGTCACGACGCAGTGAAACTGACACACTGTTGCGTGCAGTGCTTGTGTGTATTTCATTGCACGTGTAGACTGGCCAAAAGGCGAACACTGCACGCAACTCGTGCTTCTAAACGAACGCGCTGAACCGTATGAAAAAAAAAAAAAAAAAAAAAAAAAAAAACATCCCGCTGCGTGGAGAAGTCCACCCCATAGTTGCATGATCAATAAATTATATGCGTCCGCTGACGAAATAGGCCCCGTCGCCTCTGAAGCGTACCGCAACCCAGTAGGGTTGAAGCGTGCTCTCTCCCTCTCTCTTTCTGCCTTCCTTCTGGGCGTTTTTCAAGATCCGGCTGAGCAAGGACTTCGCGCGGTATCAAATGCAGTGCGCGATAAAACACGTGATTAACATAACAATAACCCATCGAATCTGATCTCCTGGGACCTGGAGGTATTAACGGACAACATCCCAGTCTAGGTATGAAAGGATTAATCACTATCTTTGGATGTGTTACAACATGTTTTGAACACATGTCGGGAGTGGGTCACGAATTAAAGTGCATCGCTGACTCACGAGCAAGTCGGATCGCCTACGTAACGCTGCCTCGCTACCTGCTATCTTTGTGCGTACACGTCACTGCAAGAGCATAATCTGCAAGCGTGCGTTGCAGACAGGCAAACCACCTGTGGGATACAACCAGCTGCTTTGCTTCGATCCTACCGGGGAATGCCGCACTCGCCCTGGATGCCTTTACCGACAGTGCGAAGTGCTTCGAGTTTAGAGCATTCTTTCACTGCTGCCTCCCGAAATGCACCTCAGTGACCCGAAATTGCCCAAGAATCAAGATTTGGTCCAGTCCGATATCGTTATTTTATCTCCTAGCATTCAAGATAAGCATGGCCGTTAAGGGTACCAATATTGTCCAGCGCTTCAGGACGCGCTTATAAGGAAATACATGAAATAAAATTGAGTCAAACTTCAGGTGAGTCTATGAACTATACAGGCACACCTATCTAGACTGTGAACGTTACGTGACGGCAGATTTTAAACGATTTACAAAAAATATAAAAAGGATTAATTCGTTGTATCTGATGTGAAATGCGAGTAATGAATTACATTCCTCGTATTAAAATTTAGCGAACTTATCGAAGCAATTCTGTCCTAAGACCAGTTTCGCGCTTTTTTTTTTTTTTTTTTTTTTTTATTTTTTTTAGCAGCGCGGAGATTGCTCCACGGAACGTTGAAAGTACGACGGAAAGCAAAACAACGCTATAAAATGGGCGGCACAGTCGAGAAAGGCGCCACGCTATTGCGGTAAAATGCAGCCATCTTGAAAGATATCTCGCGACAACAACACCGTTGTGAAACTTTGCCATTCTCTGATAGCGCGCCCAAGTTTGACAGAGCGGAGGACATGTACGCCGAGGGAAAGCGCGGGCTTTTCAAGCACGCGACCCCGCCCATGCCGGCGCGGGTGCCCAAGATCGTGACTCCATTCCTCCACTTTTGTCAGTTATCGGCGCCGCCTCGTTCAGACGCAGCTGTTCATATGTCGCACATGTGGAACCCCTAACAGCAGGTAAAACAACGAGGAAGTCATGTTCGGATCGCTCTTTAGTTTGCTCTCGTCACAGTGGAAGTAAATGTGCCGTAAGTGGGCTTCACCGTGCCTGAAAGTCAGCTGAAAGTGCAGGCAGAAATATTACTAGTTGCCGCATTTCTACGTATTCTTTTTAAACCTATGTTTCCATAGATTTTTAAATAAAGCGCCCGTATAGGACACCCGGACAAGAATGCTTCGTAGCATATCAGTCAGCCGATCACCAAGTGCTACGCTGATCGAGATGCCATCTAACTGCCTCTTAAAGTTCCTACTTTTTCTTTCCCGCGCTTTACCGATGGACACCTTTCACGTTCAGTCAATCCTATCAGCTTGCCCCAAGCTTTACTGCGGGAGACTTTACCAGCCCGCTCCTAGAAAAACAAGGTTCTCAAACTGGCCCATCATGCTGAAAACTTTGCTCATTTTATTCCATACTTACGTAATGCCGCTGAACTCTTCAAAAGAAAAACTACACCTGAGAGGAACCAGAGTTGAGGATGTACTTAATACTTGTGCTTCAAGTCGTGTTGAATCGATCTAGTCGCTTTGTCCAGAAACACGTATGGCCGCTTCGGCGCCCACGTATTCGAACTCACTACAGTTACCCACCTGGAAAGGAGGTCGGGGAAGGGGCGTAGTTCTACGCGCATGCAGCTGCGTCGATTCGAACCCGCTACCTTTCCACACCAAGGAGAGCGACGGAAAAGAGGCGTGGCCGCAAACGGAAGGATGTGCTCTGCAAAGTCTAATGCTAAATGCAAGCAGCCGGTACACTCACCGATGTTGACCAGCTTGATGCCCTCGGCATTGGTGAGGAACTTCAGTGCGACGCACACGTTCTCAAGCTTCTGCGATCGGAACGTGGGCCGCTTGTTGTGTTTGGGCAGCTGCTTTCCCGAGAGCACCTCGATGAGAGAGATGAGCCGCAATCCATCGGCGAGATCCGTCTCCAGGGAGGCGATCGTCTTGTTCACCGTCTTGAGGTGCTCGTTGGCCCATCGGGTGAAGGTGTTCTGCTGAATGCGCTTCCAGACGGCGTCCTCGGCCAACTCGCGCTCCATTGCGTCTTCGTCGTCGTCGGCCCGCGAGGAGGCCACCACGCGACTGCCGCGCCGGTCCGAAGCCATCGTGACGCCGCTGCTTCTACTCTCCGCGATGTCGTCACTTCCGCTCCCCGCTTACAGGCGAGCTTCCCGCCGCGCTGCTTCTCCTGCCTCTTCCTACTGCGAGAGCGTACGGGAAAGGTGAGGAAAGGGGCGAGAGAAGAAAGTGAGCGCATATATGAATGTATATGCGAATCAGGGGAGAGGGTGTAGTTTGCAGCGGCTCGCGCGCGTGCGGAATTCCGTGCTTTCCTCGCTGGCCGCTTGCTCAGTCGGTCAAACGGCCAGCAGGAAAGATGTAAAACATTCCCCGCATGTCCTCCTCATCCTCCGCGTAAGCGTTCCTCCGCACCGCTCGCTCCGTACGGATGCGGAGTGGAGGAGGCTGGAGTACTGCTTCCTATTTTGCTTTGCCCTCGACGGATAAACAATCTAAGAAAGATAAGAAAATAGAGAAACAAATTATGAAGCAGAGGAACGGAATGGAGGCGAGAGCTCTGGAGAAGTTGTTCTTGCGAGCTTATTGACTGCGCTATTATTCGCGTTTTCCGCGTTATTCGCGTTGCCCTGCGATCATTGGCCTAACAGCATTGAATGAGCAACGGCGATTAATAATAATAATAATAATAATAATAATAATAATAATAATAATAATAATAATAATAATAATAATAATAATAATAATAATAATAATAATAATAAGAAGAAGAAGAAGAAGAAGAAGAAGAAGAAGAAGAAGAAGAAGAAGAATAAAGACAGCGCTGTGAATACTAAAGGACAACTGTTAGCCGCCTTCTCGCGGTAGCTCTTAATTTCGTGAGTGAGGATTTGTGTAATATATTTCAGACATTTGGCAGCAGAGTCGAGAATTATGTACTTTGATGAACACGAATGCATTTTTTTTTTTTTTCATAACATTGTGAACTACGTTACTGGGCAGAAGTTCAGGCACGAGGTACCCTTACAATGGTTAGGGCTGAGGTGCCCTTATTGTATCGGTGACGTGCTAAGACGAGGCTGTGCCGACCACATGCCCTAAGCTTTCTAGGCCAGCCTCTGAGGTGGGTAGACCTTTGCCATTTTTTGTGCACTTACCCATGAATGTAACCTCATGTTTTTTTTTTTTGTTTTTTTTTTTTTTTGGCTTTGGTTTTGGGGTTTAACGTTCCAAAGCGTCTCAGGCTATGAGAGACGCCGTAGTGGAGGACTCCGTAAATTTCGACCACCTGGGGTTCTTTAACGTGCGCTGACATCGCACAGCACACGGGCGCCTTGCTTTTCGCCTCCATCGAAAAGCTGCCGCCGAGGCCGGGATTCGATCCCGCGTCCTTGGGCACAGTGGTCGAGCGCCCTAACCACTGCGCCACCCCGGCGGGGTAACCTCAAGAACCAGGAGACTATAAAAGTTTGGACGGCTATGAGGGAGAAAAACCTGAACTTGTGGCTAACGAAGAAAGCCGAAAAGCAGGAACTTGCTCCGGTTTCTGGAAGACCCTCCCTCACGTACTTTAAAGAAAACCCATCTTATGTCACATGACAAGTCTTTCAATAAAAAACAAAAAATAAAAGAGAGTTCAGTTATTTGCGAGCCACCTTGCATTTGTCTGACTCCCGTGTACGCAATGTCGACGAAAAAGTTCAAAGCGGTCAGTGTTTGTGCACTTCACAGTGTGGTAATTCCACGTTCCAAAATTATGCGAATACTTGATTGATACACAACCGTTAGCGGTCCTACGAACTACAACGCGTTCACTATAGGCTCCCCTCTAACACGCTTAGTACCCACAACACTTCTTAGCCTATAGAATTAAATGGGCCACGAAGGGTCATGGGAACCAAGTGTGCTAGATGTGTGAAAACGTATGTTTGGCACGTCCGTGTATTCTTTACTGGTTGTACTGCATTCACTTTAAAGGAGGAAATAACAATATGAAAGAGAAACCTTCATGGTTTATTCGCTGCGTGTCCGCCTCTCATGCTGATGACCTGGGTTCGAACCCTACTCGCGAGGAATTATTTTATTGAATTGATTATTATTTTCCCCGATGCGTTTCTGGTTTACGGTGTTTAATGCTGGGACACGGCGATGGCTTTACGGCTGGACAAGCAAAACGCGCTACCAAGTTCATTCTCTCTCTCTCTCTCTCTCTCGCATAACTGGCACTCATATGCGCAAGTCATGTTCCAAGAGCACATTATGTTGCCAACCATTTTCGGAGACAACAGTTCGCTCCCGCAGAAAGCGCGAGGCGAGGCGAAGTCTCGGCGGTCAGTTGTAAAACGAGCGGACCGACCGGGCTTTGCGTGGGCGTGCCTACAATGCCCTTCGCTTGTGCTCCTCCTCCAGGCGGCCAGAGCGGAGTCAGCTTGAACTCATGCCAAAGACGCGCAATAAATACCCTGACCCATTGCCCGGCTGCCGCCCGTCACACAAGCCCCGCCATCCCTTGTCTTGGCGCGCATAACTGAGCCTTTCAAGTTCATGGAACCCAACATATGCAACGATCAGGGTGTCTGCTTCTGTATGGCTCAGAACTTTAAAAGGGTCATATTTCCTAATGGTTAAAGAGAAACTGTTAACTAACTGATGTGTTGTATTTTTAGTTTATCCTATGCTGTGACCAAGCGGCTAACGTCAATGAAACTGGAACTATTAGAAGTTATTTTTTTTAAAAGCTCCGTTTTTAGTCTACAGCTTCTAAAGAAAGAAAAAAAAAAAAAACGTTTCTATATGCTCTTTTTTATTTTAGGCTTTAGCTTCTGAAGGCTTTATTTTCGCTCTACATATAGCGTTTTGGTGTAGAGAATGCATCAGAAAAAAAAAAGACAAATGAAATGCAGTCATCGCGGCTAACGGCTGCTTTCGCAGGCAATCATGGCGGTGCAAATAGAATTTTGAACACGAACCTCTGAGGCTACACTGCCACTAACTAACAGACGGTGATCACGGAGTTATCCAGTTATTGATATCACGAGGTTTAATAAAGTAATAGAAAAGAACATTCTAAATCTAATTTTTATCTGAATAAATGCGGATTTCGCTGTCTGTGCCAAGCATCGCCAACCATAAAGAGAAAATCAATCTATATTCATGCAAAAAAAAAAAAAAAAGCAATTGAAGGATGTTTTCTGTGTTTTGTTGCCTTCAGTTCCTCTTTATGCACAGTCTTGGACCAATGACGTCGTTCGTCCGATGTAAGACAAGGGCAAAATACCGCTTTGAAAGGAGTGCATGCACGGGACATCAGCAATACCGAGAAGACGCCACCAAGCGCGTGAACTGGGCGCGCGTTGCCCTCTTATAAAACTGCTTATTCGTAAGTTAGGTGCTATGCAATATTGAGGTGGAGCTGTCTTAACGATTTGCAAATGAACTATTGCTGTTTGTTCTGATGGAAACAATGTAGGATGTGAACGGCAGCGTTTAATCCCAACCTCCGGTGTGCGTATATGCCTTCCGATAGTACTTGAAGGGTTGCTATGCGTATACTGTGTTGCACAGCTTTCCAGAAAATGGAGGTAAAAGAAAGAAGTAATTATAAAGCAAAAAACTTTGGTGTAAAGGATCTTCTGTGTTTTCTTTTTATTTTTTGTTTGAGGAGAAGTGGCAACGATAACTGCACCGCACTGCATGACGCCCCAGCCCCTCAGTCCATTGAGAAGCAGTCCGCGGGGCTTTTATTATTTAGATGCGACTGCTACAAAACGAAAGTACCCTGGAAATCTGCTAACTACAGACGTTCATTGAGAACAAGTGAGAACGTACGCGATATCTCTATACCTTACACTTTATACTGAGCTACTTCATTATAACGGAACACTTCGTTATAGTGGAAGTTTAATCAAAAGATCTCGTTTCATTGCAGTGTGAACGAAAACTGATGAAGCATGTAGCTTGAGAGTTAAATATGTAGAACGAATGCAAAAGACGCCCCTGTTGAATCGCACGAGCTGCGCGCGAGTCATACACACGTGCGTTGCTTACAGCGGCTGATCACGGTGGCGCTGCTGCCGGAAGGCGGCCTCCCGTACGGAAACCGGACCGCTCGCTGCTTTCAAAGTGGCCTTCGTGTCCGCTTCTTTACGCAACTCGCGGTTTCCTCCCGCACTATCGCGCCTTGGATCGAGAGAACGTACGGGGCACGCGCACATACATGACGAAGACGACGACGTCGGTGCATTTTATACAATAGGGCAACCATGGGCACGGAACAAGACTTCGGCAAGCACGTATGACTGAGATACCACGCACGAAGGCTGTCTTATACAGTAAAAACGGAAAGGAAAGAATGAGTAGACAGAGGATGCAAATGAGAAATACGAGTTGAATAACAAAGAGGTGGGTCGCATGTCATTGCTAGGAATATGGCTAATTTATCTGCACCTAGCGCGGATAGCTTGAAGCTTAACGGTAAACTGTGTTATTCGAGTGCTCAAGCGTAGAAAAAAGCACGAAAATAAAATGGGCGACGGGCAAAGAAAGTGTGCAATAATATCCGCGCTCTCAGCCCCCAGCACCCCCTTACCACCAGATCCGGAGCCCATGGACCCCTTAATGAAAGCAAAGATCCAAGCGGCTCCAATCCCGAAAAACATGCATCCAGACCTTAACGCGGGCTGACGGCAGCTCGAGTACGGGCACTTCAACGTACATTAAGAAATAATGAATTTGTATTATACACCGACGCAACAAGCTACCCCGGCAAACCTGCCGCGACCCTGGCCATCACGAACGATGACGGTTAGGTACAAGTAAGAAGCTCCATCCTCACGACCTCGAGAGACAGCCATAGCCCTCGCCATCCGATATATCTCATCCAACCCTCCTGGACAAACACTTGAAAACCTGCACTATTGTCACAGACTCACAGTCAGCATGCCGAGCCTTCTCAACTGGTCTGCTGTCTCCGAAAACCCACAAAATCCTCCGTCAGTGCAAACAAAAGACGCACACGCAGCTTATTTGAATACTTTGGGCACCAGGCCACGCTTTTCTTTCTGGAAACGAGCGCGCCCACGCGCTGGCCCGCGAACTAACTTGCCGGGCACCAGGAGGGAAGACTGAAGACGGCCGATTACCAGCTAATAAGGAAAACGCGGAGAGGAAAATACTCCGAGGCCACCATCAAGCTCTCAGCTATCAACCACCACAGAACCACTCACGTGCACACGTACCCTCGAATACTACAGACAACAACGAAGAACACTTCCAGCACCGCACAAATTCCTCTCCAGAGTAGGTACCGCTGCCTGCCGACAACCTCAAACGCAAACATTCCCGAACCCGTACCACAAACCCCTTTTCTTTCCCTCGCAGTACCCTTCGATCTGCCAATCATGCGACAGCGCCAAACCAACACTATACCACTCCATATGGGCGTGTCCAAAGCCGCAAGGCTTCCCGTCCATTCCCCACCCCACCGTCTCCTCTTGGGAAGCTGCTCTATCTAGCTCACACCTAGATCAGCAACGTCTGATCGAGAGGGCACGCGGGATAGCAGCGGCTGCCGGCATCCTGGACTGAGGAGGCTGCCTGAAGAGGACACGACCACCTAATCCCCAATGCCTAGTTATTGGGCTTAAATAAATGTTTTTCCTCCTCCTCGGTGGATGCCGTAGTTGTGCCTGGAGGACGAAGGATCGAGTAGAAGGAAGAAGAGAGAGACAGTCGTATAGCGGAGTGCCTCAGACTCAATTTCCGTCGCGAACAAGCATTAGACGCCTCCATGTGCAGTTACTGCAGGGAAACAAGTGTGCACATGTCACAGCCCGAGCATTCCCCCAGGATCCCTCATCCCTCTCCTCACATGACTACCGCCAGCCCCCCACTACATAGAGCGAGATACTGCAACACGTCCGCTTAGTGAGACAAACATTAGCAGAACCTGCTAAATGAATTTATAAATAAAACGAGCGTCATCTAAGGCGGTTATAAACATTGTTCTACAACAGTCCAGTTAGTCCGCATGCAATTAATTCGGGTACTTTCTCAGCTGAATGCACGTTTTGAGGCCAGTGAGCAGATATGTGGTATGAGCTTGCCAAGAAAACCAAGCCAAACCTCGTGGAAAGATTGGGAGGTGGCCCTGTCCAGCTCCGTGAGGAACAAAGGACCTTGCTACGAGAACTCGGGCAGCGGTTTCAGCCAACAGAATCCCAGACTGAGGACTCGACCAACCGCGCCCTTAACCCATAACCCACTTTCCTAAATAAATGTTTTATACTGCTACTACTGCAGTTCTCTAGAAAGAAAACCATGTTCGTCAAAATAAGTTTTTGTTTAACGCTTACTGACGCCTTCGTCTTGTCCTGTTCATAATATGGGCAAATCATTGCACTGCTGCATCCTCATGCTACATCTAAATTTTCTCCCCCTTTTCCTGCCATGATCCCTTCGCCATTTTTAGTATCGTGTAGTACCATGTAGCAGGCCAGATGTGCACGTTCCCCAGCCGACCCTCTGTCATCTTTAAACTTGGCCTCTCTCTGCTCTCCTTTATGGCTAACTTTAAACATTTGCAAACTTTACGGCCGAAACAACAGTTCGAAATACTAATCTATATCTTCTCATCAGTTCTTCATTTCATACATATTTTTACAGCCTTATATTTTTTGTTGCTTAATGCTCAAACTCATTTTAGAGATTCCAGGTTTCCATGAAACAACTTTTTCATGCGCACTGCAGAGCTTGTCTGGGTAGGAATGATTAGTGTCCATTACTTTACAATCATGCATTGCACACAAACACGCGTATACGTTGGGAGGATTGATTAACCATGTCAACCCTTGCCAGCTTAGAAAAAGATCAATATGCATAATAGGGAGAAGGAAAAGACGAGGGAGAGCAAAATAGGCCTCTTAGAGGATTCGGTCTCTATGTGAAGTCGGTGGAAATGTATTTGTCCAGCATTTACGTCCAGAACTTTGTCTCTTCATTTTCTCTTATTTCAGTTCTCAACTCTTGCTTTCCTGCGCTGCCCGGATGTTGTGCAAAGAAGCACCCTTGTGCTTGACGGCGTTGCTTGCGCTTTTAAAGGACACCGATGACAAATCCATCCTGTTGTTGTTGTTAGGAAAAAAAAAAATGATTTGTTGACTCCATCTGGAGATGTAGAAGTTTGTCCGAAAAATAAAATGGCGTAAGTATCGGAGAAAAAAAAAAAGGGTGTTAATACCTTCAGTTGATTCAAAAAAGTGGCGATCTTTGCCGATAAGGACGGGTTGCCACCGTTGTCAAGTGAATGGCGGATTAGCGTAGCCACTGATTAGCGTAGCCTCTCAGACCCGCGCTCTAAAATCGCTGTCGACATGCCCGTTTCATTTATGAAATCGGCCGGTGAGGGCACCATTTCATTCTTTGGTCCCCCTATCTTATAAAAGTTACGTTTTTCACACGAGTGGTATCTCTGTGATTAAGACAGGTGCACTGTCATCATCATCATCATCATCATCATCATCATCATCATCATCATCATCAGCCTGATTATACCCACTGCAGGGCGAAGGCCTCTCCCATATTTCTCCACTTAACCCGGTTCTGTGCTAGCTGCATCCACTTGACCCCTGCGAACTGCTTAACCTCATCCGCCCACCTAACTTTCTGCCGCCCCCTGCTACGCTTTCCTTCCCTTGGAATCCAGTTTGTTACCCTCAGCGACCATCGGTTATCCTCTCTTCGCACTACATGTCCTGCCCATGTCCATTTCTTCTTCTTAATTTCCGCTAGAATGTCGGTAACTTGAGTTATTTCTCTGACCCACTCTGCACGCTTTCTATCTCTTAATGTTACCCCTACCATTTTTCGTTCCATAGCCCTCTGGGTTGTCCTCAACTTAAGTAGAACTCTCTTGGTTAGCCTCCACGTTTCAGCCCCATAGGTGAGTACAGGCAAGATGCAACTGTTGTATACTTTCCTCTTGAGCGATACCGGTAAGCTGCTAGTCATAATCTGCGAGTGTTTGCCAAATGCGCTCCATCCCAATCTTATTCTTTTTGTTATTTCCTTTTCATGGTCCGGATCTGCGGTTACTACCTGTCCTAAGTAGACATATTCGCCTACTACTTCCAGTATTTCGCTACCTAATGTAAACTGCTGTTCCTTCCCGAGCTAATTACGCTGATGACATTGCCTTGCTAAGCAACTCAGGGGATGAACTGCAAATAATGATTGATGACCTAGACAGAAAAAGTAGAAAGGTAGGCTTGAAAATCAATATGCAGAAGACTAAGGTAATGTTCAACAGCCTCGGGAAGGAACAGCAGTTTACATTAGGTGCACAGTCGTTACTGGCCAAATTGCATTTGCATTCACTGTCCCTTTGATATAGGCTAACCAAGTGGTTTGGTTGGTGTGTTTTGTACATAATGGGATATGTGACGGTGTTTTGCCGTGTGTGTTTAGAGCACAAAAGAGCGCAACGCAGTTATCTGCTGCGCTTGCTTTCAAAGCCAATTTATATATCTGCCTTCCAAATAAAATTTGGAGCCTGTCAACGGTCATGCGAGCATCCTCATACAGACAAGAGTGGTCAGAAATTTTGAGCTCCTAGCCATAAGCACACGCATTGATGGACGACGGCGTTTGCTTAACGGCAAACTCTCGTTTTCGAGTGCGTATGCTTAAACTTACTTAATAGTGACATTAACCTACTTGCACTGGTTTAAACAACGCTCGCTGTACAGATATGAAAAAAGTGGTTCTATTATACGTTTTTTTTTTTTTTGCTTTTATTCTTACGCAAACTTGTCACCGCAAACTGGGCACTGCATGCTTTATGGCTCAAGCTGTATGGCAGTCGTTCACAACACGTGATGAGGGTCGTATGAATCGTTGTCACTCGCTTTGCTGACAATGCTGGGTTATTGAGGTTGGTTTTTTCGTTGTCTTACTTATTTTTTTTTTTGTTATTTTAGTTATTTCGCTGCCTTTTGATGTCGGAGAGCCTGATATGAATGCATGGGTCCTTGGGATATGATCAGAATGACCTAGTGGCAGCGCATGTGCTGCATGGTGGCAGCTGGAGGTATGGTATTTATTGTATTTTTGGAAACTCCACACAGCCGATCTCTATATCTGAAATAGGTCGTACTGTTGCGCTCCGTATCCTTCGAACGTGCAACATGTTGAATGCTGCCGGCCTATAACTTTGAGTGCAAGTAAATCAATGGCCACAAGCTCTCACCCTCCCCCTTTTTTTTTCTTCCCGGCTCTTTACTGCTTTGTTGCTTTGTTTTTGTATTGTTTAATGGCTGTACAGTTCAGTCGCGAATTGTCGATCTTGTTTCGGTCGAATATTCTAGGAAGTGACATTTCCCTTCTCGAGAATGCATATTAGGTTAGGTGCCCAAGACTGGTGGGGACTAGCCCCTGTCTGTCCATACTTTCCCGGTATTCAAAACGATGCTCAAGTATTTTGCTTCTTAAACTGCTGCTAAGCAACGTGGTGGGAGAATATTTAGCGTTTTGCACAGAACAGTAGCGAGAGAAAGGTTGATAACTAGTTGTTTGATGAAAATTTAACAAACCTCTGTTGCTTTAACGTGGTGCCGTTAAATGACAGTTGTGAGAAAAAATTACGGAAGTTACTCTGGCAGGTGACATGACCGTGCTCCGAATCGTCGTCGGGTTGCGTGACGTTACGAGATCACGTGACACGGCCGGACTTGCACATTTATATCTATGTCAAGTGGTTTCCCATATAATGTATCTGACGACTGTATGCTAATGAGTGCGTGCGAATTAACAGAGGCACAAATAAGGGGTCACTGCCCCAGCGCGGTAGTGCATTGGTTAGGGCACTCGACTATTGTGTCCAAGGATGCGGTACCGAATCCCGACCGCGGCGACCACTTTTCGATAAAGGCGAAAAGCAAGGCGCCCGTGTGTTTTGGGATGTCAGTGCGCGTTAAAGAACCCCAGATGCTCGAAACTTTCGGTGTCCTCCGCTACGGTGTCCCTCATAGCCTGAGACGCTTTGGGACGTTAAACCCTGTAAACCAAACCATAAAAGATTACTGGTTAAACCGGTAGCAAAGCACATGTACCTTAAGAAGGATTTGCAAAGAGAGCCGGCAAACGTTATCTATTAACTCTGTCGCGCCATGCCCTTACAAATGGAGTATTTCCACAATTTCAGCTTTCTATATACTAGTTAGATCTGTTCTAATTAAATGGCACTCAATAGCACAGCAATGATGTTTTTGCATTTTAATACTGTAAAAAAACAGTTTTACCGTAGCTGATCTCTAAAAGTAAGTCCACAACAATCAGTAAGGCTCTCAAAACCAAGACACGTTTACTGTTAAATCATGACTCGTTTTCTGATTTATTTGAGGGCAGCAGAATCATTTTAAAGCTGAGTAATGACCTACCAGTTGTCGCATTCGTTTGATGAGTTGGAAATGTTCGCCTAGAAAATTTGGCAACAAACTTTAAGTGTCTCCACCTTCAAATCTTCTACTGGAAGCCATAGTGCGATAAAAATTTAAACATGCGTGTTTTGTACCGGAACTATGGCAAAATCTTTAAGAATTATAATTGGCCCACAGTAGCAGTGCGCGTTATTGGACAACGTTTTCTGTATTTCCTGTCGAATTTCAATGAAAGTTGCCGTAATATTTCCTAGCTTTCCCTAAATATATATAGGAAGCTATCACGGATGCAAACTTTTCATGATGTTTGATATCATAATCAGCTGCTAAAACGGGATGTTATTTCTAAGCTGTTTTTTTTTTTTTTTTACATAACCCCGCACAGATCAATGACGTTATATAGAGTCCATATTATCTGGCCAATTCATTTTTGACTCAAATGCTTCAAAGACGGCCGACGATTGGAACTACTTGCCCGTTTCAACTATCGACACCTAGGTCTTGACACGCGCTTAATAAATACTATCTCTGAAAACTATGCATTTGTGTGCTACTAAGGCTTTTTACCTCCTCATTACCTTGGTTTTCATTTTATTTGTAGTTTTTCCGAGTTGTCTTTGTGCATTTTTTTTTGCTGCATTATGACTATAAATTTAAATTATTCCCCTCTCCTTCGATACACCCATGGTGTTTCAAAGGCATTCTAATACAGTTCATACTGAATGCAATGACATAATATTTTGTACGCAAGGCTGAAAGCGCACAAGAATACAGTTGCTGGTGCCATCTCTCACCAAATAATCGATTGTCATTTGTTATCAACGTACCCATCGGTAGGCTTAGCAAAATGGCTGTTCACGGCACTCCGTTTTGGCATTTTGCAGTCATCAAATTTCAGCTGCATGAAATCATGACAGTCCTCAGCATGTGATGACACCGCATGCATGCGGTGTTATAAAAAAGCTTGAGTAGATTGTGAAGATGGAGCATATATATTAATGATGTCCAGATAAGTATTGACAATGAGCCTCGAGGTGGTCATTCTCGGACCGGCGTGACGAAAACCACTAAAGGAGACGATTAATGCGCTCATCAAAGAAACCAGGTCGACAAAGGTTGATGAAGCATCGATGATGTTCGAAATTGGGCACAATATTTAGTTCAGGAGATGCGAAAGCTTGAGTCACCGGGAAATTCGTGTCCATTTTGTTTCACGCTCGTGCTTCGACGACCGAAAAATTCGTCGTAAGAAAATCTCTTCACGGCTTCTGCAAAGATTATCGGAAGCAAGATTTCCTGTTCTACATTGCGAATGGTTATAAAAGCTGATTTCATCATTTTAAATCTCAAAAATGGGACTGTTAAAAAAAATAGAATGGCAGCACCAAAACTAGATTTTTTTTAAAGGAAGCAACGAAATACAATATAGTTTGGTCAGTCCAAGTGCGAATGATGTACTCATTGTTAACCATAGTTTTGATTGTTTATTTTGCTTTTGCTATATTTATCTTGATTTTACTTAGTCTGCATTGGTTACGTATTGTTAGAATGGTTTTATTCAGTGTTACACGTGCTTACAAGCAATGTAGCCAATAACGTTTTGTCTTTTAGGGGCCACTTAAGCCCCGCCCTTAAGGGTGTGACTCAACAGTAATGATTCCCATTGGTGTCTGCTTTTCCGGATCCTAGTTCGCATAAGTACACTTTGCTACTCGCTTAATTATTCATCTGTTAATTTGTGCGTCTATTATCTCGCACATGCCCATCAGCATAGATTCGTATACTGCCGCGTTATGTAAGAGCCCACCCGACGTTATACACAAACCCCCTCTTTAAGAAAGTTCTACTAACGTGCCTCCGTAGCCTTGGTGTAGTGTGTCTGGCTCAGGATCCAAGGGTCTCAGAGCGTTTTATTCACATCTCAGAGGAGCTGCCCTAGTTGGCGGCGCCTGAAAAATCATCCATGTCACGTGGCCTCGTGACGTCACGCAACCCGCCATCCAATCAGAGCCCGGCCATGTCACCTGCCAACTATCACCTGCCACAACTCACACAAGCGTGTGAGGATATACGTGGATGTAGCGCAAAACCATATAGAGATTGGTAAACTCGTTGGGTGGGGAGTGGTCTCAGTTTTAGCATACTAAAAACAAGAGAAAAAAAAAAATAATAAGCGAAGAAACTGAGCCTCAAACAGCCAGAGTCATAGGCACGGTACGTTCTTACATGGAAAGTATGGTTTCGGTTTATTTACACAAATGTGAACAGAAAATAAACGCGGCTCGGTGCAGTGAAAATATGGAGAAGCTCCGTCGCTTTTTGCGCTGTAAACATTCTGTAAGAAAAGTGAGCTCGTAGCAAGACTATGTATTCCCTCTAACTGATCGCTTGAGAGGGGGAAAAATTGATAAAATGAGGTGGGGTTTTTCCAAGTGCACTTGAGAGTCGGGACCTCTCTGCATCGGACTTCTGTGACCTTTGATATCCAAAGCATTAGATGCGAGTAAGAATACGAAACTCCAGAGATCGTCCGTGCAAGGTGATCCGTGCCGCAATGTGTCATCATCGTCCGTGTAAGGCTGGAACGTAGTTCTACCGAAGGGGGCCGTTTAAAATCTTCCAATGAATGGGGAAGGTGCGTGCGTGCGCGCGCGTGTGTGTGTGTGTGTGTGTGTGTGTGTGTGTGTGTGTGTGTGTGTGTGTGTGTGTGTGTGTGTGTGTGTGTGTGTGTGTGTGTGTGTGTGTGTGTGTGTGTGTGTGTGTGTGTGTGTGTGTGTGTGTGTGTGTGTGTGTGTGTGTGTGTGTGTGTGTGTGTGTGTGTGTGTGTGTGTGTGTGTGTGTGTGTGTGTGTGTGTGTGTGTGTGTGTGTGTGTGTGTGTGTGTGTGTGTGTGTGTGTGTGTGTGTGTGTGTGTGTGTGTGTGCGTGCGTGCGTGCGCGCGCACGTGTGGGCTTGTGTGTGGAGAAATGGGAATTGATTGACAAAATGAGCATATGTCTCAAGAATACTATGACCCGTTCACTTTTATCGTTGCAGCGTAAGCTACTGTGAAAAAATTCCTTGCTCAGCATTTTAGTATGAACCTCATAAATATTAACAAAATAACTAACTTGACCACGCCCCGTCAAAACAAATAATGCAAAGGGGGAGGGGGATAGTGGGCTGGAAAAGGTATGCGACGAAACGAAACGATGACGGCATTCAAACATTACCATGATTGACAGTGGCTTGCGCAACCGTTTCCTGCCACTCTGCGCTATTTACAAACTCTGGTTCTCTTTGCGACCTACTGGCGGCGGCGGCAGCCTTAACAAACCACTGGATTCCTTCGTGCGTACGTCATTGTTACTGAGCCCCGTCTGAAGCTCGAGGCCGAGATGACGGCAAAGAGTGCCGTTTAACGTCACCTGTCTTTCCTCGCAACACTGTCCTTCTTTCTAAATGGCCCTTTTATCTCCTCTGAGAAGCTGGCAGGTTCCCCAACGGCTGCTCGCAAGCACAACTCCAAGCACAGTATACGGAGCGCCTCAACCCCGAGATAAGGCACCTTCTTCTGGGCGCTATTTTCTGCGTCGCTACTCTGCCGGCGATCAGCTTGAAGGTTCTCCTTTGGCGGGTAGTTGCACGGTCGTGCCCCCTGGCTCGTGGCGTGCGTTAAATCCCGACAGCAAGTTCGGCTGTTGGCTTCGTCTTGTCTGACATAAGGAGAAATAAAACGCTGCATGCAATAGTGCCAGATGCTGGGGTAAACCAAATACTGAAACGAGACAATCGATATTTCTGTTTCCTGTCATTTATTCCAATTAAAGTCTAAAACTCTCTTCTTTTGTCTTTTTTTTTTCGGGTACTGGCATTGCTCGAAATGCATTGTAAGTGGTTCTGGTACGAACGTTTTAACTATTTTGGAATATTATTTTAAGGAAGTGAGACGCCATTTCTTAAAATGCGAGAAAGACGAATCATCGAAACAAACAAAAAAAAAATCCATTTATTTGATGCGGCGACGAATCACCGTAACCAAAATTAATAATTAGAACGTGATATCATGGGTTCGACCGAACTGCAGTTCGTAACACGTTTTGACTAACTTAACGCGCAAGTGATACTTTCCGCAAAGTCAGGAGCAGATAGTAGAATCTTTCATTTCATAAGCGATCAACATTGCTTTTTGCTCTAGTATCTTGCGCATACCTCTCAAAAGGGACAGAAACTCAAGACGCAGCGCATGTTCACTACCTGTCAGCGACGAGACTGTCACAACCTGTGCGGCAATGTGAATACTACTCACGATAATTCCTTTGGCTACATTCACAAACCATGGCTTATTAGCACATCAAAAGGCACACTGTTTCTTAATGAGGGCTGATCCCTTCCAAAGTACATTTCTTCAACGTTCCCTCATTGGAGGTGTTCGTCAGAAATCGACAAACCTGCTGTCAAACACTTGCAACTTTTTTCCAACCTCATTTAAAAGAAATAGGCAGACAGAAATAAAAGCATGCGACGACGTTCCTTACTGCCACACACATATCTCCGTAACGAAATTCCCTTCACTACACCTTGGAAGATGAAAGTAAAGGAGAGAATTATTAAAAAAGGAACAAAGAACAGAGAAAAGCAACAACCAGGCCACGCTCTGCTCGGCAGCAGGAGATTGAGGAAACGAACTGAGGACAGGATGAATAAAAGCAGGAAATGATGAAGAAAAAAACAAGAGTAGAAAGTGAGGCGTAATTGAACCAGCCCTCATAAAAAAGACAACACAAAAGAAACGCGCATTGCCTCCGCACTGGCTGCCGTTTGAGCCGAATTTTTTCAAACAGCGGAGAATTGCTCGAAGTTTCAAATAGCGTTTCATACCAGGCGAGTCTGTTGCATTTCAGTGCGGAAGAGCGAGCATACATGGAGTGTGATAAAAATGGCGCACTGAAACATTTTCCTATAACGAGCGACGTAGTGAATCATCTGGAATGATTTTGACACCGTGGATGTTAAAGCTGTCTTTGTTGGCTCGACGTTGTATTGCGTCGTTCTTTTCAGATCGCAATATATGTGCTGCTATTAAATGAAAAACGGGCTTTTTGTTGCCCACAAGCTCAGATTTCAAAGTGTAATTTAAGGCTGGTGAGCTCATGCTAAACCTACAATAGCAGCAGCGCAGCCAAAAATTCTCCCTCTGTGGGCGGTGCCTTGAGTTGTGCCTCGCTGTTCTGGAAGCAACGAATGACAGCAGTAAATCTCGCCTTTTTTTTTTTATAACGTGTACAGCTTAAAGTATAAAAACGTTCTGTAAAATCTAAAAATGTAAAATATTTACGAACCGTGCAGATTTGGAGTGTCGCCAGCTACATTCCCGAGATGTGTGGGACGAAAAGAGGAGATAACGACAGGAAGAACTATGCCTAGTTTTGCTGTCTCATAGATCCGTCGATACGAATATATGAGAGCTGGCAACTTATGCCGTAAGTAAGAAATACTAAAACAAGGTGTCAAGGTGATAGTTTGTAGTTCCAACAGCACTGTTTTATTGCGATAATTCACAAAGAAGCGAGTTGCCCAAAGTGGAAGCATGATCACTTAAGCTTCGTGCCCTGCCGTGTTTGTGAAAGAAAGTAGACAACCCCCAGAAAGAAAAGCATCATGCATGTCGCGATGTTTAAAAGCAAGTGGATTATCCGCTGCTTATCGGATATACGTCTTATTTTTATCATGATACCCAGTGAAGAATGACACAGTAAATATAATCATTAAAAGCGTTGCGCGGATGGGAATCGGACACGGCTAATAACCGGTAAGGGCAGCAACAAACTGAAGACAAATAGTTAAAGGAATGCTAATTTCGAAGCAAGAAAGGCGGCAAAAACTATATAATGTTGCTAAAGGAAGTCTTCGCAACGAGTGAAGATAAAGGGTGAGATTAAAATGCATTTGCTTTTGCACCTAGAGGTTACCATAAACTGCTTATTCTAACTGACAAGTTACCAGAAAAATGTTTTCGGAAAGTAAGCGCCGCAGACAAGCGCTAGAATTATGTGCGATGTTAGTGCAGGGGAACCTCCCTGTTTGTTTGCATATCTATAAATGGATATCATACACGTCACCCATCGAAGGTTCTCGCACGCCCTAAATCTGCTTACATAACGAACACGCTTTGTCGCGAAGGCATTAAAGACCACCATGGTTTTATGCAAAAACGAAGACCGAAAGAGACTTGTTCATGTACTGTATGGTTTGAAGCACTGGTCCTTATAAACATACATTACTTAGAAACAGTCGCAAAGAAAACACAAAATTAAAACCTTATGTCCTGTACGTCGTGACAAGAAGGTCCGCCGTGTATCCAAATGCTCTCAACGCAGAGGAAAGGGAGACCGTATTGTTAACGCTATTTCCTGTAAGATATGTGCGTGGATGGCCAGAGCTCATGGTTGTCGTGTTTGGACAGCACAGGTGTCTCGCGCAGCCAATCTCTAAGCGATGTCACCGACTGACGTGTTTCTAAAAACGACTCTGAATGCATCCTGGCCTTTCGGCCATAGCCACACATCAATTTCGGAAATAAATTGCCCTACAAGGAATCTGCAGAGCAATTTTCGAATTTGGCCACCAACCAAAAAAAAAGTGCTAAATTACGTCACGAGTCAGTAGCATCATCTGAAGGGTGATAGCTACGCCCAATCCATGCCCTACAGTGCACCTATCGCGCTGTCATCGCGGCAGTATTCGAACTTGCAACTGTCAGTGAAACGCCTTCATCGACGAGGGAGGGGGTACCGCAGTCTCGAACCCCGACTCATAACCGCACTCGAGACACATGGCTTGAGTCCTCTCACCTGCCGCGTCCGATCGCAAGGCCAAGGGAGTCCCGGTCGTGCACTTGGACGACTCAACAACTCCTCCCGCTGCACAGGCTGTCGATGAGGGGAGAACTAAGCCGAGCGGAGATCCGGCTTGTGCACCGATTGAACAGCGTTTTTTGAGCTCGCGCGCGCGTATAGTTAACGCTTGTCCCAAGGCGTCGTGCCGCGTCGGCTTTTCGCTGCCTCCAGTGCAGACCGTGAAGGGTCCAGGCGGCGCTGCAGTGACGACAACAGCGGCACGCCTGCGTCTCCCTCGCGCTCTCTCGGCGAGAGCTCTAAGAATAGCGGTCGCGTCCGAGTCCCTCCCGACGGGCTCCTTTCCTCCCCCGCCAGAGGAGCCTAATTTGGCCCGACCGAACTTGAGAACCAGACGTCGCCGTCGTCAGCGAGTCCAGGGGACACCCGTGGCCGAGCGATCCCGTGCTGGCGTAGCTGCTATACCCCAGCTCGCGCTACGCCCCTTTCTAAAACCTGTCCAAATAGCATCGCCTGTGTGTAGCAAAATGGCGATGCTTACGTCACGTGTAACCCGCTGTCGCGATGCTACGTAGGTACTGTCACTGCCCAGGGCAAAACCGCGCGAGTAGCGCTGTGACAGCAAAGAGGAACGGATGTGGGATGCAAAGTTTCTTCTCTTTCCCTTTCCTCCGCTTTGGTTCGTGTGTCCTGATCTGCCATTTCCCTCTGCTTTCTCCCTTGATTGTCGTGTCTCGGCGATGTTTCCCCAGGAGACTGGAGAGGGCGAGGGGTGGCAAGCATCGCTATTCTGATACGAGTCAACGAAGAGGCGACGACTGTCGAGGACAGTGCGCGGGGTTCACTGCGCGAATCGTCTGGAAACACGAATCGAAGCGGTTTGTGGAGGGAGCGAGATGAGGCAACGCCTTGAAGGACTTTTGCAAAGAGACGGTTCCTTACAACACAAACAGAGACGGGATATTGTTACGGCATTCCGTGGATGCTTGTTTCCAGGCTCATTCAGTAGATGGCGCGTCTCATTACGTACCGATAAAAATCGCCGTCTTCATGTAGAGTTTCTGATAATTGCCTCTTTATGTACCACTAGACATCGGTTTGATCAAATGCGATAGCAGTATCGCGAAGGAAGTACGGTTAGAGTGCGCATAATACGTGGAAAAATCCTTTCAATTCGGCCCCAGGTCCTCCCGCTACATTGAAGAAACTGTCCATAGATGGCGCGGCGTTTCGTTGCGCCATCGCTGCAGAGAAAACACAACCGTAAGCATGTGCAAAAGAATAAGAAGAAAGAAGGTGACGAAAAAAGGCAGTGAACATGCGGCAACACTTCGCAGTGCCAACACGCTTTAACCGGTGCATTACAAGCCCCCACAGCGGACGCTTGCGTCGGAAGCTGATGTAGTTATCGAAGCAAAAACCTGCGTTATGATAAGCGCATTGGTTTACAAAAGTGCACGATCCTGTTTGGTTTTCAATGAATTTCAGCTGCCAAATGGCTGCGGTTTTTCTTTCATCATATAGATTTTTTCTACACGTGAGAACGTTTTGAAGTTGGTCATAATAGAAGGAACTTGAGGCTAACGGGCTAAAGGTTGCCATTCTTTGAACACATATGAATCAAACTGGTGTAAAAGTGGCTATACCTCAATGTGCTTTACTTAACAGAGCGGGCAAATATTATATTGTGAATCAAATGCGCTTTTGTAGAATAGCGCATCTTCTCGACTAGTGTTATAACGACCTGAATACGAATGCTTGCGTTTCACATGCAAAATGCTAAACTTGCCGTTCACTTCAGCTCTGGTGATGTGTTTTCTTGTTCCATCATACTGTGAAAATGGGTCGCCCATGTCAAGAAGAATGCTGCCCGTACGCTATATGGTAAGGATGCATCGTCTTAAAGAGGTACTTCAGAACATACAGCACACCTTACATCGGATAAAAGCGCTTTAAACTCATTGCCGCTTCACAGGAGCAGCCTAAAACTTAATTTTATCGTGAAGAATCTGCTTTGTTTATAAAATTCTGTTCGGCCGCCCCCATCGCATGGTGACTCATTTGCCAGCACCGGCGCAAAAACAGTGTGCGAACATCGGCCTTTGGTTTACAGCCAACACATCTCTCTATCCCTTTTTGTTTGCTTTTTTTTTTCTATTTCACTATTATTTCTCCACTCGCGCCGAATCAAGCCCTGCAGCGCGTGTCAGATTTAGCGTGATCGCGGAGGTGCGTTCAATCTCGCCAGCCAAAACAGCGCGAGTCCTACGCCAGCTGCGACTCGCCTCGGTAGATATAGCGGCGCGGCCGCAAAGCGCCTCTTTGCAGAGAAGACGGTGGAGAGGGTTCCTGCCTTGCTCGCGGTGTGGGGGAGGCTCGTTTATATTTTGACTCTGGCCTCCCGGCGCGTTCTTTATGGCTGGAAGCGTCCGTGTAATGTGTATTCCGTCGTCCCCAACGTGCACAACCCCGCCGTTGCTTCATGATCACTTTCTTCTTTTTTTCTGTGCTACAGTTGGAGCTTAAGCTTCAGTGCATTCCTGGAGCGGGCTGCAGAAACAAGCGAAACTGCCTTATTTTAAAAAGAGCGATATGGTTGCCTGGCTGTAAACAGTCTTTCTTTTTTTTTTTTGAAGAGTCGCTTTCGCTTGTCTAAGGTGCCACAGATTGCCCGTTGTTTCTGCGTATGTTTACCTATATTTAGTCAGGCTAAATAAATACAAACTAATCTGCATATCATACTGAGCCTAACTTAAAACTGGACTTGTATGTTTATACTTTTACGTCCCAAGCAGACTCTTTATAAAATAAATGCCCACTTTAGTAGCGGTGTAGCATAAATGTTTTCAACCTCACTAACCGAACGCCATGTATGTCCATCGTCCTGTGTCTTGAATGCACTGTCGGGTTAAGGCCTTATGCCGCTCTCAGATAACACCGTAGCAATGGGATCCGTGGTCGCTTTAGAGACTAAGCTACGCAAAAATAAACTAGCTACATGCATAGCTGTAGCTCGTTCAGTGCAGCCATTTGATATAACATATAGGTTCCCTGCAATTTTAAGCAGCTGCATGGCCGCATATTTAGCATTTTTATTGTTTCTTCGGTCAATCAGCTCCTGTCACGTCCTCTTTCAATTCATAAGAATTCATCCAATACATACCAAGACACAGCAACATAACAATTCAATGCGATTTCATGTTATCAGTATATCATTTCGGGAGAATTCATATGACATATTAAAGTTCCTTATTACTGCGCTCATATGGCGCAATATAGCCACCATCATCGCAAGCATCATTCGTGCTATCACTGTCACCAGCCAAGTTTACCGCATACAAATAACCATGTACATTGTTTACGGGAATCTCCTGTGGAGTTGATTTGCAATAAGAAATAACTAGCATCCATTCTAGAGAAGCCGTACTTCTATCATCTGCACAAGCTTTCTTTCCACCACATGACTGCTTTTCATGATTGCTAATTAGTAACTACGCGCTTATCATAAACCAAGTCAATCTTGCGAGATTATTATATATACTGAACCGTGGCTCCGGTCGTTCCTACTTCGGGTTATTGGTCAGTTCGCTTTCACCCTATTGCTGGGTCCGTATTCCAAGCTTTCGCCATTTTCAGAAGTGTCATTTTCGCCCTCACCCTGAGTCGTCTGATTGATGGGAACACCGGAACCGGGTGTCAATTCAGTTTCCATCCCTTCCAATTGCGGCGTTTCCGCCAATCACATGAGGGCGAAAACGGAGAAAACGACACTTCTGAAAATTACGCAAACTCTGAATACGGGCCCTGATCTGCAAGCCGTCCTAATTAACTCAGCCTGTGGGGTGAGTGCCCTTGAGAAGTGGTGGTTCCGGGTTCTATCGTCGCACAGAAAAGACTTTTTTTCTTTAACTACGAAGTTTCTGTGTAGGGTGTATGACTTTCCTTTGCAGCTGTATAACTGTAGCTGTAAGGTTGGGATGGAGCGCATTTGGCAAGCACTCGCAGATTATGACTAGCAGCTTAGTGGTATCGCTCAAGAGGAAAGTATACAACAATCGCATCTTACCTGTACTCACCTATGGGGCTGAAACGTGGCGGCTAACCAAGAGGGTTCTACTTAAGTTGAGGACAACGCAGAGTGCTGGAACGAAAAATGGTAGGGGTAACATTAAGAGATAGGAAGCGTGCAGAGTGGGTCAGAGAAATAACTCAAGTTACTGACATTCTAGTGGAAATCAAGAAGAAATTGGCATTGGCAGGACATGTATAGTGCGAAGAGAAGGTAACCGATGGTCGCTTAGGGTAACAAACTAGATTCCAAGGGAAGGAAAGCGTAGCAGGCAGTTAGGTGGGCGGGTGAGGTTAAGTTCGCAGGGGTCAAGTGGATGCAGCTAGCCCAGAACCGGGTTAACTGGAGAAATATGGGAGAGGCCTTCGCCCTGCGGTGGGTACAGTCAGGCTGATGATGATGATAATGATTAACTGCGCTTGGGTGGACACTCGTGAGTCCTTATGCAAATATCATACAAATGAAATACCTCTACAGGTTATCTCTAATTAGTTCTGTGCGGCACCAGCTGTGGCTGCTTTGTTTCCTTTCCTTATCCATCGCGCGTCATCGTGCAATACCCGATATAACCCTGCACGCTGTAAAACTAGTATTTCTATCACAACAAACCAAGATGTCCTACAAATATAATATTCGTGACAATTAAGGTCTATTTAAAAGCTAACAAGAAAGTTAAGTATGAGCCCTCTTTTTTCACACCGCTTCGCCAAAGACATCCTTGAGAGACAAGTGTTGATTCTCCATTCACTGTTTTCAGCTCTTTAGACAACCGTGTCACATCATCCCCTCCCGATTCCCCTCTTCATTTTACGAAGGGTGGCTCGGCTCTGTGGCGCATGGCTGTTGCCCTCAAGACTGCCGCCACGTCAGGCAAGTTAAATCGAGTGGAAGGTATCTCCCGCTGCGCGATACCGACACGCTGAGGCAAAGGGATTACATAACCGTCGCAGACAAACGACTATCTCCCTCCTGGCCCGCTTAGCTAAAGTGCGCCCGAAGCGACCGGTCCACGGAGGAGGAGGAGGAGGAGGAGGAGGAGGAGGAGGAGGAAGGGGGCGAGACGCATGGTATGGCAGTTTGCCAGTAGGCACCGTGTGCTGCCTCACTACTTCGGTCCACCTCCCTGGCACTGATTCTCCTCACCGTTGAAAGCACCGCTGCTCTCCGTACTCCCGGCAGTCTAGCTCTGTGTATCGGCACTGCAATAAGCCTGTCAAGGTGGCATCCTGCTTAGGAGACAAACCGTCCTTATTTCTTATAATTTTTTCGTGTTCTTTCTCTTGCATTCCATTCTCCGTTCTTTTTTTCTCGCAGTTGTTTCTTTTATTTCGCTATTTTCTAGTTTGCTCGCATCGCGTCCTTTTTGCATTCTCTCTGTGATTATTTTTTATTCATTCTTTCTTTCGATGATTCTCATAGCTTTTGGTTTACTTGTTTTATCCTTCATTTTCTTTCTTTCTTTCTTTCTTTCTTTCTTTCTTTCTTTCTTTCTTTCTTTCTTTCTTTCTTTCTTTCTTTCTTTCTTTCTTTCTTTCTTTCTTTCTTTCTTTCTTTCTGATTTACTTGTTTGTCTTCCATATTCAACGCTTTTGTCCTATCCGATAATAGAGCGAGCGGATGAAGACATGAAAGCTGCGGGCATTTGTCTTCGACCTTGTCATAACAACGGTTAGTAAGTACTGTCCAGCGTTGACGATGGTGGAAGTCCCGGGAGGCTGGTTTTTTGGCACAGCTCACGTGCGTTGAAGGAAGCCAGCTTCTGCGTGCGCGTAGAGAAGGCCGTTAAATCTTGCACCGTGCGCGGGGCTCGCGCACATGGTGCTCGGACCGCGTTGATTCATTATCCCCTTGATGCCGCCAAAAACACGACGGCGTGTAACTAGGATTTGGCGTATTTTTAAGTGCATGACATGGTTAGTAATTGAGAAAGGTTTGCATAGAAGCACGATAGAAGAGAGGAGGGAATATCGTTCTTCGAAACACAAACTTGAACAAAGGGAGAATAATTTCAGACCGCTGGCCCTACATTTCAGCTACGGACTTATCGTCGCTCAATTGTTGAAAGCGTTGTTTGAGGAGTGAGGCTCCCCTCATTACCCGCTTTGTACAAATTCGTGTCCAAAGCTGATGACGGAAAAGATCATGATAATAATGTTGAATCCTAACGGCTCATGGCGGCTTTCTCAGAGCGCCATCACATACATTTTCTCTTTCTTTTTTTTTTTTTACACAAAGTGGGGCTGTAGATTTTTTTTTTTCAAGTATTGCACTCCGTGAAAACGGAGCACACGACATGTGTCCAGTGTATCATCTGTGGGCTCCTGGGTGATTGGACCTTGCATCTCATTCACGTGAGGTGGACACTCAAATTCCATGACCATAGCTGTGATTGGTGGAAACGAAGACGATAAAGAAAATCATGAGAGATCACTACATCACAGGAAGGCGACAAAGATGTTTGCTCAAATGGCACAGCACTTCGGCCGCAGCACACGTTCCATCTGCACGCGTAGAGAAGTGGGCTCGGTATAGTCTGCTGCGCAGAGTCCAACAGCTCCGCGTTCACCAAGAACGTGTTTGGCAGACACCTAGATGGCTTATTTTGCGTGGTGGCTTAGGTATTCTTCGCCCGACGAGGTACAAGCTGCGTCTACGGAGCAATGAGTACGACACTGGCATGTGCAGCAGCACTCGGACCCACGCTTCCTAACTCAGTGCTTGAAGTTCCCCAAGGTGCATCCAGCAACTGTGCCGTCAGGTTTTTCTAGCACGGATGGTCACTCGTCCGTACGTCAGCAGGAAGAGTTAACAGTCCTGGACAAAATTAAAGCTACGGTAAAGCAGTCTATTGGCCCTCAACATCTGACTGCTGCAGGAGGTTATAATATACCAATTGTGAAAGTGTCTGGGCCATTTTTAGACGCGGCTGAGCCCATACTAGAAAGAAAACATTATTCCGGAAGCTGCTATCTTCACCAAAAACTTGTGCTGCTGCCACGCTATATTGCTATAACAGCTATAGCCAAGCATAGACATGACACTGTGCTTATAGTTTACACGGTAGTCATGATAAGGGTCACCCATATGACCCGTCTACGACCTCGCTTTGTACCTTTGCAGGTGGAACGGAATCGCCTCCGATGCTGGCGTCGCTGCCGAGGCAACGGAAAGTCCCGCAGTACGGCGCTGCAGCCGCGCAGCTGGGGTAACTACAGGAAGTCGGTACCACGAACACAGGTCACTGTGTCATTTATAACCTTTTCCCTGTCTTTGTTATCGTCTTTTCTATTTCACATTTACCTTAGTGAAGAGTAGCAGACCAGATTCGGTTACTGCAGTCAACCTCTTCACCCTTGCGCTCATAAAAACTTTGTCTTCCCCCCCCCCCCCCCCCCTCTCTCTCTCTCTCTGTTGTGATTCGCATAAGTGGCTGAACATTACATTTGAACATTACATTGAACTTCACAATGTGAAATCACAACAATTTTTTGTCGTATGAGTGATAATTTGTCTTTAAAGAGAATACAATTTCATGAGACCACAATTTTCCGAGCAAAAAAAGAGAGCAATGCACTGCACCGAAGGCTTTTAACTTAGCAGGCATTCATTTGTGCCTATAGTAGAAAGTCCAGCAGAGCGGTAACACTTGAAAGGCTTGTTTTCTTTCGGCGCTTTCTGTGGCCAGTGGAACATGTTTTTTTATGCTTTATTATACCGTGTCGGATGGCTGCACTAAGGTTTTATGGTTACGTCGTTGTGGTATCCTCAAATAATATACTTGCATATCGAGCCATTATCCTGCTGTATGTAGTTCTCAAAATGGGCTATTTCTTTGGCCGCTGTTTCTTTCGTTAAGATGCCACGGCTTACTTTTTATAATAACTAACGATGAGCTGCCGAAAGATTAAACGTTCACCAGATTTTATCACGTTGGATCAGTAAAATTCCTTTACTCAAGACATGCTTAGTGTGTGATAATTTTCTTATAGCTGCGGCAAGAGTTACCGCATTAACTGCTGCTATGAATCTTACCTTTGCTAGCCCTTATGCAGGGCGGCGTTTTTCTGCTTGATAATATTTATATAGAGTTTATGTATGCTTCCCACTCGAAATAAAGAGCTTTCTCGATCATTTATTGGCTTAGTTACTGACTAGTTTTTTTTTTTTTTTTTTATGATGTTTAACGTCCCAAAGCGACTCAGGCTATGAGGGGCGCCGTAGTGGAGGGCTGCGAAAATTTCGACCACATGGGGCTGTCTAACGTGCACTGACATTGCACAACACACGGACACCTTGCTTTTCGCCTCCATCGAACAGCGGCCATCACGACCGGGATTCGATCCCGCATCCTTGGGCCACCCTGGGCACAGTATTCGATTGCCCTAACCCCTGTACCACTGCTGGGGGCTTAGTCACTGAACACACGTCGGCTAGAATACGCACTTCTTCACTCGCTTACTCTTACTTATTTGCATTCATTCATTCATTCATTCATTCATTCATTCATTCATTCCTTCCTTCCTTCCTTCCTTCCTTCCTTCCTTCCTTCCTTCCTTCCTTCCTTCCTTCCTTCCTTCCTTCCTTCCTTCCTTCCTTCCTTCCTTCCTTCCTTCCTTCCTTCCTTCCTTCCTTCCTTCCTTCCTTCCTTCATTCATTCATTCATTCATTCATTCATTCATTCATTCATTCATTCATTCATTCGTAAAAAAGCCAGGTACTCTAGCTTTTTACGCGGCGAAGTGCAGAAGAGCTTGCTCAGGAATATTTCGTTTCCAGCGTAAGAACGTTAAGCGATCATAATTGTCCTACATTTCTCCCCTCTCCGCCTTCCCTTCTTCGACGGAGTCCTGAAAATCCAATCACTTATGCGTTAAATTTTGAACACACTCCCCGTGGACGGCGTTGTCGGTCCTTCAGCGTCACTCGTTTGAAAGCAGGCTGCAGGGGAAGCAAACGTGTGGAGAAACCAAACAGCTGCTTCTCACGTGCTGTGGCACAGGCGGGCAGGTGCGAGAAGATGCAAATTTCAACGTCACGTTTTCGTAGTCACGCGGTGACTTCCGAGCCGCTCTTGCAGCCTACGGATCATCGGGAGAGAGAGGGGCGTATCTTTTTTCACGGCGTCTAAGGACCACACGCCCATTTCGCGTATCGTATTCTCCATAACGGGGAGTCATGGCGTGACAGGAATTACACCCGTAGGCTGCGCAAACAGGACACTTGCCGTGTTCGCTTTCCTTCTCACACCAGTCTGCGTCTCAACGAGTGTGCACGATCAGTTACAGTAAGAAATATAACTGCAACGCAACTTTTACAGCGCAGACAGTTCTGATCAAAAGTTTTCAGTCTCCGGAGCAGTGTTGATGTCACTGGGACTGGAAGTGCCCTCCTCGTAGGTCTTTTCCGCGAATAAGAATAAAGTAGATACGCTTACCTGTATAAGGCTCGAAGTGAGATATCAGGTACACTTTCAAGGTGCGCCCATGATATTCGCTATACGTCAGTTTGTAAACTTATTAAATAGCGTGAGATATGCATAACAACTAGGTACTCAACGGCGTTGAAAAATTTTGGGTGGAGCTTTTCATATATAACAAAAGTAAACGGGACCCGCTATTGCTTTCTAATAATTTCCACGCATTGACTTAGCGACACAGCCACCTATGGTGCATGCATGTTGGTATTAGGACCCAGTGCGATTTTGCATGGATAAACAATGTTCCTTCCTTTTCGTCATGGTAGGCGATTACTCTTGGAACGTAAAAGCGTGCTCCGTTTACTTATTTCTGTTGCTTCACTTTTCCCAGTCCTGTATTTCAAGGCTGTATGCGGAGGGGCGTCTGGAGAGTTTAAGGATTTAAGGGTAAATGTATTTGCAAGAAGCGATTTGATTGATTGATTTATCTATTTATTTAAGGCGTCTGCACTATACATCTGCTGTTTGTACCATATCTACCTTACCTAATGCAAGACAAGATGCAGAGAGGAAGCACAACGAAATGAGCTTGTTCTATGTTTTAGACTAAATGAGTGGAGATGACAATTCTCGTTTGAATAATGTAAAAGGGCTCAATGCAACGCATCTTCGTGTTTTTTTAGAGAAAAATCGCAGACTTGACTTTGCAATAGTAATAAAATTAGATAGAATGTCTGTCGTTCATCTTTGGCGGAACCGAGCATGTCGCGATAGTTTCACGCTGCTAAGTCAGAAAAATCACCGAATTCTGCTATGCGGTTATACTCCCATGGCGCCGCGTCAAGTTTGACACACAGCGCCCCGCAGTGTGGCTCACCCCTCGCACACTCTCACTTTTACCTTTGACCTTGACCTTTAACTTGACTGTGGTTCAGCATCTGGGATACACACGGCAATGCTGGAAACACATGGAAACACACGGCGAAACCTGGCTTTATCTACAGCGTAGTGAATCGAAGTTATCGCATCAAAACCAACTGGCTGGAATTCAGAAGATGCCATGTGACAAACCTTACGTTAGCAGTATTGCTTGCACATGTACATTTCTCTATTGCATTAATTGCCTTCGTATCGCGTCTCTGATTTTGATTTAAGCGTGCGAATAGATGGAGGAGGGCGGAGCTCCTGGTGATTTATGAGAGGAAGGTGACGGGTAGCCGAGTGAGGGAGGGGGGAGGTGATAATGCCGCCAGTACAACCTCCGAGCTATGGATGGTGAACGACACGTCAGGATGGTGGAGGATTCACATGCCGCCACTTCGAGAGAGTGGCGCTTGTACTGCTGGCGCAGCAAATTGGATGACCATGATAGAAGATTAGAGATTTTGCTAATTCAACTTTGCGTCTGTGTGCAGCTTATAGATACCTAGACACTTTGGACTCATTCTGTTAAATAGTTTTTGAACGTAATTTCGTTTCACATATTTTTAACAATGCGATATGACACAATGTTTCCGTCAGACCTTTTATCGGCAGGTTTTCTTGTTTGTTTTTTTTTTCTTTTTTGCTATTCATTTTCAGAAACCTACCCCATTGTTTTTTATGGCAGTCTTAATTATTATGAGCGCAGGACAAACTTTAGAAGCAAAATCTTGACACGCATCGGAAGCTTAGGCCATTTCTATCAATACGTGAATAACAGTATCTAAAATATCCCACAGCTGCCCCACAATTTAAAGAGTTCGCATGATCCTGGACTTGTGCTATAGTGCTCTACTTGAGCTAAGCAGGCTATAATGGGTTATTCAGCTTGCACTGTGAAATACTTGCAATTACTTCCTTGCTGTGGGTAGTGTCGTCGTCAAAAAATGTGTAGGTTAGCCTCACCGTTTCTCATGCCATCAGGACAACTGCTGTCACCCAGAGGAGGGTAGCGATTGCACAGGCAATGTCACACCTGTTACCATTGCATCCAGCGATAGCTGGCGGCCGCAGTGCCACCGGCCTGCAGAAAGACGACTTCCGGCAAGCCTATGGAATCCTGACTACTTTTGACAAAGACGGCACACTATTAACTCACTCACTCGCTCACTCACTCACTCACTCACTCACTCACTCACTCACTCACTCACTCACTCACTCACTCACTCACTCACTCACTCACTCACTCACTCACTCACTCACTCACTCACTCACTCACTCACTCACTCACTCACTCACTCACTCACTCACTCACTCACTCACTCACTCACTCACTCACTCACTCACTCACTCACTCACTCACTTATTGCCTTGCTATGGAGGTTTGTAGAATGGACCCGAGAAAACAACATGAAAACAAAAACACCAAGATTAAAGAATCTAGAGCATGCTGGTTTTTTACGTGTCCCAGTTGTTACGCCTCGACTGACTTAATTCGGCTGTGCTTGGCCGGCACTTGGCACCAAAAGTATGTCGAAATAGGATCACGTATTCTAGTCGCAAAGTACATAGTCCTTGGCCGCAGTGCGTACCGCTGCGGAGGAGTTGCCAGTGTATAATCACGGCAGAAGCAACAAACAGCACTGCTAAAGCTGTAAGAGAATCCATGCGGTGGCGTCGCCAGTACATGACCACGACAGAAGCAGCAAACAAAACTATTAAATCTTTAAGAGAATCGATTTCAAGTTGAACAAAAAAAGGTGCTGCCACGCACACGCGATGACCTTGGAGTGTTTGCGCGGAAGTATCTAAATCAGGCGTCTCGAGCTCCCCTTCCTTGGAGCGTGCGAGAGAGACGTCGTGATACAGGCCCTCCACACACTCACCAATAAATGCATCGAAAGCTCAGCGCGTGAGTGCGCCAATTATGGGCGAATCAGGTTGCTCACGCTTTCGACTACGTATTTTGCGCAGCAACTGACGTGGGCTTGAAGAGCTCTCGCGGAAGCCTTGACTTAATATTGTACCTTGAAGACGCCCCCCCCCCCCCCCCGTATATAGTATGGTATGGTATGGTATGATATAGGGCGGGGGGGGGGGGGTATGGTATGGGGTACGGTATGATACGGTATGGTATGGGGTATAGGTGTGGGTATGGTATGGTATGGTATGGTATGGTATGGTATGGTATGGTATGGTGTCGTATGATATGGTATGTATTATTATTAATATATTGTGCAGTATGCTTTCTATGAATGTTTTCAGTGCCTCTTTAATTATTGTGACTAATTTTGCAAAAACTGTACGCTCGTTGTTGATGCCGTGCCTAGTCCTAGAAGTCTCCTGTTGACTGACAGGCCCGAGTCTGCATGTTTGTTAATGTGTTGTAGCAATAAGCTAATATTATTATTATTATTATTATTATTATTATTATTATTATTATTATTATTATTATTATTATTATTATTATTATTATTATTATTATTATTATTATTATTATTATTATTATTATTATTATAAAGGGCATGATCATATTATGGTGCCCAAACGAAAAAAACCTCTAGATAACAACCTCCGCAGTAAAACCCTAGTCTAGTTAGATGGTATTCCTGTAGCTCTATTTAGAAAGGGGAGGCGAGGAATAACTCTGAAGATGCTATTTTTACCACACAGTAACTAACCCACATCTCTAGAAAATTATTTAATGCGTCGGGTCAAGGTTAACAGAAGGACGTCTTGAGCTAAGAGCAAACACATTTGAACAGTCGAGGATCGACATAAGAGCATACACATAATTTGACTGTTCACAACATACAGCGAAACTACCACGTGGGCACAATGTGCACAGGCGGCCACATTTCCGCCCTTCTTGCGCTGTTTCGGTAAAGATAAATGCTGATAAAGGGTACCGAACGATAACTAGTTTCCTGGCATCTTTTGGTCTGCCTTCTTTTTTATTTTTTTGCTATTCCGTTTCAGCATACCCAATGGTATAAAGATATTTTCATGTCTCTTTTTCTTAATTAAACCAACGGTTGTTAACAATGAAACCGAGTCACCGGATTAAATTTTGCTTTCTTGGAGTGCGTATAAAAACAATTACAAGGTACAGGGGCTATGAATAGTCGATGTGAATGTATGCTGTTGCGTGCAATTTACTTGACGCATTTGTATGCATCAATTATGGCTGCAGGCCAACTATATAATAGGTATTTTATCTATATATTATCTTATTACAGTCGGTCAGTGTGTGAATTACCGAAAAGTCAACTGCGCCCGACAAATGCGGGCTGCGCGCTCAAATTATGTCCGGTCTGCCCAACCATGCAAAACACTGGAACACAAAATGAAAATGTCGGCGCTGGAACGCCGGGCGCAGCCGCTGACTCAACTTCTACATTTTCCATTGCAATGCACATGACCCGAAACATGATCATTATCCAGTAAACGTCAGGCTGAAAAAAAAAGTAAGTGTCTACGATCGATCTGATTTTCCATCATTTTGTAACTTTTAGTAATCAATCAATCAATCAATCAATTCTTCAGCATTAACCTTAATGGTGTTGAGGGGAACACTAAAAAAAAGCCAGAAGACGGTTTGACGAGGGATCTGCCTCCTTTACACGTTGTAGCGGTTACAGCTGTGAAACAAAAAAAAAATGAAATGAATACATTCCAAAGTTTGGTTGGTTGGCTGGTTGGTTGGTTGGTTGGTCGGTCGGTCGGTCGGTCGGTCGGTCGGTCGGTCGGTCGGTCGGTCGGTCGGTCGGTCGGTCGGTCGGTCGGGTCGGTCGGTCGGTCGGTCGGTCGGTTGGTCGGTCGGTCGGTCGGTCGGTCGGTCGGTCGGTCGGTCGGTCGGTCGGTCGGTTGGTTGGATGGTTGGTTGGTTGGTCGGTCGGTCGGTCGGTCGGTCTGTCGGTCGGTTGGTCGGTCGGTCGGTCGGTCGGTCGGTCGGTCGGTCGGTCGGTCGGTCGGTCGGTCGGTCGGTCGGTCGGTCGGTCGGTCGGTCGGTCGGTCGGTTGGTTGGTTGGTTGGTTGGTTGGTTGGTTGGACAACTTTTATTTCCATCGGAAATGGGCGCCCTCTTCTCTGCCCCCGGCACGGATGCCGGGGAAGACGGGGAGTCGTGCGCCCGAGGTTAACTTCGCCTGATGACGTCGTCACCAGTCGTGACGTCATGACCATTATGATGTCACTTCTGGTTATTAGACAAGACCGGTTGGGCCGTCATGATAACGTCATGTATGGCCATGATGTCATAGCTGGTGACATCACCATGTGATGACGTCATATCCCGTCATTGTCACTTTAGTCATGCGCAATGACTAATTAGTACTAGTTAGTGACTGGTTATTCATTAGTACTGCGGCGCCGCCAGCTGTGGCTGCTGCTAAGTAACGGCTCAACGTCAGTGTAGCGAGAGTTACCCAACACCTTGTAGCACTTTCAGAGTGCAAACCTAAATATAAAATAATGTATGAATATCTACATATAAATAGACAATATAAAATAAAGCAAAAAAAAACAATATTATTTGCTCAAACTCTAACCGCTTAATGAACGATGAGTTAGCACACACTATTTAAGCATTTGGGGCACCAGAATTCGAAGCATTTGACTACCACAGTTAGTGTGGAAACGAGGTACAAACCAGTCGTCATTAGATCGTGCAGTGTAATATTTTGTCTATATAGAACAGTTTATATTATGCATATTTAACATCAGTGAAGGCATAGTGAGGGCAGCAATAAAGTCTGCCTGAAACAGTGCATCATCCTCCATGCTTTCTGGGGTCGCTGACCTCAAGCGATGACAGCATTATGTATACGCAATACGTACAAATGTGAGTGCTTACATAGTTGTTTACTTACTACCATTCTAATTCATATATCTATAGACCAACACCGTGTTTGCAAACAAAGGGGGCACTCGCGGCGCCGCAGCAGACTGGGGGTGAAAAATAGCGTTAGCGTCCATAGGAATACATGGAATCGAAATATTTTAAAGCAGTTTTCTCATTTCACGGGGCACCTGTGATGTCGTTATTTGGTACAAAGCAACTATCACCATACTAGAACAGATAGTCAAAATATGAAATCTCATTGCCGTGGCGAAGTATTTTAGAATACCGCGAAACATGTGGGGGTGCGAGTTGGGAGTGCGACCTGTAGAAATACATGTAAACACAACTTACCGGAACATTTTTCTCATTTCGCAGAGCATCAAAAGTGGTGGCCGGTCGTTAAACGTTGACTAGCGTTTTGAAGACGTGTGTGATAAAGTATGGTGAACATTACAGAGGCAGTCTACTTTTAAAACTCCCCGAATCACCTGTGTTATAAATCCATGATACCACCAAAAGGCAAGCTGGGTGTAGCGAATCGCGCAGTTTTGCTTAGTCTGATATGCTGCCGCATAGGGTAAATAAGCTTAATAATACTGTCGCTCCAGTGATATATCCTAGACAGAATTACATTTAAAAAGCAGTTGTAAAACGCCATACGACAATATGGACCGAACAAGATTCGCGCATTGCAGCAGACGACAGCGCAGCTGGCGATACCCACCGCGGCCGCCTCCAGCTCCGTAGCGTCTGCTAGCGACAGCGCCGGTGGTGCATGGTCGTCTGCAACTGTGCGCGGTCAGTTTATCGTGCTGTGAACGGTCCCGCAAGTCGTCAGACTAGCATTACTTGATAGAGAATGTAGTGTGTCATGAAACATGACGTCGGGGCGTCGTACAAGACGTTCACCAAAAAATGAGAAGGGTTCAACGCTGCTGAACCAAGCAAAATGTTGCGGTAAGTTGTGTTTACATGTATTTCTATAGGTCGTCCTCTCAACTCGCACCCTCATACGTTTCGCGGTGTTTTAAAGATTTTAACGAGACAGCGGTAAAGGCCTTTTCACCGAAAATCCAAAGTCGGTGTCCGGCGCTGGTGTTGGCGTTGGGAGTGAAAATCCACGAGCATAGCACTGGTAGGCGGTAGCTGGCAGCTTACATGGCCGAGCACTAACTGAACGTACGGCTGCCTGACGTTACGTTTGGCAGGAGCTGCCAACTCAGGCCTCTCCTTTCATATATGGGAGGGTGATGCCGGAATCAGCCTGCCAGATCACGTTACCCCTAGGACACACTGGTGTATTCATAAGGCTTGGTTTAAGAGGGGCTTTATATGTTGGCTGGTAGCCTGCGCTATCTCGTCATTCCCTTAAAGACGAAGCTAAAGTGTCCCACATAATTTTTTGGAGGGGGCAAACTCTTTGTCATAAAGTTGGCCTAAAGGTTTAATTGTTTCTTGTTTTCTTATTCTTTCTTTTTAATGCGAGCGAGATTCTTAGGCTTGTGAGAAAAGTTGATTAGTTAATATTGACTTACAGTAGGCGAAATGAAAAAAGAATAGTACCTGATGTTTTAAATAATTTCTAACGATATGGGCACTCTTGTGCCAGCTGGCTCAAGGATGCAGCTGGCACAGGACCCGGTTAACTGGATATATATGGGAGAGGCCTTATATACTGCAGCGGGTATAGTCAGGCTGATTATGAACATTCGCTTGATTTAATTTTATAAAAACACTTTAAGTTCTCCATTTATTTATTTGTCCCTCTTAGCAGGGGCACTCTGTATACTGAAGTTAGCGTGTGCAATTAAATGAGAAATCAAAATAGCGTTGCGCAGCCCGCACAGCCGAAAGCACAATAGGATTAAACAAATATAAAATAAAAGATATGGGGGGCAAAAGAAAGTTTTGCATTGCAGAAAAGAGAAAAAACAATAAAAAACTGAAGAAAAAAGAAAAACTTTGATCCTGCACACATGACCGCGAAACTACCCTATGACATGAAGCTTAGAAAACCTGTGCAAGCCCTTTAAATTCGCGCCGTTGCCATCCTCTTCCGCGTGAGGCTGGGCGTCAAGAATGCGAGAATTTCGAATATTCTCTACATCTCACTGGTATCCTACGGCCATCAGAAGTACTCAGTACGACGGCTGAAAGCTGTTTGCACGAGTCCAACTATGCAGCGCGCAGGAAGCGTGGACTACTATATCAGTATTAGGCACTGATCCAAGGTGGGGTCCCAAGGCGATCTAACCCCTCCTGCTTTCTTTCTTGGTCTAGGAACATCTCTTGTTGGGAATGTTCCTCTAGCCCCTTTCCGCCCCTTTTTCTCGTCTACTCAGTACAGGAAGTTTCTTTGGGCCCCTCTCGAAATAAATTGCCGACTGCGTGCCTGATCAGCATAAACTTGTACACGAGCACCATCTCACGGCGCTGCTTGGTTTTCTGTCAGTTACAAATGATATCTTTGTCAGTTTCGCGGTGCTCGATACCAGGCGCCGAAAGACGACGCTTGCTCTTATATGCGTAGTACGCCTCAGGAAAATGGACGATAATTGGTGAGTAGCTAACGTATTTGAATAATTATACCTAAATTTCATTCACTCACAGTGGCGGAAAAGGACTAGCAAATCAACCATCAAGAGGGGGGGGGGGGGGGGGGGCACCGCTTTTGCCTTGGAGGGTGTGTAGGGAAATCACTGCATTCAAAGGGGAGAAAATATTATCGAAAGTGGAGAAAGATTGTGCATGAATGCATTAGGAACCTTTGCGTGGGCGCAGAAGCTTTTATCTAGGGGAAGTGGAGGGTGTTGCCGACAAGGAAGCGGAAGTGCGTGGGACGGCCTTATCCGCCTGCATTTTTTCCGGCGCAACACGAGTATACATAGTGACCTTGGCGCGTACGGCTCTCGTATTTCACGCTCCGCTCGGCCTGTAGATTTGGAGGTCTTATTATGCGCGCAATCATGCTTTTTCCTCCTAAATCCTATTATTAATCAGTTTTTTTTTATTGATACTGCAAGCTCTCGCTTGAGGGTCGATACAAGGAGGGCATAACGATTCATAACATATTAAAATGACGCCAAGTTGTCAAGTTGTACGCTCTCTATACAAAACACCAATTCGTAATCGCTTATTCTCTACACACCTCATAAAGAAAGTCCTTTCAGACAGGGCTTCGCACATAAGCCGACGCGACAGTTTTCGCCTTTGTGGCACTCTTATAGCTCTAATGCATTAAAATAGAAATGTAGAGCTCGGTGTGGCGAGGGGGCTGCTCAAGTAGACCCTTCAGTGGTGCTTCATAAATGGGCAGGAAAGTTTTCTAGTTCTAAGCAATTGCTGTTGAAGGTGCGCTAAAATGAAAGTCTGTTTCATTAAATAAAACAAAAATGTGCGTCTATCAAAAGCTGCAACTAAAAAAAACTGAATGACCTGCAGAGTGCAGCCTTCGCATTGCTAACGTCGTCACGTGCGAAGTTCGACAACCAGTGCCTTCTCGAGTACCCGTTGGTTTTCCTGTAGATACAAAGTTGGCCTTACTCGATGCTATAGGTTGAAAAAAAAAAAAAAAAGGTTTTTGACACCACCTTGGGCAAACCAAAACTCGTTAGCCACTGCACCCCTTGACGAAAGCTTACATTGAGCCACTAGCCGCCTGTGGTAGTTTTGAAGCCTAGCTGGTAAATGAAAAGAAGGAAAAGTCGCCGCCAAATGACAGTTGCAATTTGATTGGCCTGAGCCGGATGCAGCAAGGTCCCCACGTGGGGCCGACTTCAGGGCTCCCGGATAGAAAAATGAAAATGCATCAAGAGACAAGGGTAGATGTGCGGGCTATTCGGTTGTCCATGCTTGATTAAAACAGCACAATTAAGGTACATGAACGAAGACAGAAGAGACAGGGGAGACGGCTCTGTGAGTGTCCTCTACTGTCGTCGTCGACATCCCTTAGACAATTTTAATTAAGCATCAAGAGAGCTTGGCTTGCGGAGGCAGGCTACGCGGTTTAACGGTCCTGCCTGGGTTTCCTTTCTACCATGCGCTGCAGCGTTTATTTGCAACAAGGCAGGGCTCCTGACGTCATCAATTCAAGTGAAGTTGGAAAGAAAGCTATTGATGTTATGTGTTTCAGGCTTAGTTTTGCGCTCCGGCTGTTTAAGCTCTGACAGTGTTCTTATAAGCCAATTCGACGTCTGTATGTACGAGAACAGCAGGTCATGAAACAAAAGCACGCATTACAGCGAGAACACCAAATCAATAAAATTAAGGGAGATATATGCCGCAACTTTCAACACGTCAGACAAACAGGAGCGGAAGTGTTTTCTCTACATGAAACAGCGTCGTGGACTCGTGGCCACAGATGACGCGTAGCACGCATCCTGTTTTAAAGTTCTCCTTTGCGATGTTTCTTCTCTCTCGCTTCATGCCCCGCCACTTGTGGCTTTCACGTATCTGGTGATGTATGGCACTGGACCGACGACACGCGCGTTCGGAAAAGCAGCTCTGTTCCTCCGCCCGCACAACGTGGAGGGAGACCGTTTGGAAGACGTCTCAACGCACTCGGTCATAATTCAAAACCGGCTCGGCCTACGGGACCCGCACAGCTCTCGGTATATATCATGATCAGATTGCCGACCGCTAGACCCGGGACCCTATATAGAGACCTTGTCAGCAAGAAGCGGCAACCAATTGTTATATTCAGCACAGCAGCCAAGTGGCGCGCCACAAAATGATCAGCTTTGCAGTAGCCTTTGGAGTGGTCGCCCTTCTATTTTGTTCATCAGTCGGTAAGAGCAAGCCTTTCGTCGGGCGTGACTTATTTGTACTGAATCCGAATGAAGCATGTCCAGGCTGAATGACACTATAGGAAACGTTTTCACTTAAAGATCCGGGGTGGAATTGGGAAAAAGAAGATAACTACACAATATGAGAGAGGCGCAAACAAAGATCCAGTGGTGCCTGAGTTCGCAAGTCCAGCCAGCGTTTCCTTTTCTTCGTCTGTGCACAGCGATCATCACAGAAGGAGGGCGTGGGGTTAAATATGCTTTTCCTTCTGAAGAAGAAAGGCCAGGGAGGGGGAGGGAGGAGGGTCGGGGAGAAAGAAGCAGGGCAAGGAGTGAAAGGATGTTTCCTTTGGTATCCCTCCAGATTCAGAAATTCATAGCTTAGGAAACATTTTCTCACTCCCTGCCGTGCTTCTTTCTCCCCGCCTCCACTCCTCCTTCCCTCTAAAGCCCCTCTAAGGTATGGAGGGGCTTTACATCCCTCCTCCCTGGCTTTTCTTCTTCAGAAGCAAAAACGTATTTAAACCACCGCCAGTGAAGATCGATCTGCACAGACGAAACGTTGGCTCGGCTTGCGAACTCAGGCTCCCTCTCAGCCCAACGTTTACTAGATCCCTCAACCCTTGTTCAGTGCTTTTTCACTTGAAATCACCATGAGTTTTACTTCCGTCTTTACTGTTTCTTTATGTGCTCATTTCTTTCCTGACTCCTCGACAACTTCTGCCACTGGCCTCAGCTATAAGACAAAATGGGTGAGCCACTGACTATGACTAGATACAGAGAGTAATCAGCTTGTACTGCAGACTGATGTCTTCATCGTCCATACTTGCTTCCCTTCAGTATCCATTATTTTCCTTTTCCATCCCATAGTAGAGTCCCTGCTGCATTTTAACGCTATTCCTTTCTTTCTTTCTTTCTTTCTTTCTTTCTTTCTTTCCTTCTTTCTTTCTTTCTTTCTTTCTTTCTTTCTTTCTTTCTTTCTTTCTTTCTTTCTTTCTTTCTTTCTTTCTTTCTTTCTTTCTTTTTGCTTGGTTAAATACTTTATTTGACTTTTTTTCGTATTTGCGCTACCAGTGTACAGTGACAGACTAGAGTTATCTTAGACCAACCTCTTTGCCTTTCCTATCACAAAGTTTCGTCTCTCAGGAAAGGGAACAGTTCTTGCGACTGTTCTCACTTTACAAGAATGCTGAATTGGGCGAGTTGGTGCGTTTGCATTTGAGGAAGCGTAGCGCAAAGAAGACAAGGACAAAATAAGGGAAACACACACGAGCGCTATAAGCGCTCGTGTGTGTATCCCTTATTTTGTCCCTGTCTTCTTTGCGCTACGCTTCCTAAAATGTTCTCGTTTTAGTATTCCAGATGCTTCAAATAACCGGCCACTATTCTTTAAAAAAAATATAGGCTTTCTGAGACATGAAGACTGATTATGGGGCACAAATGTATACCAGTGTTAACGGACATCAGAAACGGGGGATATGATGTTGCCCAGTAAGTTAACTTTATAACTATCTCAGTTAGACGCCTACTTTTTATTACTTATTTGTAGCGGGTAGTTAGTAATAGCCATATCAGTTTTTAAAATTTCGAAAACGCGGTTGCCCTCGGGGCTATGGTTTAACTAAGTTTGTCCATATCTCGCACCAAAATCTGCGCGTTTTTGAAATACCTGCACTCTAAGCAAGCACTACCCCCAGTGCTGTCAATCAATGGCCCATGTTCCACGTCACCTCTATCCCGCGTGGGCTGGAGAGCAAGCAGCAGCGAGCACCGCAGCACAGGCAGGAAAGAGGAAGTTGGTTTGGTTTGGTTTGTGGGGTTTTACGTCCCAAAGCGACTCAGGCTATGAGAGACGCCGTAGTGGAGGACTCCGGAAATTTCGACCACCTAGTGGCTGGACATTTGCGCCTGCGTGCATAATTCTTTGCTGAGTAATTTTGTTTTCGCGTGAAACATTTGGCCTAAATCTTGTTCTTAGTAAGTAAACTGTTGCTTTTCTTTTTTTGTTCCCTCTCTTTAAGGTGCCGCACCGAGGTCACATAAGGTACGTATGCGCCGAGGAGGAACCCTACTGCAGCATCTAAACGGCCACTCTGGTCCGCAGCTAAATAAGCTAAATGACGGTCCTCTCAACATCTAGTCAGCAGGGTCAGCTGTTGTTGTCGCTGACCTTACAAGAAACGGCGCATATATACCTACACTGGGGATCGGCTTTGTTGCCCTTGTATATAATGTCGCGTACCCACAGAAGTGTCGGCCGCGATAGGTGGCGACTACCTTTGTCTTTTTCTTAAAGGATTGGATGCAGAAGTAATCAGGTATACGAAAAAAAGAGTCAAATTGAGCTCAAGAACAAAGGTGGACATGGGCCACATGAACTTGGCCATGTAAGAAAGATAGACACGAAAAACAAAAATAATGTAGACGTTTTGATACAACAAAAAAATTGAATGACTGAGCATACATTTCTGTTGCTATATGTCCAAACGTAGACGTACGCGCCAATGAATGGGATGAACACGGAAGACAGATGAAATCCAAATTTCTTAATTGGACATTCCATCAGCCGCCTCCTGGCGGAGCGGCGACAGAAGAGAAGAGAAATGAAGGGGTCTACGGTTTCAGGTTTGGGCACAGCATAATCTCAATGGGGAGATCGCGATACCAAGCACATAGAGGCAAATGTTTAGCTGCAACACAGGGCAACGTTGGTCGCGTAAAAGGATCTCAAGCTTGCATGTTATCCAAACTTCACAGCATCAAGGAAACGAAATGTTGCAAATAACCTTAAGTAATAAAAGCTGAGGGGGCAAATTCTCGCATAAGTGTATATAGATGCCGTATAATGTACGCATTAGTCGGAAACAGATCAACGATTGGACCACTCAGCGATGCCTTCGGTGAAGATTCAGCAACCTCATTCAAATGTAGGACCGCGTCTGCTTGCAGGAAACACTGATTGCATCTCTGGAGGAATCAAGAACTTGAACATGCGTGATGTCTGCCACTCAGTAGCTGCGGATAGAGAGGAACAGAATGATAATGAGTCCGCAATTATTATTATCGCACAATAAATGTTATCCGACTTAACCAGGGCAAAATAATTTGCTAGAAACCTAGGCAAACAAATAAGGATGATACCTTGAAGACAGAAGGACTTCACTGAAAAAAATTAACCACGGGACTGAGAAAAAAATCCCACACCATCTCTATGTCATTAGGTGGTCTTGAAACATATTGTTTAACAGTTAATTTAGCGTTACGGGTAAATATATCAACGGTAGTTTGGAGAAGTGAGTTGTGGCCTCACACCGGGAAAATTTCGGACATCCCGACATTCGAACCTTCCGTCTATAACTGAGCAAAACATATCTCGCAAGCGTCAAAACGAGACCAGCCAGCAAAGAAAAATTACTCAGGCTGACAATGAAAAATTGATTGGGACATACGTTTCTCGGAATCGCATAACTTAAAAAATGGTGGAGCCTCCAGAACGCGAAATCTTCCCGCTAAATATGGAACCCTCGATTCCGTTTCGATTGTTGGCCACATATTTTGTGATTCCTAAACAGGAAAGCAGTGCCTTGATCTCGCTCTTAAGAGCAGGAGGGGACACGATCCCTGCGCCGGTGCTCCAGGTAACAAGACACAGCCGAATTCCAAGCTTGAAATATGTACGTTTTATAAATCACAATATATAGTGTCTTCGCATGCGGGAGGGGAGGGGAGGGGGGGGGGGGGGGGGCTACTCGGACTTTGAAGCATGCCGACTACCCGCGCTCCTTTCACAGCCACCCGCCGATCTATATGTACCCGTCAACAGTAAGAGGAACCGTACGTAATTCCGGGGTACTTGATGGGGCATACTTGTAAAATTGCGAGACTGCATGAACTGTCCATATGAGTGTGCGGCTTCTGATCAATGTGCCGCGCTTCTTTCTGTTCTAGCTTACCTGATTAAATTGACGACATCAATTACCTCACTCTCCCTTTTAGTTGTACCCGTACTCTCTTCTTCCTCTTCATACTCAATTAGTGGCTCTGGTGACTTCTAGTCAGCATATAAGGGTAGGCAGGGCAAATTTGTTATGCGCCCGTACACCCGCAGGAATTGTTCTCGAGCCGCGACGACGGAGGTGGCTCTGGAGGTGGAGGCGGCATCCCCGGCATCCCTGGCTTCCCCGGCATTGACCAGCTGACCACATTCCTACCGGGCGGCACGCTGCCCGGAGGAGCCACAGTGCCGGACTTCGTGTCGGCCTTGAGCAGCTGGATGACTGTGCCTCCAAATGTGCCCTCGCTTCCTCCCGGGTTGCCTACCACTTTCCCGCCTGGGTTCCCAACCAGCATACCGACCGGATTTCCAAACATCAACGACATAATCAACGCGATCCCTGGCATCCCGTGACCTGTATTCCGGAGGCTATGGGGAGCGCCCCACAGGGACGGTCCTCTGATAATAAAGAGCAATTTGTTGTCCATTTTTCGAGCGCTTTTGTATGGTGAGAAAGTAGATAACTGTGAGATCAGAACATTTGATGCATATGTTGTGAACGCAAGCCACTACTCTACCCACGGTCATCTGTACATTGAATGTGTGGAATACAGCATAAAACGAAATTGAACTAAAGACTTGCCCCGCCGGGGTGGTGCAGTGGTAATACGCCCGACTACTGTCCAGAGTTCCCGGGTTCGAACCCGACCACGGCGGCTGCGTTTCGATGGAGGCGAAACGTAAGTGGCGTCCGTGTGCTGTGCGATGTCAACGCACGTTAAAGATCTCCAGGTGGTCGAAATTACTCTGTAGCCCTCCACTACGGCTCCTCTTTCTCTCTTTCCACTTTAACTCCCACCTTCCTCCCTTCCCTTACGGCGCTGTTCAGGTGTCCACAGAGCAAGTGTGACAGTTACTGCGCCTTCCCCTTCCTGTGAACCAATTATTATTATTATTAAAGACCCATTTACACCTGCGAGTCACGAAAGGCGTGCGGCCCGCTGTTGCATGAGCTGCTGAGCTCGACCGATGTTCACACTTGTAAAGGCGACCCGCGGGTCACTTTTCCGAATTACTCTCGTTCGGAAAAGTGCCCCGCCGGGGTGGTACAGTGGTAAGACGCCCGACTACTGTGCCGGAGTTCCCGGGTTCGAACCCGACCGCGGCGGCTGCGTTTCGATGGAGGCGAAACGAAGTGGCGTCCGTGTGCTGTGCGATGTCAGCGCACGTTAAAGATCCCCAGGTGGTCGAAATTACTCCGTAGCCCTCCACTACGGCCCCCCCCCCCTCTTTCTCTCTTTCCACTTTCATTCCCACCCTCCTCCCTTCCCTTACGGCGCGGTTCGGGTGTCCACAGAGCAAGTGTGACAGTTACTGCGCCTTTCCCTTCCTGTGAACCAAGTATTATTACTCTCGTTCGGAACGAGGCTTTTCTATCTTGAGTGTTCGTTAGAAACGAGAAGGCGGATGCAAGGTTAACCTCCATTCACGTTAGCTGCGTCGCTGATTGGTTGCCGGTTTGCGACCAGCAGTCTCAAGGCTGCAAAGTCTAGCAGAGCTCGACTGGCCTGAGACTCTCTTTTCGACCAATGAGACCATTTGTGACAGTCGTTTTCTACCATAACGTTCGCAATACCTGTGCGAGCAGCAAGTGCGAACGGGCGTTAAGTTGCAGTAAACTCAGATCTGCTATTTTATGCTTTATACGCCCTTCCGGTTTTGTTGTTACCGTACCAAATATTAAAATTACCCGCTGGGTCCTGAAACTAGCACCGAGCGATAGTGACTGCTCAGTATATCCCCCCCCCCCCCCCCCCCTCCTCCTTTCCAGCGCTGGGTGGCCTCTATATTTCATTTTCTATGCATGAAAGCTCGTTTCGGGACACAATCAGGGTTCAAATTATGTGTGCACTCTTGATTACGAAGATAGTCCAGTCTAATATTATTCTTACACAGTAGTTACCTCCACTGCGTACATTGCGCTCGCAGAAAACGATGGGAAAGTTCTGCCTCCTCGGCGTACACATGTAATGCCTCTGCTGTGTAGCAGCCGCGTTAAACCGCGGAGGAAACAGCGTCCGCAGTCAAGCGTGCTCGCGGACCGGAAGCAGCCTGTCAAGCTTCACTCGAACGCTTTTTGCGCCCTGAACTGCCTGAACTAATTGTGCTGTAAAGCAAGGGTGCGTATGAAGTGTTGGCATAGTTGTTTTAGTTGTTGAACCTGCGCTGCCCTCATGCGGTGCTTTCACGCACCGGAAAACGCATGTGTCTGTAGTTCAGGGACGAGTCAGCGTGTGAGAGGTAATCGCAGTGGCTGCGAAACCGTTATATAATGGAGGGAACCTAATCACACGTTTCTCTCACCTCATTATATTCGCTTAGGATGCGTAGATAACACGGTGAGTAACAAAATGAAAAGTAAGCTGGTTGAGTACTTTGAATTTGCCGCTTCGGTCGTTGTTGTCGTTGTCGCTCTTGTGCCGTGTGCATTGATTCAGGAAGGTCATTAATTACACGTTCAGTTAAAGTTAAAGCTTACATATTTCTTCAAATAAATTTTACCTACAATGTTAACAGTGCGAGGGTCAATTATAGTTCTCAAAAAGTGCTAATGTTTGAAAAATATTGATTGAGCCGTGAAGTGAAACATGGCATCTTCGACTAGCTCCTTCCGAAAAGCAATAAAACAGGCTTTTAGTAGCTTGCTCGGGATAAACTGTTCAAGTATTGTATACATAGTTAGCCTCTTACGTCACCCAGAATAACTGTGAATACACCGTCGTTTATAAACAATGGAATAAAAGATAAAGAATAAAGCAGATAGAGCACATACGTCACCGTGGCCAGTAAACTCCTGGCTTAGTCGACATTGAAGTTTTGGTCATCGTTGGGTGTGTGCGTGTGTCATAAACAAATGCGGACGAAAATTTTAAAAGCGGCCACGTGTTGAGTAAGTTGACCTCTCCTTTATTGCACGCGCCAACACTTATCACGGGAACAGCGTATACGTGCAAATGAAAGGAACACAGCCGACTTCCTGTTTAAAAAGTGACAAGTAGGGCTGGGTCGCTGTGGAATGCCTCAATGTTTCGTAAAGTGTCATATCTATCATGCTGACGGATTTGTTGACGAGTGGCGCATATGAAGGAGGAGTTGTCGCTTTTCTATTGCAGGTTGGTCAAAGCAGCCAAGCCGTTTAAGTAAAGGCCTTCAGTGCTCCGTCGTCGGCGCTGCCGAATTCCTCCGCCACCATGAGTTTCTTTTCCAAGCTAAGACGAAAGGAGAAGGACAAGAGGAGTGTCGACTCCGGAGTCATTGAAGAAATTGGCCAGCCGTTTCAAGTGTCTCACGTTGTTCACGTTGGTTACAACCCGGCAACGGGAAACGTCGAAGGTCTGCCAGAGCCATGGCTCAAGCTCTTGCAAAATTCCAACATTTCGTGAGTTACCTTTCGCTTTCGAAACTAGGTTGACATGCTGGGTGGGATATTGTTTCGCTGACGCGTTCTGTTAGTGACCTTTGGCGCGACGAGTGTTCAGGACCTAATCAAAGTCAGCGATGTTGAGTCCTGATTTAGCAGGGTGCGCGAATTGACAGATCTTTTCGGCGAGCACGATAACTGTAAACAACAACAACAACAAAAATGATAATCAAGAACTTTCCAGTGTTTACCGTAAACTGTGCTTATGTGAGCAGCTCTGTGTTGCTAATGCACGCGTCAGATTTTACTCTATTTTGCAGTTCAGACACTTTTGTAGAATTTCGCCCTGCTCAGAGCATTTTCACAAAGGAATTGAGACATTTGCTCGCACGACGATTTCATAATGATCAAAATAGTATATAGTAAGCAAGATATACTTTTGTTACCAAACAGTACCAAGGAGCAGATCAAGCATCCAACTGCTGTTCTTCAAGCGCTAAAGTATTATCAACATTCCATCAAAAACAAAAATGGCGTGACGAAATTCCTCGGCACAAAAGAAAATGTGGAACAAGAATCAAAAGAAATCGCAGACACTGTTCCTGGTGAGTACGCTGGACATTTATGCAATGCCAGAGCTTAAGTGCATCAAACAATATTAAATTCTTAATTGGACTTTTTTTTATTGAAGCATTGTTGTGGATGTCAGGACATGCTGAATAGAAATTAACTCTCATGCATGTTTTACTTGTGAAGCCACTTTCAAAACTTAAAAGCCACACTTGCTGCATTTCCTAAAACGTGCACTGGTCTATGTAATTGAATCATTCGAAGCACTTTTGCTCTGAAGGATTAAACATTTGGGAAGGACAGTTATGCCCACTCTCATCAGCTTTCAAATCCTACATGAATGCCGAATCAAACCTGCAGGACAGTTTGATATCAGTTGCAGTCTCTGTTGAAAACCACTGGGTATATACTTGTGCCCACATAGATATCCTTACAAGGCAAAACCATGTGAAAGCATAAAAGACAGTCGAAATTACATTGCTGTCTGTCTGGAATACTAAAGAAGTTATGAGGTATAGAGGTTGATAACTTCTGTGATCAAAACTGAAACAGTGGAAAAGTGGCAGACACAAGTGCTGGATTTGTGAAGTCATGTTTGCAAGGTCGACAATAAGGGCACGAGTCTAAGCTCATGGGTTCCTACTGGCAAGCTGTATGGAGGTGCATTTATTTTTAATGTGGATAAATACAATTTAATTTTAATGTAATTTTAGTAAGGTCTATACTGCTTCGAATGATTATTACTGACGAATTAAATATTGTTCCCTAAGCTTTTCTGAATGGATATTTAACTCTTAGGCAGGTTAGTGGAAATGTTCATTGCAAAACACTTTTTTTAGTGTCAAGATTTGCATGTTCAGACATAGCAACTGTTAGTATAGTGTAGTAAAGAACTGTGGTGTATAGCTTGCAGACCGATAGTGACAAGTAGAAGATTAACCTTGCTTGCTAGCAAGTAGATAAAGCTGAAGGTGCTTAATATATATGTTCGTAGGTAGGTTTACGAGTTGTCTGAGCAATATGGATAGTTATGACACTAATGTACACCATTTTTTAAGAACAGTTTCGAGATCTGTGTAGCATTATACGTGCGTAGAGTTGGTATAATGTGCCATGTTGTCATGTTGCAGAGATGAGCGATGATGAAGGCTTAGATGAATCGCCCGAGGACAAGGTTGCACCCGCAAAACCGGTACCAGTGGATGCGGATAAGAAACCGGCCAATGTTCCCCTTGCATCTCCTGTTATGCGAACTAAACGAGAAGAAACACCACGGGTCCCTGAAGAGGAGGTCATGGCACAGCTTCGTAAGTGTGGTGGCTTTTTTACTTTTATCGACAGGGCTGCACAGAGTCTAGCTGTCAGACTTCTGATCTGCTTGCAACTATGGGAGAAGTTGCAAAGTGTGTCAGAGGCCAAGGGACAGTTGCTGTGGAATGTATCTGTGAGCCTCTAGTCACATGCAGTCTGCTGACAGATTTCGCCGGTTTCTGCAATTCCAGGAAAGATAGTGAATCCAGAAGACCCAAAACAACGGTATACCCTCATGAGCAAAGTCGGTTCTGGGTGAGTAGAAAGAGCTTTTTTCTTTGTTTTAGTCAATTGATGTGGAGCATTCTTCCAAGGCTAATGGTACTGTGGAGATGCATTTGCGACTGGCCTCCCAGCTGCTAGCAAATTGTTCCTAGATTCTGAAATTGGAGAACTAAAGAGCTGTAGTGCGTACTTTACTTCCTCGTGTCAATATACCATGGTTTATGTGACATTACACCTGTTAGTTACAAAGCCACTTAAAAGCTCACTAGAAGCTACCGCTGCATCATTTGAAACTGGCATGATAAGCCTAGTTTTCTGTTGTCACGGCAGCTTCTATGACTGCATGCAGAGGATGTGCTTTCATGGAGGTGTTGGGATGGTTGGCGTTTGCTATCTTCAGGTTTTTAGCTCCGCATAGAGCACTCACGAAGAGCAAGCAAACAAACAAGTTACCACAGTTGCATCTGGGACGCTGCTTCTGCAAAGCTTGGTCGCAACACTGTTCCCGTGAAATGTCCCGGGGCAGTGGTGCCGTTTGAAAAAAGACTGTTCAAGATTGTCAGTTTCTCTATTATGCTCTCGCCCTCACTGAGCTATGACCTGACATCCTTATGCGCTTCCACAGAGGGGCCATGCCAGTCTATGGAGCTCTTTGTTCACACACTTGGGTGACGCCAGTTTTTGGAAGAACATGTCTGACTAGGTTTTTTGTTACACCAAGTCATGGTTAGATGCCTAAATATTGATTGAAAGAGCACTGGACAAGGGTTGATGGGGAGCCTCAGTTTGCTCGCAAGCTGAGCCAACGCTTTGACCGAGGGACTTGTAGTCGTCTGGTCCCCTTGTCGAAAGGTTGGCTCAGCTTGTGAGCAAATTGAGGCTTCCCATCAGCTTTTGCCGAGTGCTCTTTTATACTGTGTAGTCATCTTCTTTCTCTTATTGTACCCTACATATTTATTGTACACTCCTAAAGTTAAATCCCTTGTTGACATCCAGGGCATCGGGCACTGTGTACACAGCGGTAGACCGGCGGACCCAGCGCAAGGTGGCAGTGAAGACAATGGAGCTAGAGCAGCAGCCAAAGAAGGAACTTATCCTGACCGAGATTGAGGTCATGCGCCAGAACAAGCATCCCAACCTGGTGAACTTCTTGGATGCCTACCTGGTGGGCGAAGACCTGTGGGTGGTCATGGAGTACCTTGAAGGCGGGGCCCTGACGGACGTGGTCTCTGAAACGGTCATGCGGGAGGAGCAGATGGCTGCCGTCTGTCTGGAAGCGACACGGGCAATAGCTTTCCTGCACTCGCAGGGCATCATCCACAGGTAGGTGAGACTTCACTTTTAGATAGTATTGTTAGATGCAACTCTAGGATCAAGCTGGCAGTGCCCCTGTTAAAGAGGCTCTCTAACCATTGTCAACCTGTTGATAGTGTCAAAGCCTTGCCTTGATAGGGACTTGCCTAGTGTATTCAGGGACCTTAGTTTCCTGCATTCCCCCCTTCCCACCCCACCCCATCCCCCCAAAAAATAAGAAAGGATGCATAGTGGGTGGAACAGCGCGAAGAGATGAAACACACAAGAAGAAAAGCACAACAGACGAGTGCTGACTCGCAACTAACTTTTTATTAGGAAGAAAGCGGATTCTTATACAAAAAAATATCACATGTTACAAAGAACGAAACCCTTGCAGAAAGGAACTGCAAATGCCCCTCATAGGAGGCTCTTCTGCCGGTGGCCTTTCTCATGATGTATTGGCATTTATGGTGTGCTGAGACTCCTTTTAGAGGTTCTTGGCGGGGCAGGAGCCACTTTTTTCTTGAGTTGTGTTCGATTGTAGTGCGTTCACACTAAGTGACTCGCTAGCGAAAAAGTCGCCTTATCTGAGGATGAAGCAAATTATTTTTTTCAGTTTTTAACCCCTCACTTCTAAAAATTTTTGAAAATTCTTGTTCAAGTGGAAACACACTCATAAGTTCATTGTTGTGGCAAGAAATTTGTTTTATTACATTGTATGGCGAGTTGACAGGCAATTGGAAAGTATTTCGTTGAAACGGGGTTTGACTGTAGGAGGTGCAAAATAGCAGATGTGAAGGAATTCAGTTTTGTATACCACTGTTGAACCTTATGTGCATGAGTGCACCACCTGCTTACTTATTGCGCCGATTTTTCAACGAGTGCGTAACGTGGGAACACGAAATGCTAACCAAGGGAAAAAAGTTTTTAATCCGAAACATCTAGAGCTTTTCTTCTTTGGTTTCTGTTTCATATGCATTTTCGTATTACCACCGGCCAGACAAGTTTTTTGTCAAATCCTCGACTTATTGTGTAATGTATTAAGCAGTTTCACTGAAGGCATATTTTTCCTACTGTGACTGGAATTTATGTCCGTGTGCTCTCAGTTTGCACAGTTTGAACAATATGTAACACCATTTGCTACTTTAGAGGATAAATTCAGCATGTAAGTTCAATCCAGGACCCGTGTCTTAACTTAGTCCACTTTTGTTAACCTGTGTGAACCTTGGGGGCAAATTTTACAGCCAGTGAAAGATATCAAAGGATTCTAGTGAACCTTCGGGGACACTGTTGATTTGCCAATCCAAGCATTATCGAGAGCCGCTGTGGAAATGTGCCATTCCAATGCAGGGACATCAAGTCTGACAATGTGCTCCTCGGCATGGATGGCGCAGTGAAGGTGACCGACTTTGGCTTCTGTGCCCAAATCCGCCCCGACGAGAAGCGGCACACCATGGTGGGCACGCCTTACTGGATGGCACCCGAGGTGGTCACCCGAAAGCAGTACGGGCCAAAGGTGAACACTTTACTGTCCACCACCGTGTCGCCATTACATTGTTATTTAGCCTACTATTGCTTCACTTTATGGGTGCGTAAGTTTTAGTAGTTTCCGACCTATGCTAGCTTGTAAAACATGCTTTTAGGGGGTGTCGCCTCCTTCCGACTGGTATGCTGCAAACAGTCGATATGGGACAGCTTCACTTTCTTCTTTGTGGTCCCTTAACTTGGTTGTACCCTTACTCATGCGTCATTTTGCCTCACAGTGTTGAAAGTAGCGATCTGCTTGATGCACCTTACCTTACACAGACCATTAAGGAGGCAGCTGGTGTTGGCACACGATTTTGAAATATTGTAGTAATGAAAAACCTGTGGTTATAAGCCTCTATTCAAACCTAGGTATGAAAATGACGTACCTTGACAGTAGGCATGCGTGTAGTCAACCAAAATCTTAAACAAAAACGTTCAAAGCTGATTTTCTTCAGCTTTATTTGAAGAAATCAGTTATTTTCTTGTGCTGCGTGCAGCACACACAACCACACACTACATTACACCACTACAGCACATACACCTTCCACTTAGCGCAACACCTCGTCGGGTACTAATTGCGCCTAGCGATGAATGTGCAGACTTCGTCAATACTCAGAAAAAACATCAGAGTTCAATATGACCTCACCTTCAGTCTTCTCTGAAGTATGAAAATCTTATCTAGGTCTTTCAAAATGATTGCGGTGGTTGATCTGCTGCAGAGGCCGATTCTCTTTTTCACTGCGTTAATCTCTTTCGCTGGCCGCAATCATCGTCAGATCTCGCACAAGCTTCGCAATAAGGTAATCCGTGACAAAAACAAAAACCTTCCTGCACGCACGAATGACCGAACAGTGAGTTATACGCAGCACAAAGAAAAAAGGTAGGCGGCTAGGCCTGCTGGCTACTGCATATTAAATCACAGCTTTATGGTAGTACTAGGAGCTGGCACTAGATATGCTGATTATGAGAGCTACAGCCCACAGACCACACGCGTATAAATGGCGGTTTCTGTTTCGCGCAAGAGTTGTGAGCTGCGGCGCTGTTAATTTTAACCGAATGCATAATACTGATGTTCTTAGATTATAGAAAAAAAAATAATTTACATGCGTTATTCCGAAATATACGCTATATTGAAATTCATAATTCTGAAATAGTTTTATGTCGAAAACATAGGAAATCTGTTGGGGATCTTTTTATAAAATTTGCTAATGGGGTGTTCATAGTAATGAGATTTGACTATCAGATTTAGGGTGGGGGTGGGGTGAAGGAGGAGATGTTTGATTATTTGGCATTTGAACAATTCTATCTTTTTCTATGCTCCCTGGAAGTTTGAAATACTGACGTTCTACTGTTATTGTTCCTAGTGAACGGTTTCACTCGTCAGCCAATCATTTCTAATTGATCTTTGACACCACACATGGTGGTTCTTAAACATCTTCTCAAAGCTGTCATGGTTCCCTGAGAATGAAAAGATTGAGATCCTCTGCCCTAGAGATGGGCAAGAAGACTGGCATAGTTGTCAGTTATTCATGTACTGACGTTGCCTGGTAGGGTTGTTGAGTCCAAAATAATAGGCAATAGGGCCGCTTTCGTCATCTGCAGTGATGGCTATTTAAGGAGAGCAACTGTACGGAATGAAGTTGTCAGCAGTTAGCATATTATGCAGCAACGAGTTTTGAAGTTTCAAGCTACATATGGCAAAGCCATGCTGCTGCTAATTACCATGCTAAATACATGGTAATTGCTAAATTGCTAAATACATGCTAAATACATGGTAAAATGTACCAGAAACAGAGTTTTCGCAGCAAAAGCCACATGTAAAGGGGACAGTCTCGAGATGTAAACCCTGACAGCAACCGATCTCTGAATACTTAGGTTTTCACATTAAGAAATGTTACTGGTCATAATGTGCAAATGTCCTCGCACTCATAGTTGGCCTTCCTGTACATCAGAAGCCTTGTCATCAGGTTGATTTTACCCTACTCAAGAAAAAGGAAAAGGGGAGTGATGACTGTTGTTCAGAGGTGCTCACTGTCTAATCATATGCTATCTACCATTGCCTTTTATTTCAAAGCTCCCTAGAGAGATTTGGGAATTCATCACAGAATTCAATTGTAGTCTCCTGTTTAGAGAAAGCAAACTGCTTGATTATTGTGTAGTGAAACAAATTGTGGCACTGGTTCTATAATCTTGGACTCCACTGTGTTTAAGGAAACCTCCTTTAGGTGGAATAGATTTATAATACAAGAATATTTATTGGTTAGCACTCACCTATGTTGAGCTATACTGTTATGAAGGGTTGAATCTGATGCTAATTCTGAGGCCACAGGTATATTAGCGTAAAAACACATGAATAATACAAAACCGCATATAATATGAGCTGTAATTTCAGGATAGTAATAACAGACAAAAAAATACGAGCTGTAATTTCAGGATAGTAATAACAGACAAAAAAACTTTACATCCACATATAATGCGAGCGAGGAGAGATCAGTAAAAGTAATTATTTGCACTACATTTCATGATTGCCGCGCGAGGCGTACACACTCCCCACTTCCCGTCCAACGCCACCTCGCGGAAGTCGCTACGAACAGTGCCACGCACCTTCATGCGCCGATGCTGGTTCGCTACCCTTCTTCCGCCGACACATAGATCGCATATTTTCACACACCCTGAAAGAGTAGCTCACTTCGCCCTGGCAATTGCGGAAGCTGCATGGTCCTCAGTTTGTTCTAAAACCAGGAGGCCGCTTCCAGCTCAGACGCAGGATGGCAACGCACTAGCTGCCGGTTATAGTGAGACGAACTCTCGAATCTTTGCTGCGTCTAGCACTGCACGTAGCGTGTGTGCCCGTGAGCGTTCTTAGATCCTGGGTTTTCGCAATAAATGTCGTCCGGGGTATCATTAGCTTAGAGTCGCTTGCTAAAGACATCTTTCTCGTACCTCTAAACATATTCGGCATCCTGCATTTCTCGAAGGCACGACCGGCGTGCTCCTTGGGAATGCTAACGAAGCTTCTCCAATTCGGCTGTAAGGCATGGCCAACACAGCTGGAGAGGGCCATGAGACCAGTGCAATATGCCGAGTTATCCTTTCGCTATCCCTGTATCGACCTCCTTCCAGTCATGTGTGCGTTGCGGGCACCATGGTCGCAAGGATTGCGGGGTAAGCTTGATGAAATTGAAACAGTCAGTCGACGCCACTGCTATATAGCGCCTCCCTGGCTGGACGCCTGATGCTGATAGCGCTGATTAATAACGAGGTTGGAACTGCAAATTTGGGCTGAAATTTGTTCCGATCCGCTTATAATGTGAGGCAGAAATTCGACATGATAGAATTGGGAAAAAAAACCTCGTGGTATACAGTTAAACCTGATTAAAATGAAATTGTAAAACGTCGGTGATTTTTCCTTACGTCCAAGTTTTCGTTACATGCAGTTTTCGCGTGAAGACCCAAAAGGACACTGTAAATGAAAACCAGATTAAGAATGGATGTGAGGGAAACCACCTTGAAAGTGTTTACAGTAAACCAGAATTATTCTAAGTCATAGAAGCGGTGAAATCACGTGCGCGACTGCGGCGGCAGCTTCCACCTCCTTTGCGGCTCGCGCAACTCGTCTACGAGGGAGCTGGAAAAGGAGGTGGAGGAGGAATCAGTCTGAAGGAGAGCGTGCGTGTTGGCACCGCCATCGCGCGCGTGCTCATCCACCACCGTTGCCCCAAAAAACCGACTCTGCCTCACGTCTCCAGCATGCTCCGTTGTTCCCACTACCGACGCGCGTGAGCCCGCAAGCAATCGCTCAGCAGCGATAGACGCGTGCTGCTTCCCACGTGTCTTTTTTTCTGTTATTTTCGGCCACTTTTAATCATGAACTATTGTAATTCCAAGTTCCGACAGCAAAAGCAGCGGAGACTGCTGCGTCTGCCAAGGAGATGTGGTGTCGGCACTGAAATGTGAAACGCACTGTATCAACTGCGGTCGTTCGTTACTATAGTAGGTGTTCCTCTCACTTCAATTCCCAGTGACTCGGCACTAGCTAAGAGACAGTCGGCTCTGCGAGTTCGTTATATCAAGGTCAACCGCCGCGACATGTTCGTTACGTGGAGCTCTTAAATACATGCACTCCAATGGGGGTGGCATTGCGGAATTGAAAAACCTCGTAATATAAAGGAATTTGCTACATGGAGGTTAATTACATAGAGGTTTAACTATGCCTGACAGAGTTTTTGTGGTAGTTAGACGTCTGCAAAATTGAAATTCTGTAATACAAATCGAATACTACCATGTGAAATGTCACATATCTGATCAAACAATGGGAATTAAAAAGTAACAAACATTGTTCGTCTTGTTCATTTCAGTTACATATGCTATTTGCAAATAAAATGAAACTAGAATTGTATGAAAGTGTATACCCTACTGAAAAATTTAGTATCAATCTTATACAGGATTCCCTGCACCGATTTTTTGTACAGAAAGGACCAGCATGAAGCCAGAGGGAGCTGTCATGTATTGGTTCTAAATATAGTAAACCCAAATTAATCCATCTTTGAAGGGACCAGAAAAAATGTCTGAATTAGTTGAAAGCTTGAATTAGCAAACTGGCCTGAAAATAACTGCTGAAAAAATGTGCAACACAGCACCTGCATGATGGTTTTGATGATTTGAGCTGAAACCAAAGTGAAAATGACATTTTGTTTTTCAGTTTCGTCAAGGACCTTGCTTTGCGTGCACTGTCGTGTAGGCCCTCTTCACGAAAGGGAAGGTTTTTGTTCACTAAGTGGCCTCACCACGGTTTGAGGGTGTTTCACTGCACAGTCTGTGTTAAAGCGTTACGGTAAAGCGTGCAGTGCATTGAAACTGAGATAAATTTGAATTTTCTGAAACATCTGCGTAACAGATTTTCTAGTACAAATATGAGCCTAATAAAAACATTAGATTTTTATTCGACATCTTGAGTGTTCACACGCCGCTAGCACTCTGCAAAATTTGGGCAGTGCGATACAGGGGGCTGTGTGGATGTTCACTGCAGTTGTGTTGATGGGCTTGGCTAGGTGAAGTCCAACATTGCCTCATGCATTGGGTCATCCAGGTGGATGTCTGGTCACTTGGCATCATGTTGATAGAGATGATGGATGGTGAGCCACCCTACTTGAATGAAACGCCGTTGCGAGCCCTCTACCTGATTGCAACGCACGGAAAGCCGCACATCCGGGACCGGGAACGGCGTTCCCCGCAGCTCTTGGACTTCCTCGACCGGTGCCTCGAGGTGAGCAATCTTGAAGGCACTCTCCCGAGTCCCATCACGGGTTTATTGGCTCTAGGGAAGTTGACTCATCCCTAGCAGGATGTTGCTTCTACCAACAGTTGTCTCTACTATCACTGCATAGGCACAAAATAGCCAAAAGATTTTCTTCTAGTGTACAGTCAAACCCGTTTATAAAGAACCCGGCTAGAGCGAATTATCCTTTATATCGAACACTTGAAGCTGTCTTAGCATTATTCATGACAAATGTAATTTCTATAACGAACTTGAGTGCACGTGATTGATGAACACCCAAGTGCGCGGGCGCGCCGGAGGCCAGGCTGGCCGGGCGGCGTTACCGCGATGAATTGCTCTGGAGAGAGAAGTGATTCTTGTCGGAAATAGGAGGAGAGGGGGATTCAGCGCATTCAACTGTCTCCTCAGGGGCGAGGGATTACTTTGAAGAGCACGAACTGAGAAAGAGCAAACGCCGTACCAACCGAGCTACGCCGAGCAGCCCCTCAGCCCTTCTCTGCTGCCTCGGCGCATCTTTCTCCGATCTCTTTCCCCTCAACGCAGAGTTTTTTGAGGGTGCTCTCCTATTCGGTAACTGCTTACCACGTGATCAAGGTACAAGCTTGCTGCTCCAGGCCAATCGTGAACAAGGAGAAACCGGGCAGAGCTGGTTTCAGGAGGCGGGAGAGGAGAGCCTATCAACAGCACTCCTCCTTTTTTTATGCTCCATATTTTCTTTGTCGTCGCGTCGGTCGCGTCGTGTGTTGCTGTGGTGTGCCAGTGCGCTCTACGATATCCTCCATACTTTCTTTGTCGTCGCGTCGTGTGTTGCTATGGTGTGCAAGTGCGCTCAAGGATCTGAACAAGCGTATTACCTGCGGTGTTCGTGCGTTCGGTGCTTCAGAATGATGACGAAGAAGCGGCAGGGTCTGCTGCTTTGCGACAAAGTGGAGATTCTTCACAGTGTCGAGCGTGGAGAAAAAAAATTGGATGTCGCCGCGCACTACGGGATCGTGAGGAGCACGCTGAGCACGATCCTCAAAAGCAAAGCTGCCATTCAGGAAAATGCTCGCGTTCGACCGAATGCTGACAGCCGACGCAACCGGAAGCCAGCCTACGATGAACTTGAGAAATTCTTGTATGCATGGTTCGTGGATGTGCGTGCACGGAATCTTCCTGTCAGTGGCCCCATGCTGCAATAAAAGGCAAGAGATTTCGCCTGCGCTTTGAGTATTGAAGGATTTGTGGGGGGCAGTGGATGGCTGCAGAGATTTAAGGACTGCTATGCCATAACAGGAAAGGTGGTTGCTGGAGAGAGGCAGGCAGTTGACACGGACAGTGCCAACAAATGGATAGATGACGTCTGGAATGAGGTAAAAAAGAAGTACAAACCGTGCGACATATTTAACACGGATGAGACCGCCTTATTCTGGCAGATGCTGCCGAGTAGAACCCTGGCACTTAAAAATGAGAAGTGCCATGGCGGCAAACTTAACAAAGCACGTGTGACGGTACTTCTTACGGTGAACATGGACGACTCATCTAAGTTGCGCTCACTTGTCATTGGGAAATTCAAGTCACCCATGTGCCTTCGGGGATGTGCTTCGCTGCCGGTCACGTACCACTCCAACAGCAAAGCCTGGATGATCAGGGCATTGTTCGAGTCGTGGCTGCGTGACTGGGACGATGAGCTTGCGCTGAGCGGACGCAAGATTTGCTTGCTGCTGGACAACTCTTCGGCCCACCATTGTGGCATCTCACTCAGGGACATTGAACTCTGTTTTCTGCCGCCAAACATGACGGCAGTGTTGCAGCCTCTAGATTAGGGGATTATACATGCGTTCAAGCAGGGATACCGAAAGCGCATAGTTGAACGGCTCTTGGTGAAACTGCGGATGAATGAAGATCTGAAGATAAACCTGTTAGGCGCAATCCAGATGATGAATCGCGCCTGGCCAGACGTCACACGCGACACAATCAAGAACTGTTTTCGGCATGTCGGACTCTGCCAGGCGGATGCCGAAGTCACCAGCGCCGCGAGTGCAGCTGAAGACGATGAAGAGTTGGCCACTCTTTGGGAAGAACTTGCCCACGTTCCTGACGCTGTGCCAAAAGAAGTCTGCTTGGAAGATTTTGTGGCGGTTGATAATGAGGTAGCCGTGACGGCAAGCCCGCTGGATTCGGAAATCGTTGCTGATGTGCTGGTGCCCGGAGACATGGAAGATGAGGAGCCATCGCCAGAAGACGACCGCCCTCACCCTACTTTTGCTGAAGCACTTTCCGCAACAGATGTGCTGCGCCGCTACTGTGCCGATATCAAAGGAAGCGGACTTGAGTTGGTTGACGTTTTTTTACGTGTTGAAAATGCAATTCAAGTTGATTTTGCTAGGCACTCTGTGCAATCTAAAATAACTGCCTTCTGCAAATGAATGCAGATTGCTGAATAAATTGCTTTTGGAGCAGATTATGCATGGTGAGTGCCGTGGCATTACTTTTATTAGTACGTTTTTGTCGACTTGCAATATCCTGTATAGTGAACTAGATGCTGAAATTCGCTAAAAGCGGGTTCGGCTATAAAGAAATATTTGATATATCGAACAAATCTCTGAAAATCATGCTGTTCGTTATAACCGGGTTTGACTGTATGACTAGCTTTGAACTAATGCTGGATTTCCTCTGGACGTGCATGTGTATGTGCAGGTGCATACATGTGTGCAGGGTCGTCCATACACATGCAAGCTTTTCTATGCTCATTCAGGGAGCTGAACATTTATGTGTAATTTAATTGTAGTTCAAAATATAGGGACCCTCTTTATTTATGTGCCCATTGATGATGGGATGAAAGGATCAGTGTTTGAAATAATGAGGTTATAGTGTACATTTTAATCAGATAATTATATATCGCTTGTAACAATCAAATTCTTTTGATCTGTCAATTTTCCGAGTGCTGCCATGTAAAAATAGCATAGCGATACTATTATCGTCCACATATCAGATGCAACGATAAGCTAGCTTTCTGGCCACCCGGAAGATGTCTACCACAGAAGTTTCTCTTAACATTCGATAAAAAAATAAAATGCTATGAAGAGAATGGGCGAGAGCTCAGCATAAGTGCCGCAGAAGGACTGGCGTGGAGAAATTGAGTGGGCATTCCTTGCGGCCTGAGGGAATGAGTGATGTCATTCTCGCAATCGCCTGATGGAGGAAGGGAAACACTTTTCTGCCACTGCACAGAGGCTGCAGCTGGGAAACATGGTGTCGACCAAGGGCAAGACGATATCTCTCGGGGTTAAAGAGCGGACTTGTCGGGATTTCTGGCAGGGTTTCAAGGTTGTAAGCATCACTAAAAAAATAAGGGCTTTCGCAGTCGATTTCGGTGATAATCAGTGTTAAGGATGCCCTGCGGTCCACCCTGTCGCCGGTCGATTTTGGGCACGCAAAAGGACTGCAGCCAGCATATATGCATCTGGAAGCGATGCACATAGCGATTGCCAATTTCAACAGCGTGAATTTCTGACTTTATTAAGCGTGCTAAAGATATTTTCAGGCTCTGGGATGAAGGGCTCAGTGCTTTTTGCGATGACTCGCGTTGTTCGACCCAATTTATTTGAGCCTTCGTGCATGAGAAGTCGTCATCATCAGCCGCACTATACCCACTTCAGGGCGAAGGCTTCTCCCATTTTTCTCCAATTAGCCCGGTTCTGTGCTAGCTGCATCCACTTGACCCCTGCGAACTTCTTGACCTCATCTGCCCACCTAACTTTCTGCCGCCCCCTGCTACGCTAGAAGTAGTGTGGGCTTTTTTTTTTTTTTTTTTTTTTGCCAGTCCGGTATAGCGACAATCGGATTATAACGATCAGGTTTTCCGGTTTTCTTACTATTACTGTAATTGGATTGCATTGTAGTACTAAATATCATAGCAGTTGCATGAAGAACGCTGAATTCTTGGGTGGTGAGCCACAGCTGACATCCGATCGCACATAAAGTTAAGTCCTGATTGCGGTCAGCTGAGTCAGAATACAAGCTGAAGAAGGCAGGTTTTACCGCATTACACTCGAGTTCTTCGATGGTTGTTGAAAAATTTAGCACGATCTACCTGCTCTGCCTGGCTGCTGACACAGTAAAGCATGATGCTTTGAATTCCATAACTGTATACCCATGCTGACGAAACACGATTTGGCACATCATATCGAAAGTTCAACGCAGTTAGGCCTCAGTTTCATGAAATTCTTGATGCATGATTTCTTGTTTCCACATCTGAGTAACATGATCTTAGTTTTATTCAAAACTGTAGGCTTTATTTATTGCTGATTTGGAAAAATTAATTTTCACTCACTTTCTATGTAATGACGTCCTCGCGGATCTTGTCCACATGTGAAGTCCTTGTAGCCATAAAAGAATTAATACCTGCTGTGGAAGTTTGTTTATTTATATGCATTGCTTTTGACATGCACATTTTGAGCATAAGCATACCATCGTGGAGTGCAAGGGGATCAAACAGGATGTACTGAAATAGTACCATCAATCTTTCTTACGAAATGGGGGCCTGTCACAGTCCTTATCGCTAGTGTGCCTGGGGTGTGTACTTCCGTGATAAGGAGCGCTAACCTGTGCTGGCACCTGCCCCTTATCATGAGAGCGTTGCTCAGAGTTATGAGCGCGCCAACGTTGCAGTGAGTTTGTCATTGCATATTACAACTATCGCCTCTGTAAATGCTGTAAGCGAAATGGCATGCCAGTGGTAACTAACCATGGTTATGATATTGCAACAGTACATGAATTGTCTAGGTGGGGTTGCTAGCACTTGAGCACAGTCTACAAGACGTGATCACGCATTATCAAGCCTTGTATTTGTGATACATTTTGAGGTACAAATGATAAATGCTGTAAGGGATATAGGTCAAAAATGCAGAAAGTTGAACCACCCGTTTTACAGCATAGTTGTTAATTGCTTGTTGTGCGTTGGTAACCGTGACTAGATTGCATGATGCGTACAGCATTTCTGATTGGTTCTCAGAGTCGTGATGTCATCAGTGATATGACCTCCCAGATACCTCTAATTTGTTCTCTGAATCTTGATACCATTATGAACCGTATGTAAAATGGCACATGTCGACGTGTCATCAGGTCACTCCTTCGGTGTCATGGGGCTGTTTGGAGGTGCGAGTCTCTCTGCAGCAAAACACTCTGCCTACATTTCCAAAGCCTTCCACTACAGTGTCTCTCATAGCCGAGTTACTTTGGGATGTTAAACAACATAAACAAAAAAAATAAATAAACAAACAAATCGCATTCTGTTTCACTGCTATCAGGGTCCTCGTTATACATTTGAGGAACGAAAACAAATTTTAAGTTTCAGTGTCGCTCGAGTTCGTTGCATCGCCGTTCTCGCGCTCCGCCGTGTTCATTTTTGTAGTACACTTGACGGTACATGAGTACCAATGCTCTTAACTGGGCTAGTCGGTGAACAGGGTACGTGATTAGTTCAGGCACTTCTGCCAAAGGGTAGCTACAGCAGACGACAGCAAACAGGTTGATGCCAACAACAAAGAAGAGGCAACAGAATGTGAGTTTATCCACTCGCACTATGAACCAACCAACCTAGAGATTGTTTCTTCGATAGTTTGCTGTATTGTGAAATGGTTTGGCGGCAGTGTTTTGCGTTTGCATTGGCTCGAGCTGCATGGCTTTTTCCCCAAAGGTGGATGTCGAGGCGCGTGCCACCGCTCAGGAGCTACTGGAGCACCCCTTTCTACAGAAGGCTGCATCACTGTCCACCATTGTGCCCTTGATACGAGCTGCCAAGAAAGTTCTCAACAAGGCCTGATTTTAATGTGGAGCGATTTTTTTTTTACCCCCGTGACCCGACTTCCTGCTGATGCATTATCTGAAAGACAGTGTGGTCTCGACGCTCATCTTTTTTGGCAGTTCCCGATGTGACTGCAGACCAATTTTTAGGTTTGCTGCAACAAGCAGTCCATTGTTTACCTGTGTATTATTGAAAGCCACGATGTACTTTTTGCATGGATTTACTTCTGGTATGTGCATCCGGTGCAATGCGCGAGATTTCCGAAGGGCGTGAGGAGACTGCGTTCCTCGTCTCAATCCGGTGGAACTTTCCTTTGTTTGCTTTGCAACTTTCGGTTTCTCATTCTTGTTCTTTGATTTTATATGAGCATATTTTATTTACACTGTGTTAAGCTCTTGCGGAGCCAGACATTTGCTCAGGATAGACGCATGATCGTTTTCAAGGATGTGAATGTTGACTCCCCTTCTTCCAGTCTTCATCTGTCTCATTCTTCTCAAGTGTTTTAGAGGTTTGTGCTACTTAATTCGCATATAGGTTTTGACAGACCTCAGGCCATTGCACCAGTCCTTTCCAGTACATAGTGGTCGAGGTCCTCTCGTGAGTGAATTCCTTTCATTTTTTTAATTCATTTTTTTTTTTTGTTATCCAAGAGTGAGTGGCATTTGGTGGACTTGGTGCTCAAAGTTCTTGAAGAGAGCAGATTTTTCAATTTGGATCTAGAAAGCCTGCAGCTAACCTAGTGTATTTAGCTGCTAAATAATTCAACGGTGCAGCCAGCTCAAACACGGTGATGCCTTCCAATTGCTGTGCCACCCTCTGCCATGTGTTCAAATGAATCGCACACCATAGGGTCAGAGGTGTCACGCTGTTTTTTTTCCTCAACTATTCCTCTTACTGCCTGGCACACTGTGAAGTCAGACTCTCCTATGCAAACTATGCAAACTTAAATTGACACACTTTGAAAGTACACATCACTGTTTCACTTTAACCTTTCAGGGTGGTTGTATCTAATACTGCTGAACAATTTTTTTCACTGTACGTTTACTAGCTTTCAAACTGCAGTTCCATTGAGACGTGCGTAATGTTGTTAAGTTCAGCATTGTTGCTTCCGCTGGCGTACACTATCTAATATTCTCACCTTGCGTTTTTTTATTCTTCGTATGTTCTGCTAATTTAATTGTGCTTTTTAGAGAGCCAAAGTCAGTGTTGGATTAAACATTTATTCTGCTAATTATGCAGTGCCTTCCTGATATTGAAATTAATGTCATTAGATAGTGACAACATTCCAATTCTGCCTGCATCTTTGAACATTCTTCAGTGAACTGCTAGGCTCTCCTTGTTTGCTGGTGAACAGATTAGGTTGAGATTGTGCAATTTTTTTTCTTTTTTTGTGCTGTGTACACACTACTTTGCAGCATTATGAGTCTACGAGATTTTTGATGCATTTCAACCCAATTGTTTTGCCACAGCAGAGTGTTTGTCATGTTCACAGTGCTTGTACCGCCACCTTTGGTGCCTTTTAGTTCAACTTGATGCAGCAGATCTGTACAGTGCTTTGAATGTAGCCCTTGGCTAGCAATAAGAGACATTGGAAACTGACATGTCTTATTTGATGGTGATGTGCCGCACATTGAGAATAAGAGTTTTTTGGGAATTACTACTGGGGGTTTCTTAGCTATCTCTGCCAAGCCATCTGTGAGAGGTGAGAGAAGAAAAGGTCACACTCTAGTCAAACTCACTGGCAAGCAGTGAGCACTTGCATAATCTTCTTGACTGTGTCTATGCAAATGAAATGGTTATTTTTAAGGACAATTATTTTTTTGAACTTTTGAATTGTGTAATTTTCATGTTTTGTAAAAATAAAATTTCCTTTTAGCCAAACCTGTGACTCAGCTGCATGATATTGCGTGCTCGGAATGCAAGTCTAAAAAAGAGTTTAATCCACTTGTTACCCCAGGTGTCTTCTCTCGAGCAGTTCGTATTATCAGCGGGTCACTGCTGCAGTTTTATGGGGAATGAAACTAGGTTTGAAGCCAGCAGCAGCACTCCTCTAATCTCGGGCGGTGACGTGTTCAATTCATTTGAATGGTCGGCGCTAATTTAATTCGGTTTTGGTAAGGTAGAACTAAGCCCCCCATTCATCTATTTTGCCACTGTTTTCATTTCCATCTTTCTGCCTGTCTGTCTGAAGCCGTTGCCAAACTTTCGAGGCACACCTGGACAGCCACCATTCATAGGTATTGCCAAGGTCAGTTTATCAGTCTCTCTGAAGCTGTGAAGCCATTGACAAGAACTGCCAACATGGCCAGCACTTTTCAGATGGGATTTGAAGCCAACTGTACCCTAAAGATCTTTAGCCAGGTTCGCTATTCTGAACTTTCCTGAACTTCATTATCAACCCCGCCCACCGCATTACTGACTACACAAACTATGAGAAAGCTGTACCCTCCCCCAGCCCAGACATCTGCACATTTGTCATCTTTTGTTCAGTCAGCTAGGGATTGCAATGACTTGCTAGATGCCGTCGTGGACCAAGCCGGCCCATCATCATACAGATCATCCATCAAGAGATTCATCTGCTTATTGTGCCACTCCCTTATGAAATACTCCTTCAATGAGGCTTTCGAGGTATTCGTATATAAATAAATAAATAAATAAATAAATAAATAAATAAATAAATAAATTGGTATTTGAGGTAGGACGTAAAGCGCATAATGTAGCATACAGGCCAGTGAGCGTTCATGCCACCTACAGGACAGAGATGGTAAAAAACAGGACATTTTAAAGCGACAGCTTCACTACGTCAACTTTTAAAGCCGTCAGTATGTAAGCAAATTTCACCGTGAAAAACATTGAAGGTAAAAATAATTCTGAACCGTGTCGTAATTCAAGGGAGGAAGGTGGGAGTGAAAGTGGAAAGAGAAATTGGGGGGTGTGATTTTGAGCACTTGGGGATCTTTAACGTGAACCGACATCGCACAACACATAGACGCCTCTTTGTTTTGCCTCAGTCTTTCCGAGTACTTTCCGTTCTTCAGGTTTTGGGAAAAGAAAGGAGCAGTATACTTCGGGTGGACACCACGGAATTGTGGCCATCCGTGCTTCATTAGGTCAAAGTCACTTGACGGTCAAATTTAGTGCCACGTGATGACCGGCTGTACCTAGTGTAATGAACGTTTACCTTCAGTTGCATACAATGGAATCGATAAAGATGAAAGTGAAAACATGTCTCACAATGTGTTTAAACCAAACTTAGCAATGAGCGTGGCATGGCCTTACACAAGAAACTTTCGCTTCCCTCCAAGTTCAACAGAGATCTATCATTTGTAAGTACATGATGAGCCTACCTGCGACTCGCTTCGCCGGGTTTCAGCGCTGTGTTTCGAAACGGTGTGCTAGCCAGGCTGGAAGCCCGTAGAGGCAAACATCCGCAAAAGTCGCTGCTCGAGCACGGCGTCGAGCGTGCCATCGCAGCAAAAGGGAATACAGCCTACAGAGCAAGGTGAATCCAGAGATGGCAGAGCTCTGCTATGTTGCCAGCGGCGGCTTTATTAGCGGTACACGAAGGCGGTAGGGCTGTCGAAGGCCAGTTATAAGCGGGTGAGCGTAATTTCACATTAAACAGCTAGACCAGCAATATAGTAACGGACACTGCCCTAACCATGCACGAAAAATAGATGCGTCAGAACAAGGCTGCTAGTAAAGTACCACAAGTGGAGAGGGAGGTCGTACGCACTTTCCTTTTGGAAATTGCGGCTGATGGCGGAGGGTCCACAAGTCGCAAAAGCTGCTTTGGGAGGCCATGCGCACTGCCTGGCTTGAGTATAAGCAGATAAAGACAGGGCAGTAAAACTCTGGCTGGAAGTTACGTGTTATTACCATAATTTTTTGTGCCATTCTAGAATATTGATGCTGTGCTTATCCTGCCATTTGTACTCATCGAGATGCGTTTTTTTTTATGCACGTTGCAAGCGCCAACGTGAATAAAAGCCGGTGTCCGGAGTTGTGTGTTCAACACTGCCACTATTTGGCAGGGGTAAATTGGAGCAGGCCGAGCACACCCAACCACTTCCCTCCTCCCTCCCAAAAACGTGTACCTCCAAAATTTAAGAATAATAAGATAGGTGGGAGAGAGGGGAACCTTCATCTCCTTTTGTAGGAAAAAAGTATGCGGGGGAAAACGACACGTTGCAAGGGTGTCTTGGGCCGTCGGGCACTGTGGGCATATAACCAATACGAAGTGACCAAAGCCTTGTGGAAGATGGTGGCGGTGTCGGCTCTGACGTATGTTAATACGAATTTGTGCATTTCCGCCGGATCATGGGAGTTTTCCGAGCGACAGTTAAGGGCAGTCGGCCAGGTGGCCTTAGAAGTGCCGAAACAAGGCAGTGGAGAAAATCTAGGAAGAAGCTGGATGGTCCTCCTCCATAGCGCGGCAGGCGGCAGCTAAGGCAAGTTATGAGGACCGACTGATGCAACTCCCGGAGAGCAAGCTGGCACATATCAGATACTAGTTCACTTGGTATACGCTGGGATTTCGACTAAAAGGACTAGGCGGACAGCGAAGTTGCAGAAAAGCTACCACTTGCCAGTGGCATGCCTTTCAGAGGTACTTGCGGTAAGCCAAAAAGGAAATTGGCAGTGGCTTAGCTCAGCTATGCCAGGATATACGTAGCGAGAGGTGCAGGTTTCTCTTAATTACACCTTATCGTCTATAGCTTTTTCTACCCATCGAGGTTATATTTATTTTGCGCTCCTCTCTCTGCTCCGGCGTCTCCGCCTCTCGCTTGGCCTTGCGCCGTTCGTTCTTCCTGTTCTCGGTGGCCAGCCGCCAGGCCGCAACCTCGGGGTCGGACGAGTTGAGATTCTTCAGTCTCCAGCGCCGCTCGGCAGCGGACCGAAGCTGCGGTATACGGGCGGGAGAGAAGCGCACAGCGAATGACTCGCACAATTAGTGGTCTATTGTTGAAAACTTTTATTTGCTAAAAAAAGGAAAGAAAATGAGAAAAAGAGCAAAATGAGATTATACATTCTGGGTGAAAACCTTATTTCAGTATCCCAATGACCACCGCTGTGGCTCTGGCCTGGAACACCATTTTTCTCTGGGTCTCCAAATCTGAGGGAGGTCTCCTACTGTTCCTCGGATTTTTCTCTGTCGGATATTTCCGGACAACATGAGCTCATCATGCAGTAAGTGTGGAGAGGAAGCCGACCTTAATCATATTCTGTGGGATTGCCCAGAGGACCCGCCTCTCAAGGCTCTCATAGAAACTCCCTCACTTGAATCCTGGGAGGAAGTGCTGCGTAACGCGAAACCCCGATATACAATTGGGCGCCGTAAACCGCGCTGAAGAAGTCGCCGCAAGCCGCCAGCTAACGGCCACTTTGCTTTTCCACTAAGACCCAGTAAAGACTACTCCCGACAATAACGTTTTCTCTCTCTCCCTCTCTGTGTCTGAACTGTCTGAACCGCGGGGTCTGTTGCCGAAGCATCCCCAAGTGACGTGTTATGTGGTTGGGGTCTCTCCACAACAAGGGCAGACACCATCATACATTGATGAGTACACCTAAAACTCCACCAGCAAGCACTTAAATCACTCGGACTCCCGGTCACGTGGGGCTTGAGGGTAACGATGCTGCGGATGGCCTAGCTCGAGGATACAGGAGTCTAGCGGCAACCTCTCCAACCTCAAGCACCCCCTCTTATGGCGAAAGTTTACTTTCTCTTCGAATTACAGACAAGTATTTCCCTACACACCGCCAACCCACCCCGGGAGAGGCTAGAGATTGGTCTACGCCCACCTTTCACCCGCCAGTCAGAGAAAGCGACCAGTGGCTGCTGTCCGGTAATTCCTGGGTACTGACTTCACAATCCATGATCGGCGGCGGCCAGAGGATAGAGAAAGGAGACTGTCTTTCGAAGGGGAGCGTGAAAGCTTTTATTTGCTGCTTTCCAGCGCGCGCATCGCTGTAGTATTTTTCAGAGACTATCTCCGATACCTGATCGAAGCTTCGGCCTTGATTTTATTTCTAAATGATATACCATTTGGTCAGTGGCGTTTTGAAGTTTTTAAGCTAGGAGACATTGACGAGGAAACCGTTTGTGCAGACAAACGGGTGCAGGGACTGCAGGTCTATAGAGAGTTACGCAACTTGCAGGGGTGAGTTATCATCAAGGATCTGGGACACTAATAATGAAGCCGAACTGTACCGCAAAAGCTTCGGCATTGGCGATTTTTATTTCCTAATGAACCCACCGCAGTGGCTGATTGGTTATACGCGCTCTGCTGCTGTACCCAAGTACGCGAAGCAAAATCAGGGCCGCGGCGGCAGCTTTCCGATGGAGACGAAAAGCATGGCGCCCATGTACATTGCGATGTCAGTGCACGTTGAAGAGTTCCAGGTGGTCGCAATTGCCGAGGCCCTCCACTAGAAGCGTTCCTCATAGTCTGAGTCGCCAAACCAAACCGATCATATTCAAAAGTCGAAGAAAAATTTATTCGCTACAGTACACTCGTTCAATGCCTCTGCAGGGCTCTCCAGTAGATAAGATAAAGGAGGGAGGGTGCCTCCTCCCGGCCTCTTCTGGAAGACAAAATTCTCATATAATAACAATTGCCGAGGGTGCGAGTTGGGAGGGCGACCCTTAGAAACATATGTAAACACAACTTACCGCAACATTTTTCTCGTTTCGCAGAGCACCAGAAGTGGTGGCCGGTCGATAAACATTGGCCAGCGCTTTGAAGAAGTATGCTGCGCCATTGCGGAGACGGTCTACTTTTAAAACTCTCTGAATAATCTATGTTGTGATCCAGACACCCCCAAAATGCTCATGTAGCGAATGACGTAGTTTTGTTTACAGTCATATGATGCCGCATGGAGTAAATTCGATTGATAAAACTGTCGCTTAATTGATACATTCTAGGCAAACTTATACCCCTATCACACTTTTGATCCTCATTGAACTCGATCTGCATTGAGGTTTTCAAGAAGGATTGAAGCATCCCATGCTACACGGGCGTTTTCAATGAGCATTGAGAAATTTTCCTCATGTGCGCTACGAGGGTGACGACGACCGCTTTCGAGTGTGCTTGAAATCTCAAGATCCATTCAGGAAGCAGCTTGAAGTCAAGCAGGCTCGAGCTCGATTGTACTTGAAAGTTGCCGTCTGACAACCTCGATCTGTATTGAGTAATTGAATGCAGATCGAATTCAATGAGGATCGAAACTGTCCGTGTGACAGGGGTTTTACTTTTAAAAGGCAGTTGTAAAACTCCATACCACAATATGGACCGAACGAGAATCGCTAATTGTAGCAGACGACGGCGCAGCAGGCGAGACCCACCGCGGCTGCCTCCAGCTCCGGAGCGTCTGGTAGCGACAGCGCCGGTGTGCATTGCCGTCTGCAACTGTGCGCGGTCAGTTTATTGTGCTGTGAACGGTCCCGCAAGTCGTCAGACTTGCAGTACTTGCAAGGTAATGTAGTGTGCCATGCAACGTGATGTCGGGGCGTGATACAAGACGTTCACCAAAAAATGAGAAGGGGTCAACGCTGCTGAACCGAGTAAAATGTTGCGGTAAGTTGTGTTTGCATGTGTTTCTATGGGTCGCCCTCCCAACTTGTGCCCCCATACGTTTCGCGGTATTTAAAAAATACTTCGCCTCTTTAATGAATTTTCATACTTTCGTGATCTGTTCTAGAATTGTCATGGTTGCTCTGTACCGAATAACGAGATCATAGGTGCGCCGTGAAATTAGAAAATTGCTTTTCAATTTTTTGGGTCCATGTATTCCTAATGGCCCTAAGCCTAGTTTTCACCCCCAACCAGCCCAGCCTGGCGACAGGACAGAAGCGCCGCATTGCACTTACGTCACAGATCGGTGTTGCTTCCTCCATGCTGTTGCTTGCTTGAAGCGATGCGTGCTGGGTAACCCGCCATGATGTTGCCATTGGCAGCAGACGGCGGTCAGCGCAGCCAGGCTGAATGAAGCGAGTGCCTTATCGTTTTTGGTCTACCGAGCAAATACGCGGCTTTTCGTGCTCTGCCCTTACGCGCGTCTAAGATCTTGCAATATATAAGTGAGGAACGTACGCGTCGACGCTGTGCCCGAAAAATCGGACGTGCTAAGAAATGCAAAGCAGTGCGGCGCGCACCTGTTGACTCTACTCACAGACGACTGACTGCACTATGCGACTGCACCTGCGCCGCCCCGTCGACATCGCCGACATTCGTGACTTCTAGCTCTGGTGAGTAGTTTGATACGTCGTTCTTCGTGTTGTCCCGTGCGAACCATTCGCGTCGGCGTCGCTAGAGCTAGGGATCCTTTGCTTTCTCGCACTCGTGCAGATGTGCGCGCAGCATCGTCTGCGCGCACTGCGCGTTGCAGTGACGTGCTGCGTCGTCTGCTGCCAACGACAGCATCGTGGCGGATTACCTAGTATGCATCGCTTCATACAAGCTAACTCTTATGGATGTTACAAATAGGCCAAGGAGGTTATATAGAACTTCTATATAACCTCCTTGGGATAGGTCGACTTCACGGCGCCACTGCGCACAGCGGCACAGCGCGGCCGTTGTGCATGCTGGTACGGGTAGCTGTTGTCTGCTCCAGCTGACAGGGCGCCGAGTTTGCGAACTGCTTTCGGCTTTTTAGTGTTTTTAGTTTGTGTGGGGCCATCGTGCAACGAGAGGATTCACATGTTGCGTTCCTGGATGATATAACAACATCACTAGGCGCAAATGCCTTGCGTTATTTTGTTTTTCCCGAACATCAAAAACCCCGACAGATGTAGGCCGGCGGATTGACGGCCGGATAGGACGACAGGTAAGACAGCTTTTCACAGTGTCGAATGGTGCCTCTTCCTAAGTAAATAGACGTATTGTTATGGTTTCTTGCCTCGGAGTGTGAAAGTAGTAGTTAAACGAATATAACTTTGAGCACATTTGCCTTCGTATGCCGGCCCTTTACGAAATGGATCAACGGCCGTTCGTTAGCGGTCGTACTCGCCGAGCTTTTTTACTGCATCCTCCCTTTCTTTCCGTTTCTTTCTTTTTTTTTTTTTTTTTTTTGTCATTGTGTGCTCTTATGACAAGAAGAGGTCTTTTAGGTGCCAACGCTGTGGTATTACAGCACTTCGCATGTGGCTAACGTTTCATTTACAGTGCAGGTATTAAACACGCATGAGTAACATGACAATAAGGTCATTGACAAGGCTTAAAGTGTCCGCATTACTAGAGTACGGAGGTGAAATGCGAACAGCGCGCCGCCTACGCACTCTGCCGTTCGCATTCCTTGAAGTGTTTTAAAAACAGTTTTATAAACTTAGCGTTTTGTGCATGATAGCCATACTTGCTTATGCGCAATAAAATCTCATATAACTGTTTTATGGACTGATATATGGTTACCGGGAAACGCATGACCGAGAAGTGGTGTGTTCACAGACTACGACGACGACGGAGGAACGCGTGGACGACGAAGTATTCTGGAAGACGATCGACGACACATTCGCATCATGTGTCATGGGGCTACAAGACAGATAGTTGTGGCAAGCGTCTTTGGGATTGGGTAACAAATAATAACTTTTCCTGTAGAAATTCGGGTTCGGCCACTTTTATAAGAAAACACAGTCAATCTGTGTTAGATTTAACTTTTACCTCTCCCAGTCTCTTCGTTAATAATTGGTCAACACTTGATTGTGGCACCTCTAGTGACCACATACCGATTGCGTTTGAGGTTAATCACCCTGTAACTCCAGCGACTTCTCAGTTGAGGTCATTTATCAATAACTTTCAGTCAACGTTACGCTCTAATCTTGAATCATTGACTAACACGGATGAAGAACAAAAATCAAAACGCTTATGCTCGGTGATTGAGGATTGCCGTAAGAAGTCTGAGATCTTGGTACGGAGCTCAAAGGTGAATACTTCAGCTGTTCGGTGGAATGCTGATTGTTCCCGAGATTACAGACGTAGAAAGGCGGCATGGAAAAAGCTTCTCCACAACCAGTGCCCGAAAAACTGGCAGGATTACAAGTTCATTGCAGCTACATTTAAACGTACAGTTGCAAAAGCGAAGGACGAGTATGATGCAAAGCATTTTGATTTCCTCTCTAAATCAGGCAATCGAACTGCACTTTTTGGTTTTTTACGCTCGCGGAAAAAGATTCCGCAAGCACAAAATCTACATTCCTTTATTTTGACTCCCCATGAAGCAATAGGCACAATTGAAAAAATTGCCAAAGGACTGGAGAAACGTTTCTCGTCTGCACTACCTTCGGGCTCGATAGCTGTAATGCCAATGGAACCTGTTAATTATGATCCTCAAATTTCCGTTTCTGAGCTTACTCCAATAGTTATGAGATTACCAGCCGCTGCTCCCGGTCCTGATAAAGTAACTTCAAAAATGTTAAAAATTCTTTTTGACGAGTCACTTCAGACGTTATTAGAGCTAGTAAATTATTCCATTAAACATGCTTGGATACACCCAGAATGGAAACTTGCCAAAATAATTCCTTTACTTAAGAATAAAGGCGGTGCCTTGTCTATTGATAATATAAGACCAATTGCATTAACATCAAACATTGTAAAATTAATTGAAAGAGTCATACTTATACGTGTTTCGGAATTCATGAATAAAGAAAATATCCTCAGTCCTTGCCAAATTGGTTTCCGTCAAAAGTGTTCCATCTGGAATGCGCATGCTGATCTCGAGAGTCGAGTTCTTCTAGCGCGGCGCCAAAAAATGCACGCTGCCTTGATAACGCTAGATATAGCCAAGGCCTATGATAGCGTTGAGCATAGCATTCTATTGCAAAAATTAAAATCTCTTCAGTTTCCACATTATTTAGTAGCCTGGATATCCGAATTCCTCCAAAACCGAGAGTTTTACTGTGCATTAAATGGCGTCCATTCTGGCAGATATAAGCAAGCCAGGGGAGTGCCGCAAGGAGCAGTCCTTTCACCAGTCCTTTTCAATATACTACTCAGCTCAATACCTATTAATCATGACGTTCGCACTTACGTATATGCTGATGATATTGCGTTTTTTGCAACTGCATCGGATATTCAATCCCTTTATCTCCACTTGCAAACGTACCTAAACTCTATTGAGAATTGGTTGTGTGGCTTGCGTCTCACATTAAATGTCAACAAAAGCGCAGTCCTCGTATTTAATATAAAAGATTCTGTAAGTCTGTCTGTAATGTATCAGCAACAAATAATACCACAGGTTAAATCATTAAAGTATTTAGGGGTCACTTATGATGATAATCTTTCATGGCAGCCCCACATTAACCATATTGCTACGAAAGGGGCTCGGGCCGTGGGCATGTTGCGCCGAATTAGTCGTCCCAGGTCTGGAATGCGGAGAGATGTCCTTTTAATGATTTATGTTATGTATGTGCGTCCAATTTTAGAGTTCGGTTCAGTCTTGTTTTCTGGATCAGCAGCTTATAAAATTCGACCGCTTGTTCTTTTGGAGCGAGAAGCGCTTCGTTTGTGTATGGGACTTCCAAAATTTGTTGCCAACAATGTGCTCTACCTTGAAGCCCGGATTCCACCCTTGATATATAGATTACAAATTCTAACCGTTCAGACGTACTTAAGGATATATGAATCAGAGTTTCACCGATCTATGTCTATTTTTTGCTGTCAACCGACCTCCTTTTTCGGTGTCCATTGGTCTAAATTTCACACCCCGCAGGTTGTTATGGTCAAAAATTTGCTGGACCCCTTAAATGTTTCCCTTCCTAGTATTCTACCCATACAAACCATCGGTTCATCTATTAAAATTGTCTTTGACGACATATTCCCGAATAATGCTAAAAACTTATCATCCGTTATTATAAACGGATTATTAGAAGATCATTTAAGAAGTCTTTCTGCTAGTTTAGTTGTAGCTACTGACGCATCTCAAAGTAATGAAAAGGCGGGAGTGGGTATATATTGTCCACATTTAGACTGGTCTTTTTCTGTCCGGCTTCCGGACTTCACCCCAATTTTTGAGGCGGAGTTTCTGGCGGTGGTACTCGCTCTACGTAAATTAGACTCCTCTTTTTCTAAAGTGGCAGTAATTTCCGACTCTCTATCATTGTGTACATCTCTCTCTTCGTCGGTGGATTCTGCAATAGTAAAAACCTTTGTCTCCCTGATCCCAAAACATTTGAAAATTGTACATATGGTATGGGTACCAGGCCACAGCAATGTGGATTTAAATGAATATGCTGACAATTTAGCAAAAGAGTCCCTTAATGGCCCCGTATTATCTATCCTTCCGGCGACCGTGTACATCACCGCAGCGAGGTTTCGAAGAAACGTTCTATTAAATATGAAAAACGGACATCTTTTAAGATCTGAGGACTACCTGCATCTAAATTATTCTTGGAATAGAAAATTATGTCATTCACGGCAACTTGAGATTTCACTAACAAGGCTGCGATGCCGCATCCCACCTTTAAATTTCTATCTTTACAGGTCTGGTTTGGCACTGTCTCCCGTCTGCGCATTTTGCGGTGAACAAGAAACATTAGATCACTTTTTATTGTTTTGCCGCCGCTTTACTACGCTGAGAAAACAGTTGATGGAAAGGCCATTGCAACAGCTTGGCCTTAGTTTAAGCAGCCCGACATTGTTATCATTTGGCGCCACCATCCTTGGGCACAGTCACAGGTCTATTTTTACCGCCATGCAAATTTTTTTACTGCACTCAAATCGTTTTCCTTGCTAAATATTTAAACATCACTTGTCCTACAAATATAGTGTCAATCTCCCGTGAGTGTTACCACTTTTCATATTATATTTCACTTATTTCCCATTTTGTTTCGTTTCCTCTACCCCTCAAATTATTATTAATATATATATATATATATATATATATATATATATATATATATATATATATATATATATATATATATATATATATATATATATATATATATATATATATTTCTTTTTATGCAAGTATATTAAAAAAAAAATTCTTTGCTACCCAATTCTTGGCCGATCCCCCTCTGTGGGTATGTGCCATAAGTTATTTGGACAACAACAACAACGACACAGACAGAGTGGATGCTACACGGTCCCTGAAGACTTTGCGCCGAATTGCGCCCATCGCACCGCAAGTTACACTAAATACATCCCCGTAGCATCTTGGGGGAAGTGCTGGGTACTTTCCATTCTATCTTCTCTTTGGAAGAGACCCCTTACTGTCCGTCGACACTTTGCTTGCCACTGCTGGCCCCGTCACAACTTATGCCCGCGATACGATCTCCCGAGCCGATGCCGCCCGGCAGATTGCTCGTCACAAGCTCTCTGTCTCCCAAAAAGCACAAAGGCGCCACTACAACGCTCACCACCGTGATGTTCTTTATCCGCCCGGGTCTCTGGTATTGTTCTGGCTCCCGTCCCGCCGTGTGGGGCTGTGCGAAAAACTTTCGCCCCACTACACCGCTCCTCATCTTGTATTACGCCCAGTGACTGACGTAACATATGAGATTACGCCACTTCGCCCAAAGTCACCGTCCTCTACACCCACTACCGAAATAGTACATGTGTCCCGCCTGAAGCCATATTATTCCCCCTGTACAACGCACGCCTAATACGCACCGGGACGCTGCCTTTTGCCGAGGGAGATAGTGTTAACCGGGAAACGCGTGACCGAGAAGGGTTGTGTTCACAGGCGACGACGACGACTGAGGAACGCGTGGACGATGAAGTGTTGTGGAAGACGACGACGCAGACAGAGTGGATGCTACACGGCCCGAGAAGACTTTGCGCCGAGTTCCGCCCACTGCACCGCAACTTACACTAAATACATCCCCGTAACAATATGCATGTCTTGGCTGACCATACACCTGCGACACGAACGCTATCGCGTACATTGTTTCATATTTGTTTTTACATAACAGCTTGTACCTAATCGACCAGTACTAATCGTTGACAAAATTTTATCACGGCTGAGCTTATGATGGAGAACGGTGCCTATTCCTCACACGCTCAAGGTCTATTCACACTTGCGACTAGATGAGGTCGCGCGACGAGAGGAGCTCGCCACTACCGATGTTCACACTTGCGACTGTCGCCTTCTCGAAAAACGAATTTGGAGTAGGAGAGCTGCAGGGCGATGACAGCAAAGCAGCCGCTTGCCAGACACTTCAGCTTTTTCAGGCGAGAACGCCGACGACGAATATAGACGGTGTCAGTAACCGTGGTGTCAATATAAAATGTTGCGCCTGCGTGAAAAACCCATTTCTCGAAAGTTCATGTTACTTACCGGATAGTCCGAATATCTTTCCAATCTCCTCCAAGGCCATATCCTTCTCGCTGCCTTTGAATTCCGGGTGCCGTTTGTTGAAAAGGTATTCTTTAATTGCATTGAGAAGGTGCTCGATTGAGTACTCCGGGACCTCGCTGATTGGTGAAATGGTTTGCGACTAGTAGTCGCGCGACTAGAAATTCGAGCAGTCCCCGATCGGCCCGCGGCAGTCGCTTTTCGACCAAAACGGTCGCGCGACCGCTGCTAGTCGCAAGTGTGAACGGGCCTTCACAGTTGCAGTTTTCGACGCAGCGACCCCCCCCCCTTGGATTTTCTGGTGAATACCTTTGGCGGGTGGTGGCTGGTAGGTGGCATGGCGGAGCATATACACTGAATCGTCGTCAGGTTGTGTGACGTCACGAGATCACGTGACATGGCCGAGTTTGAAGGCATTGCCAGCTGCGGCTTATCGGAATCTAGCCCTTCCGTAACCTTGGATCCTAAGTAAGACACGTTGCCCCAGGTTATATATGCAGGCACGTTCGTACGTCTTGATTAGAGTGGGACTTTATGCCTATGTTGACTTGAGTGAGGAGGAGGAAGAGGAAAGGCAGGGAGGCTAACCGGAAGAAGAAACTGGTTTGCTACCCCGCACGGGGGAAAGGGGTGAGGGGATATAAAAGTTGGGTGGTCTTAAACATAATATGGTAGCTTACGAATGTAAGGTGAGGAGTATGTGTGGTATAAAACTTGCCCCAAACTACAAAGTGTTCCAATGATGACTGTCGCTAAGATAACAGCGTTACGCTTACTGAGATGCACGCGTACAAAAAGAGCGCAAAACAATTGCTTACGTACGTACGTACATGCATATACATACAATGATGACTGTCGCTAAGATAACAGCGTTACGCTTACTGAAATGCACGCGTACAAAAAGAGCGCAAAACAATTGCTTACGTACGTGCGTACATGCATATACATACATACATACATACATACATACATACATACATACATACATACATACATACATACATACATACATACATACATACATACATACATACATACATACATACATACATACATACATACATACATACATACATACATACATACATACATACATACATACATACATACATACATACATACATACATACATACATACATACATACATACATACATACATACATACATACATACATACATGCTTTATTTTACCACGAAATTGTGGAAGGAGGCCGAGGGAAAAGCCGTGTGCCTACGACTTGAATCATACCAAAATGTATGCATACATAGCTCAAGCCATAACGTACTTTATACGTAATAAACTACAGAACTGAGCACAAGACAGTCTGTAACGATTACCTTAGATCAAAAAGTACCATTTCGTACAAGTAAAATTTCGTAAAATACTCATTTGGCGAACTTTTCCTCGGAGGTGAACTCGGAGAAATGTGCGAGAAGTCGTATATGCTCAACAAGATGAACTTACGGCGGCGCATTTGTATGTGCGGTTAGCCAGTTGACCACACACAATTAGCGTGGCGGTGGTGCAGCTTCCAGAAAACTGGGAAGATAGGTCGACAGGATCGATGCATTGAAATTTCGGCGTGTGAGGACGAAAAAGCTCTACGTTAATTTATGTTACGTTTTTGTGAATTGCTGAGTAATGCTGCGTTGCATAATGATTAATGACTATTAATGACGGCTATGCCAAGTGTTTGTACGAAGTAAGCTTACACTGAGTACCTTAAATGCGAGTCATGCTACTTTGAGTTTTAACTGCGACTGTGCGTCATTACCTTACGTAACGATTGTACAAAGCCTACACTACAATGTTACGTTGTAAAGTACTGAGCCATGTTACTTTACATAATGACTGTGAGTCATAACCATGTTTAATGTTTTACAAACTCGCTTTAATTTACGTTGCATGAATGTGGTGAGACCGTACTACTTAGCCTAATACAGTCATGAATATGCGTAATGTTTGCGCAGGCTACACCTTACATTACGTCGATCTGTAAAGGGCTTAGACGGGCTACTTTGCGTAATGACTGAATGCACGATGAGATGACTAATGAGGTCATGGTGTTTTACGTACGTTTCAACGTTCATGATGCACATCTCCGCTTACGTACGTTGTGGCAGCTTGCACCTGCGTGAGTTCAACCGAATTTCGTACCATGGACGTTGTCGCCGGCCTTTATGCTAATAGAATGTTTAGTGTTTTAGTATTAAAACGAGGAATAAAATTGTCCAGATTTATATCTTAGAGCGTTAGCTCTACTCCTCCCGTGCACAACCTCAAGGTCATTGGATTGCGCAGTTGTGACCTTGAACTCTATCACTGTCCATCAAGCACCGTCATTATGAAATTTCATCCGCGCTGCATTATGCCATAGACATAGCTAGGCGATCTCGCTAAAGACAGGTACTCCAGCCGTGCCAGGAGGCTTTGGCCAGACGCTGCCGAGACTATCGAACAACTCAGATAAGCCCATTGCCGAGATGCTTACCAAGCGCGGAGGCGAGTCAAGATGGAAGAGGCAGCAGCAACTGGGGCCGCGGCCTGTGATTCGCATGTTGTGTCAAAGCAGTTCGATAGAAAAAATGTTAAAAGAAAATAAGCGCAAATAAAAACATAAATCAGTGAAGCCAACACAGTATCTTTTCTCATTTCTCGAGGTGTGCGAGGATCTGCATGTACCTCTGGGCACATTTTGTGCACAGTATGGGCACGCTTCGAAGAATGTAAGCTGAGGAATGACGCTTCGAAGGCGCGTAGCACCCGTTGTGCGGGGCCGCATGCCTTGGCAGCTTGCCGGAGTTCCATCCGGGATTCCAACGTTAAGTGTGACCCTTGTGCTGCCGCCGGTCGCCCATCAAATCATAATGCGGGACACGCGTCGTTCAGTTCAGTCAGTTCAGTTCAGTCGTTCAGTCGTGTCCGACTCTTCGTGACCCTATGGATCATATCATGTCACGCTTTCCGGTCTCTCACTATCTTCCTAACATCACATAACTTCATCTGCAGCGCCTTGAGGATGCCATCTAACCATCGCGTTCGCTGACTACCCCTTAACCGTCAACCTTTCCCAACATCAAATCTTTCTCCAGCGACTCCTCTCTTCTCATTAGATGACCAAAGTAGCTGAGCTTTAACTTTAGGATTTGACCCTCCAATGAGCAGTCAGGGTTTATGGTCGACAATATCGACTGATTTGATCTGGCCGTCCAAGGAACTCTCAAGAGTCTTTGCCAGCAGCACAATTCAAACGCGTCAATTCTTCGGCGGTCAGCCCTCTTCACAGTCCAACTCTCGCATCCATACATCACAACTGGAAAGGCCATGGCAAGAGTTATACGGATCTTGGTTGGCAGTGTAATGTCTCTGCTCTTTACTAGGCGGTCAAGGCTAGCCATAGCTCTTTCCCAGAAGCAGGCGTCTCCTAATTTCATGGCTGCAGTCTCCTTCCCGGGTAATCTTGGAGCCCAAGAAGAGAAAATCTGTCACACGTGTCGTGCTCTATTTTAAATGAACTGGTTGGTTGGTTTGTGCGGTTTAACGTCCTAAAGCGTCTTAGGCTATGAGAGACGCCGTAGTGGAGGACTCCGGAAATTTCGACCACCTGGGGTTCTTTAACGTGCACTGACATCGCACAGCACACGGGCGCTTTACTTTTCGCCGCCATCGAAAAGCTGCCGCCGAGGCCGGGATTCGATCCCGCATCCCTGGGAACAGTAGTCGAGCGCCGTAACCACTGCGCCACCCCGGCGGGGTATTTTAAATGAACTTAAATGAACTCTCGGACAAGATCCGCGCGCGAGCTAAGTATGGGCCGTGCACGGAACATACGCACAGCGAAAATGGCACACAATAAGAAGACGCGTCGGTCTGCAGCCTCCGACATCACAGTCTGGCAATGGAACTGCCGTAGCTTCAGACGGAAAAGGGCGTCACTACAATTCTGCATTCAGGACCACGCAACTACCTCGGATGTCATAGCCCTTCAGGACACAGGCTGCTCGCCCACTTTGATCGTATACAATAGCACCTCCCTATATGCACGCACTACGGTTCTTGTCAAAAACACTCTCACGGCCATAGACCATACACTAAGCAACCAAGTAATTGAACATATGCTCACTGAAATACTCCCGCATACACCAGATGCCCCCAGCCTTTTCATAACGAACGTTTCCTGCCCACCCCGAGCCAATGGACACACTTCCTCACATTTCTGGCCGACATTAAACGCATATCTGTGTCACACACACTGACAGGTGATTTCAACGCCGGACACATAGCCTGGGGATGCCTTAAAAACACTCCCAAGGGCACACGTCTGTCCAACGCTTTTATGCAACACTCCCTCATCCTCATCACGGACCCCAACGCCCCTACCCGAATCGGCACTAGCACCACCAGAGACACCACCCCAGACATTACACTGACCAACATTCGCTCTCCCATTTTCTACAACGTACTTCTAGACACACTGGGCAGCGACTATTATATTATCCATACTCAACTGCAATATGAAGCAAAACAGTTCACAACCAAGAGCCAGCATCTTACTAATTGGAAAGAATTTCGTGAGCAATTAGCAGTAGTCACTCTCGAAGACAGCGATCTCCCACTAGACGCCTGGGTAGATAAGCTCCAGTTTGCACTCAAACGCACCACTAAACACATCAAAAACACTCCGCAAGCACCCCAAATTGATCATCTTCTGCATCTCTGAGATGCAAGGCGAAGCCTCGTTAAGAGATGGAAAAGACAACGACACAACAGAAAACTCCGCCTCCCAATCTCCAACTGGCGAAACCTCTGCAATATAGCCTTCAGGGTACTTTAGGCACGCGAAAATTTTGGAATATTCTCCGAACCCTGCTCGACCCCACAACCACCAAACAGACAGCCATCAACACGCACCGCCTCGTTCACACTACAGCACAACAAGGCCCATACATCCTTCAATGCCTCACACAGCCATACATTGCCCCCCCTCCCACCTTCTTCCACGCCCCCATCCTCTCCCCCACCTAATCCAAGGCTGGATAAGGACATAACCACAGCGGAGGTACGGGCCACCCTCGCCCACATCACTCGTAGCACCGCACCCGGACCCGACCGAATTACAAACTCCTTCGCAACCTCGATGATACATCTCTCTCTCAACTCACAGCTTACTACAACCAACACTGGGGGAGGGCCTTTTACCAGCCCCTTGGAAACACTCTGCAATCAACTTCATTCCGAAGCCGGAAAACCCCTTTCCTTAGACAACCTACGCCACATTTCTTTCAAAAGTTGTCTTGGCAAACTCTATGAACACGTAATCCTTAGACGGCTTCAACCTGAACTCGAATCTACCGCCTTTTTTTCTCACTCTCAATTCGGCTTCCGCCCATATCTCTGCACCCAAGACATTCCACTGCACCTGAAAGAGACCGTCCTAAACAATACCCTCCATAAACATGCCACATGGGCCATACTTGCACTTCATATACAAAAGGCATTTGACAACGTGAGCCATGACCATATTCTGTCTACCCTTGCCACAACTAACTGCGGGCTACGCATCTGGCGCTACGTTGAGGCATTCCTAGCCAAACCCACGGCTCATATAACACTCGGGTCCTACACCTCCCCGATCACCTATTTACCTAACCGAGACACACCGCAGGGTTTAGTCCTCTCACCCATCCTCTTTAACATCGCCCTAACTCCCTTAGCCCGGACACTCGAAACTATACCTGACCTTCAGCACGCAATATACGCAGACGACATCACACTATGGACTACTAAGGGTTGCCCTGGCCAAGTTGAACATACTTTGCAACTCGCTACAGATGCCATCCACACATATACATAGGCTATAGGTATTGCGTGTGCACTGCAGAAATCTGAGCTCCTAGTCATCAAGCCTTCCCCTCATGCCCCAACCATCACCGTACTCCTTGACAACACTCCGATTCCTAAAGTACCACGGCTCCGACTGCTGGGTCTCCACATTCAACAGGACACTAGAGCCACCCGCACCATACACCTCCTGCAGTGCCAAATCAACTAGGTCACACATCTCATTCGTCGCATTTCAAGCCACAATCATGGCCTCAAGGAAAAAGACACTTTAAGACTCGTAGACGCCCTTATCGTTAGTCGACTAGCTTACCACCTCCCCTACCACCACATCACCAAAATCCAACTCAATAAACTTAACGTCCTACACCGCTTAGCCGTTAAAGCCGCCCTCCATTTACCTCGACATGTAAGTACGATTCGGCTACTTCAATTAGGCATTCATAACAATGTTGAGGAGATCATGGAGGCGCATCTCTCCAGCCAACAACGTCGACTCCGCACAACATCTACAGGCACTCATCCCCTGCGCTCAATGGGCTACAATACTCCTGATCCCTCACCTCACACTCATATAGCCATCCCTCCGCATCTGCGGAGCCTCCTCGAGCTAAAACCCCTCCCACGAAATATGGATCCCGAACACCACAAAGGGCGTCGCGCAGCCCGTGCCTCATATTTTTCCAATCAGTACTCTACACGCCAGGATATCATCTACACGGATGCTTCACACAATCCGGGCATTCCTCACATCTGCGCTGCTGTGTTCACGAACATTCGCCGCTCAACGTTCAATGCCGCCTCCATCCACTGCACTAGCATCGCCGAGGCCGAATGCTTGGCCATTACACTCGCTATTGCACACATCAGTCAGTTGCAGACTCAGCACACCACAATATGCACAGACTCCCAAACAGCATACAGATATCTCCTGCGAGGAACCCTCTCATACTTATCTGCTAAAATATTATCTACTCTATCTACCCCTCCCGATCCCATCACCATCGCATGGGTTCCTGGGCATGAGGACATCCTTGGAAATGAGCGCACTCATGCGTTTGCCCGAGAACTAAGCTTCCGGGTGCCGGTGGATGGCCTCCCCAAACCTCATTATACACCCCCATTGAACCTCTTGGCTACACTACAATTGTTCACTACTATCGTCGTTGCCGTGCCACGTACCCGCCACCACATCACACGCTTTCTCTTCGACAGCACGTACTGGCGACAACTTCAGACACATTCGTTCCCATCTCCTCAATTTGCCCACAGCTTTCACCCCACGGACTTTCCACCACAGTGCACCACATGCAACGCCACCCCACCCACCCTCTACCATTACTTATGGGAATGCCCACATCCCATTTGCGTTCCTCCCGTCAAATACTTCACCCCATCCTCCTGGAGGCTGCCCTTCTAGCCACGCAACCTGCAGATCAGTTGCAGCTGGTCGAGCGGGCTGACCTAGAAGGAACAGCCAGAGGGCTCCTGGACTAAGAGGTCCTCCTGGTAGTGTTTACGTTTTTCTTATTTAAATAATTTTTTTCCTCCTCCTCCTCCTTCCCATCTTGCCCTAACCGTCTGTGGCTATTATAATTATTTTGTTGCGGTCTGTACAATCAAGTGGTCCCCGCCACATCTGATGACAGAAACAATTTGCACATAATATTATAGTTTTAATGTGATTGCGTTAAAGATGCCTTTCCACATAAAATCCGAAGTCGGCATTGGGAGCGACCCATTTGAACTAACGCTCGACATTCGGTTCAGCAGCGTCAAACCGTTTCTTTGAAAAAACAACAACAACAAAAAACAAAGGCAAATTGTACGTTTGTTCTGAGATTTGCGACTTAATTGCCCAGCAGAGGACAAGCATACCGAGTTACTCTTTCGTTCGTTCATTGTAACGCAGGATGCCTGCGCACTTCATTTCAGCACGAGTAGGCCTTAGCGGAGTGAAGACCAGCTGAAACTTTAACCCATGGCACCACCCTCTTGTGCAGTGCATCTGTCATGATGGAGGTACGCCGATGAAGGAGGCAATAGATGTGCGCCAACAGGTGTTCACAAGATACGTTGCTTTGAAGACCAATGAATACGGACTGGTAGACCTTACCTCTGATGCAAACGACGCAACTAGCCAGAAATTCAACGCAGGACAACTTCAAGACAGGGATGAACAAGAGACAGGACACCATTGAGCTGCGGTGTTGCGCCTTTTTTTCAGACTGTCTTTAATTTGCGCCGTGATGCATTTTTTTAGCTGTCACGAATTACCAACAAGCCTGCACAGAAAAGTTCACAACTAGCTGTTTTCCGAGACGGTCTGCATATTCTGTTAAGACTGCGGTGGCGCGAATATGGCAAAAATTTGGAATAGCTAATCGAATATCCTCGTATCGCAAAGTTCGAACGAATTAAATGGTGCATTTTGGAAACTACTGGAACCATATCGAATATGTTAAGAATTTTTTGAGTCCGCTTCGAACAACTGACACGAGGTTCCGATAAGGCCGTGCGTAGCGCTTTTCTTCGACGACTTCTCGAAAAACACGAGCGACGTTGGTACGCCCTGCAGGAAGGTGTACGTGCGGGGCTGCTTTCAGTGCCACTGCGTAGTCCATCGTGTGGTAGCATGCATGCGTAATGCTCATGCATGACTTCTAAGACTTTACAAGCCATGCAAGACTTTACCAAGTTCACCAATCTCACCTTAATGCTCAATCTCGGTGGTTATGGTTCATACGTTCTGTCGCTGTCTCGTCTCCTGAGTTGTTGCTCTATTATATCCTGTTTCATCACTGATAATAGATGGTGACTCTTAAACAGATGCATTCATAAAGTGCGCGTTGAATTCATTTGGAGAAACTTTAGCGGAGATTAGCGTTGCTTTTTTTTAGCAGCTTAGCTCCACCGCCGCCGCTGGCGTTTCAGTCCTCGGCGTTATTACTCGTTTTGTACAATTATCTGCAGAAGTAGCGAACACTAGTTTAGATATTCGATTCGTTTTGGTAGTGAAGCTACACTATACTCATTTGATTCGGTGGCGGAGCTGCACAATTTGTTCTAGATTAATTCATTTCGGATTAAGCACTATTCGTACATCCCTAGCAGGGACATATTTTCCTTAAGGCAATAAACATTAAAGAGTGAACTTATTATCTGCTAATTAATCGACTTTTATGAAGGGAAAAATGCAAGTCTAAGCCGGATGACTCTCAACCGCTCTCAATTTCACGGGCCGTCTTTTGAAATCTTGGTTGTATTTAGTTGAAACATGTACGTGGTTTAGATGCTTGTAGGTGGGGGATGCACTTCCGAGTCCGGATGTTGCCCTGGAGTCGTAAGCTTCGCGCGCAAACGCCGGATGCTTTTTGCGGTTGAATGCCAACGCATTAAATATGTTGTGGCCCTTTCTCTGAGCTATTCTAACACACCGGGAGCCTTTTGGCCTCAGCTTCGCGCCTTCTTCGCTAGTTGATCTGGTCGGCGGCTGGCTAAGCACCCTTCTTGGGAGAGCAGGACGGGCCGCATGTATGCGGCTGGCTGTTACTAACAGTGCGTACGAGTTGGTCTGGAACTACCCCTAAACTGTTGTCTTGCGTGAGTAGAGGAAATGATGGGATGGTGAGCACTGGCGGCTACTCTCGCAACAGTAAGGGTGACCTCGTGGTAGTAAGGTACACCGTCGTCATCGTCGCTACCGCGGGGGCTGGGAGACGATTCCCTCGACTCTTGGAAAGATTTTTATCAAGTCTGCGCTTGAACCATTCATTACAAGGAATACCCTCGTGCCTTGGTCCCAACGGGATTCGAGTAAGTAGGCAATTCGCAGCGGATGAGAGTTCTAGTTTGTGGTGGTAGTGCGCTCAGTGCGATGTCTAGGAGAAAGTGTCTGTATCCATCTATATGTGGTACCACAAGGACAAGGACAGACTAAGAAAGACAGAACAAGTGCTCACCCGAATGTCTACCTTTTTTTTTTTTCTGTATGGACTTCTAAAATCGGAAAGTGGGGGAGGGAGGGGAGGAATAGATGGTCTTCAGGTTGGTGTTCCGTGTCGCATAGTCGATGGGTGGGGCTAGATGGACCATTATGCTTCCTCAGTGTCCTGTATGCACAGTGCCGCTAATATCTCCTGTATCACCGTGTCCGCGGAGGCAGCTTTTTCTCTGTACCAATATATGTTTTCACCAGCACAACCGCAACGTTGGAAGCTCCTTTGTAGCTATGAAGGGCAGCGTCCATGTGCATAACATCGCGACGGTCTTCTAATTGGTACATGGCTACGTGTTAGCTTGTTTTCTTCACATGTGTATTTCGGGATTCATGTTGCGCCGTTGTTCCATGGTCCGGATTCAGCGTGCAGTGCTCATTGCGGAATGTGATATCCTAACTGCCATAGGAGTTAGCTTCCGTCGGGTGTGATCAAAGTCACCTAGTGTGATGCGTAGGCGGTCAAGATGGCCCGACCGTTGGCTTCTATAATCTCTTTGACAGAGTTGTGTAGTTACCCATTTTAGCAAATAGGGGAAACGGAAGGCAGGTTCAACCGCCTTCCGGCAGATGACGTTGGTCTTTCCTTTCTGCTTGAATGGGAGGATGTCGTCGGAGAGGTGGTATGCGATGCGGCTGAGGAGGACGACGTCCGCTATATGCAGCGTGTCCCACTCTCCCTGTCCATAGTTGCGGCTGGCCACTCGTCCTATGATATTGGCTATCTGCGTTACCTGCTTGTCTGAAAGGTTTATATCTTGTTCAGCGTACGCGTCCGCCCGTTTACGTGGAGTCCGAGTAAGCGGAGGCATTGTTCCGAGGAGAATCTTGACTATCGGTGAAGGGATCATGTTCTAAGGGTTCCAGCTTGACACGATTGTAGACCAGGCACAAACGAAGGTGGGGCATTATTCTTCGTTCTTGCTGCCGACCACCTCGCTTTCAATTGCCCTTTACCTTTCTTCCCGCCGGAGTGGCGGGAAGAAAGGTTCCCAAGGACGCGGGATCGAATCCCGGCCTTGGCGGCCGCTTTTCGCTGGTAGGCGAAAAGCAAGGCACCCGTGTGTCAGTGCACGTCAAAGAACCCCAGGTGGTCGAAATTTCCGGTGTTCTCCACTACGGCGTCTCTCATAGCCTGAGTCGCTTTGGGACTTTAAACTCCACAAACCAAACCAAACCATCGATCTCCAATATTTTCATCCTTCTTTCTGTATTTGAAATTCCCAAGTCTGCTCGCGTGGTACGCCGCACAACCATCGGGTATTTTTTTTTTAGTAAGGTAAGGGTAAGGGTAGCACTAACACAGCCACGTTGTAGTCCCCTGAGCAATAAAGAGTGCGTGATTTATTTATCCATCGAATGAAATTCACCTCGAAAGCCATTTCTAGACACAGTTCACTATCAGTGTTTGGTGGGCGGCAGAGGGCTTCTGCGTGACAGCCCTTTACTCAGCCGGACGTCATAGCCTTACTGTTGCGAGTTTGGAAACTATAAGCCCGAATCGAGGGCTGTTAGTGACCAGGAAGTCGTAGCGCTAAGAGATGCTTTTAAAAGGTGCGGCAAAATGCCCAAACGAAAGTCCCCTCGTCTAAGCCTTGGGGCGGAGTTTATGTCGAATCCGCCGAACCGGATTTGTTCGGTAGAGTAATTTCGATACAATGCCGCCTCCATGTTTTAGGCTGTTATAAATTGATGAATGGGCGTGCCGCGCAATTGTCCTTAAATTAGTGTATACACTGTGGAGAAAAAGATGAATCCTTAATTCGCTAGACGCCGACGAAGAAGCAGCAGTGCTGGTCGCGATCGCCCCGCTTCCTCGCCGATCTAAACGTCGTAAATTAATCCTCATTTGGTGGAGGTGCTGGATGCAGCCATGGCAGTGAGTGGGCTGCGAAGCGGTTGTTGCGTCATCGGTGAGAATGTAATCAATGAGCTCGATGGTGCCGAGGCATTCACCGCGACACAGGGATACGGGAAATGAGAATGGATCATAAATCCGGAGAGCGGTGAGGCCAGCTGATATAGAAAGTACGGCGTAAGCCAGAGGAAGAGTTGCGGTGTAGAAAGACGGGCGATAGTGTGAAAATACATCGATATTCCGGGAAAAAAGCACGAGCGGTGGGCGCAATTGAACGAAGAAGCACGCATGAAGGTCAGTTATCTTCGGAAACGATGACTTTGGGAAAAGGAACATCCGGCAACGGTTCATCAAACGCAAAAAAAACAACAACAAACAAACAAGAACTCCAGTTCAGCACGAGCACAGTTGATCACCGCATGATGGGGCGATAGAAAAATCCCAATCCAAGATAAGATCATGAAAGCAGGAAGGCAAAACGGCGACTTCTGTTGTGTACAAAACTTCCTAAATGCTGACGAGCTGTGCACGCCGCTATACAGGCTCTACAGGCCGGGCACTTGCGTGCATAGCGATAATCTTGAGATAGGAGTCGTCGCTTTGCGCAATGAACGGCGAAGACTTGCAGCTATGGCAGAAACAGCAGCTTCGGTGTCGACCAGAGCCAGTACATACAACGCCTTTAACAGACACTTCAAGTAGATTTGCGGGAGACAAGTGAGGCCTTTTTGCAGTTCACCCGTTGTACAGTTCTCGCCTCAGGAACTGCGGCATTCAGTTTTCCGCTTTAGCAAGATTGGAACACCGTCGCAGAGGAGACTGGAAGCGGCGACGCGGCGAAAGTGAGCGGCGAGGAGAAAAGGTGGCACGGTCATTGTGGCGGAATTTGCAGATGGATCGGCGGTTGCATACTGATTTCGGGGCTGCCAGGAAGCTGATATCCGGCCTGACATAAAATCGTCGGGAGTACGGTTTCGGCAGTAGAGGACAATATGGCTAAGAAATCCTTCTTCCTAAAATCCTTAATTAAAACTTCTTCTACAACACCAAGTTTCTATCGCATGTTTTCTTAATTGTAAGACATTACTGCATATAGCACATAAATCGCCACGTGTTATTCACCAACGGCAGTTAACAATTTATAATTGAATTTGAGAAGAAGTGGAGGTTTCCGAACGTCTGAAGCTAGCGCTCTTCCACTTTTCTGGATTTTATATCGCTGTGAGCTATTTGTGATCTCGACATCCTTCGGGATGGCGGGCGCACGACCCCTGCGCCCACCCGCCACCATCGAACAGGCTACAGCGTACTCGACGGATCACCTTGACGTCGCGGACGTGGAGCTTCCAGACTCGGCAGATGACTCCACAGTGACTGAGATGGATTCCGACAACAGCTACACGCCTGTACAGTCCCGCCGCCTGAAAAGGAAGCTGCGCCGAACGTCAGTAATGAGTGAGACACCAAAGAAGAATGCTGAGAAGCAAGGGATCTTTTCCGTGGCCTTCGTACCAACAACGGCAACGGCGAATTTGAATGTGATAAACAGACAGCACCTGACCCAGTTTTTCGACCAGCTGGTTCCCGGTGAAGTTGACGAAGTCAGAATTAATCCCTGGAAAAATGTCCTGACCGTGGATGTCAAATCCCAGGCTGCAGTGGACAAGCTGAAAGGAATTGGTGCGCTAGGCAACATGCCGGTCCGTTCCTTTCTTGCACATGGGAAAAAGACTACCGCAGGTGTAATCACCGACGTTGACCCCGAGATAAGTGAAAGCGATCTCTGCACGCTGATCAAATCTACGGCGCGCATTGTGGATGTTCATCGATTCGGCCGCTCAAAGTGCGTTAAATTAGTCTTTGAAACTGAACCCCTCCCATCCCACGTTAAAGTGGGCTACGTGAGACACCCAGTTAGGATGTATGTTCCAAGACCTGTTCAGTGCCACAAATGCCACAAGATCGGACATGTGAGCGCCGTTTGTCGAAACGAGGTATCCTGCCGTCGATGCGGCGGTACACATCCTCATGACGCATGCCAGACGGAGACTGTCAAGTGTGCGAACTGCTCGGGTGCCCATGAAGCGACGGATAAGGACTGTCCTAAAATTCGGGATGAAAAACGTATACTAAAAAAGATGGTGAGAGATAACTCGACTCATCAAGAAGCGGCCGCGTCTATTCGTCGTCGCAAGCACCGTTCCCGACGCCGACACAAGGAATCGGAAGGCAAGCCTAGCCTGGATAAGTCAACTTCAGAGTTAACGTCAGCTCAGGTGCCACAACAGATTGAGTCTAATCCTGTTAAAAGTACTCTTGCTGTAATGTCGCAGACAGTGTCTCAGGCCAAGGATCAGACAGAGGCTGTTGTATTACCTACCGCCTCTGATGCTGAGTGGCCAGCTCTACCACCAAAGGCCAACGCCAGGACTAATCCCAGTTTGGTTGCCACACGTACTGAAAATTCCGACAATCCCGACAGCCAGCAGGTAAAAGAAATGCTGAAACAGCTGGTTCGTTCAATGCGGGTGCTGCTCTCCAGCATCAACACGCAAACAGCAAAGTTTGCTGTTCAGTTTTTGGACGCATTTGAGCCGCTCTTGGCGGCATTGCAATAATTCACAATGGCGCAACAAACTAACCCCACCTCTGTGACGATGCACTTGCGCCGCAGTGTAGTGATGCAATGGAATGCCCGAGGCCTGCGTGGTCGGCTGAGTGACTTCCGACAGCGGGTACAGAAGTACCGCTTTCCTGTGATTGTGATCTGTGAGCCCAACATGCCGGCTGCTTTCCGCCTTTCTGGATATGTTCTGCTATGGTCTAGAGAACCAAACGAAACAAGCAAAGTGCTGGTATGTGTACGCCAAGACATTGCGCACGTCCGCCATGCTCTGCAGCCCCACAACACGAACCACTACATTTGTTTGACGTTAACCCTGAAAGGACGAGTATGTTCTGTAATAGGCGCTTATATTCCACCGAGGGATGGCTTGGACAAATCATATCTATTTTCAACAATCCAGTGTTGTGCAGCTCCTCGTATTATTGTGGGGGACTTTAATGCTCACCACCCTCAGTGGGGTAGTGCAATAATGAGCAATAGAGGAAGAGACCTGGCAGACTTTATGCATACACAAGACCTCGTCAATATAAACGACGGCTCACCGACGTTTCTACGCGGAACAACCTACAGCAGCTGCTTGGATGTGGCGTTTGTTTCCAGAAGCCTCCATCCCTCCGTTTCTTGGTGTAGTGATGTGGAAACACATGGGAGTGATCACATACCAACGTACATATGCATCAAGTGGTTTGCACCTGCCACTTCACCTCGTGTGCAATACACAGACTGGCCCGCCTTTAGGGCAGCGGTGGAGACTTCCAGCGTGGACCTCCAGTCACCATCTCAAATAGAGGGACTCATTACTTCCTCTCTCAATGAGAACACTCGCTATGTTAGTGTGCCGGTGTCAGTGTCCAGCATCGACGTGGAATTCGAGCGGCTTCGCGCGATCCGTCGGCGGGCTGAAAGGAAGTACAGGAGAACGAAATCCGCGCAAGATCTCGCACTTTCTCGCCGAGCTAAACGAAAAGTTTTGCGTCACCTGGAGAGGTTAGGACGACAACGTTGGAGACAGTTCTGCTCATCACTGGATCCCCGTAAGCCCCTGTCGCGTATCTGGCATGTTGCGAGAAGCTTGCGCACACCTCCGCGAGAAAGGCACCCTTTTCGTGCCCTGGCCCTTTACCAACGCCGCAATGAAGTTGACGTAGCTGAAGATTTTTGTAAAATGGTTGTGGGCACAAACCAGGCACAGTTACCAATTTCAGAGGTTTTTGCACCACCTTCGCCGAATGATCAATACGACGTGCCCTTTACAATAGCTGAATTAGACGCCGCTCTTGCTTCTTGTCGGCATTCATCTGCACCTGGTCCTGACGGGATTACATATTCAACCTTATCGAACGTAGGCAAGGATGGTAGAACTGCACTACTTAATTATTTCAATGATATATGGGCTTCTAGTACTGTTCCTCAACACTGGAAAATTAGCCGCCTGGTTGCTCTTTTGAAGCCTGGAAAGCCTCCTCTCGAACTTACCTCATACCGGCCAGTTGCCCTAGCAAGCTGTGTTGGAAAGGTTATGGAGCGCATGGTGCTGGCAAGACTTGAGTGGTATCTAGAGAGTAATGATCTTTATCCGAATATGATGACTGGATTTCGCCGCGGACGCTCTTCCATTGATAGCGTCATCGACCTTGTGGCGACAGTAGAACACGAAAAGCGTCACCGTCGACTAGTAGCTGCTGTCTTTTTAGATATAAAGGGAGCTTACGACAACGTCCTCCATGAAGCTATTCTTGATGGACTTGACGACGTGGGAGTTGGTGGCCGGCTGTACTTGTGGATTGTAAGCTATCTCAGCGGCCGCTCTGTTTACATGACTACGCCTGAAGGAGATACTACCCACTTTCAGGTCAGTCGTGGAGTTCCACAGGGAGGAGTTCTCAGCCCAACTTTATTTAACGTTGCGCTAATTGGCCTGGTGAGTGAACTTCCAACTAACATCCACATAAGTGCATATGCTGATGACATCTGCATCTGGGCCTCTGGTTCGACGCGCCCACAACTACGTGCGAGACTGCAACGAGCTGTGTCATCAACATCGATGTACTTACGGCGTCAAGGTTTATTTTTAGCGGCAGAAAAGTGTGCAGTTATCGCGTTTACGGGAAAATGTGTCAGCCGCTACCCGATTACCCTTCATGGAGTCGTAATACCATACGTCTCCAGGCACAGATTCTTGGGAGTAATTATCGACCACCGACTATCTTGGTCGAAACATATTGCTATGGTGAAGAAGAGGCTAATTAATTTTTGCCATGTACTTCGGTACATAGCTGGCATCAAATGGGGTCCAACTGAGCGCTCCTTAATACGGCTTTACGAGGCTCTGTTTGTTGGCTACATCCGGTACAGTCTCCCAGTACTCTCTAGTATGAGCATTTCCTGCTTGCGGACTTTAGAGAGCGTGCAAGCGCAGGCACTGAAAATATGCCTTGGACTGCCCAGATGCACCTCTAACAAAGGCACAATTGAAGAGGCACACGCTCGCCCAATGTCCATATACTTGTCCCACGAACCACTTCGTGTATATTTACGAGCACTTACAAGACACCGTTTTCACCCACTCAGCAAGATTCTGGATGAGAGGCCGGACTGCAGTTTTACAAGTGCACTCCGCTGCCATCAGTCGCAAGTACCGACAGGATATGCCCTCCCATACCGTCCCACCCAACCACCATGGACGATGGATAAACCTTTGGTGCACCTTCGTGTTCCCGGAATATTAAAGAAATCAATGGTACCAATTAGTGGACTCAAACAACTTACTCTGGCACACATCTGGTCAGAATATCCCAGTTATATTCACGTATACACCGATGGATCTGTGTCAGCACAGGCATCCGCTGCAGCTGTGGTCATACCAGCTCAGAAAACGACTCTGCATTTCCTTTTGGGACATACCTCTACATCAACCGCTGCCGAACTTGTAGCCATTCGAGAATCTATTCGCTATATATGTGGGGAACCACCTCAAAAAGGGTGTATATTCACGGACTCGAAGACTGCATTACAAATTTTGGAAAACTTCTTACGCCACACTGCCTATCAATCCCTGGCACTAAACATTATGGAGCTCATCACATCTGCTCAGCTGCAAGGCCACATGATAATGTTTCAATGGATTCCTGCCCACTGCGGCCTCCATGGGAATGAGCAGGCCGATGTTGAAGCAAAAAGCGCACACATCAATGGCCTCCAAACAGCTGTGCCTCTTTCAAGGGCGGATACGACGTGTCTTCTAAAGAGTTATATGAATATTGCTACAGCAACTTACTGGGCTCAACCAGACGCCCGACACATCCGTCTGAGAAGGCTCGATCGAACATTTAAATTTATTGTTCCGCGTGATATTCCGCGTCATCAGACATGCTTGATACATCGACTTCGTTTAAACGTGGCTTTCACGCGCAAGTACCTACATTTAATTGGACAGATGGACTCACCGGAATGTTCAACTTGTGGCATCCCAGAGACTGTGGACCATGTATTATTGGTGTGCCCAGAGTATGCGAACGAAAGAAATGTGCTAGCTGCTTCCTTGAAGCGTTTAGACAAGAGGCCTCTGTCGGAGGAACTGCTGCTGGGCGCTTGGCAGGACAAGGGGAAGGGCGTCCAGGCAGTGCGCGCTCTTTGCCGTTATTTGAGTGCCAGCGGACTTGATTCACGTTTGTAAAACAAGCTGCTGTGTCTGTATATATATTTCATATACCTTCTCCCACATCGTCACCCATCATGACCTTCTTTCTTCTCTCCTTCACCTTCCCCAGTGCAGAGTAGCAGGCCAGATTTGAATTATTCGGGCCAACCTCTCTGCCTTTTCCTTTCAATAAATTCATCTATCTATCTATAATTGAATTTCTTCTGTCATCTGTTTGGGTTTAAACTGTCAAATTATGGCTATGACGTAAAAGGTAAATACTTATCATATGCGGTATGAAGACAAATGTGATATATTGGCTGCTTCTGCAATCGTGGCTATGGCTCACTATTCTAGCTAGCTTTATCGTTGCAGGGAATTGAAAAGACGAAGCAGTGATTATAACGCAGTTACTTTACCTGTGATATCACAGCCATCGCTCGGCCGTTTAAACTGAAATCATATAGCACTAAAAGGAAGAAATTAGATAAAAGTTGTCATAGGCGATTGCCACGTGGTAATCTATGTATACTAATAAATTACTTGTAATTGCAAAACAGCTGCACCAAAAATTAGGTTTAAGTTTCTATGGTTCCTTTCATACAGATTCAGATTTAAATGCTGTGAAGGGCTTTGATCATCAACAAGCAATAATTCGGCGTCAGCAGTTCGGTTATACCACTCTGGCACATTTAGTCGATCGCATGTCTGATTTTGTTCTCGAAGCTACAGCTCTGCTGGAAACATTTTCCGTGGTTTGCGGTGTCGTCGCTTACATGAGACAAAACTACGAAGCCCACGTAACATCACATCATGACCTTCTGACAAATGGCGATAAAAATGTGGTTTTTGTGCTTTAACAGCACGTTTCGCCAAAACTCGTTGTTAGGTATAGTTGTGAGGGACATGCTTCACAGCGTGGAATTATTCGCGAATGTGGGTGCTTTAAGGTCAGTATAGTGCCCGAATTAGTAAAAGCGATGCAGCTATGGTCGTAACCTTGCATTGTCGGGCAGCACTGGTCAGTTCTTTGTTTCTGATTGACATCTTACTCATTAGTGCCAAACCTTTAGGAATTAAGCAGCTGCGAACGCTGCGAATTGATACGCAGCACACGGTGCTGTAACTTTACAATAAATTTTTAATTCAACACCTATTGGCAGGGCGTGGGGTCATGGGCAGGGACAGTGCTGTTCGGCCATTTGCGGTGTGTTTACCCAAGGAGCCCAAACGCAGTTGTGGACTTGGGGAAGCCCAGCTGGGTCCATTTTAAGATTCGCCGGCGACTCCGTGACAGCCGCATATGACTTAAGCTTCTTGGACATCTTGGCCACCACCTGCAAAAGCAAGTTTTGTCCCTTCAGTGTGCCGACCGAGGTTGCCTATGCAGTGCACGTCTCCAAAAACGCGAGAGTTATGTGATCACTGTTGGTACGGCGATAAAAAATGAACAGGCTTGAATTGGTATTAACATAGCCATAAATTGATACTATGTCAATAACTTCGGAAGCTAGCTAGCGCAATCACTAATCATTCCCCAACGGTAAGTTACGTTGATATTTCTTTTTGTATTGCCCCGTTGCCCTCGATCAAAAATCAAGCCATATTGTTAATTAAAAAAAAAAAAACTGGCCGCCCATATGTGAGTACTAGGGGCACATAACTATTATGTTACTTCCTTATGAGAAGTACCGTTAACCTGACACGCTTGGCTCGAGAGCTCCTTCCAGATGCATTCCAGTCTAGTCTCCTTCCTTTAGTTAGTAAATTCTCATGGTCCGGATTCGCTCTATTCCCTTACTACTCACTATTTTTGGCTCCCTGTCAATCATTTGTTACTTTACCCCAGACTCTTAGAAATTGCATTATATATTTTCCAAGTTCCATGTTCCTGCTATTTAAGTGCTTAGGTTCTCAATTATTTACCGCAGTTTCTCCCTTGAGTTGACGGGTCAATGTTCTCAAAAGGGCGGAGGTTATTGGCGTGTGTTTTTGTTACATTTAATCCTGAGCTGTTTTCAAAAAGTCTTAAACTTCCTGCCACCTCTTGTAAGAAGGCGATAAACGATACGGACTGTCAACTGAATACCACATTTCCTGGCTGGTATTTCTCTACTTTTTCTAAAAGACTGTGGTCTCTATTTCTAGCAAATTTTTTGCGATGTTTATTGCCTCGGGGCATTTAAATATGCACCTATTTGCGCAGTGCCTGTATTACGGGTGATATTTCGACTGAATTCATTTTTTTCCCCTTAATACACGAAGGTCACGGATACAAGGGCGGGTTATATGTGCACTTCTCTAATACCTGACCGCTTGCTTGAACAAGGTATTGTCGAAAACCCTCCTAGAAGAACAACTTGTCCTGCTGTTTTAGTTGCTTCATGTATAACGCTACTTTGGTTCTGTTAGTCGTTTGCTTTAAGTGGTGAACAGGAAAAAGTAATCAATCTGCGCAATCTTTATCGCCCTCATTTTGTATAATCGCTGTCTTGACTCAATGGTTCGAGGCTTTTCTTCCTGGACTGGCATTCAACCATAGCTACAGCTTTCTTTTTTCTTTTTTTCGTGAAACCTGTTCTTACCGACGGCAGGTTGCGTGCCAGGTTTTTAAGCTCGCACGGGTCCCTCTTTATGTCGAACAGGTAGTGGCCTTCCCGCAGTTGCTCGAGACCAGGAACTGTCTTCTTCCGCGGATCACACCGCACAGCGGCTTGCTCGCGCCATTCGGCTGCCAGGGTCTCGGCACGGCCTATTTCGCCATCACCATAGAAGTCTTGTAGAGTCCTCCAAGCTAGAGATGACGTCATCAGGGTGTCTAAGCGTTCCATCGCGTCCTGCCTGCACTGGTCAGGGGGTACGCTGCCTGGCGTAGGCACGTTCCGTTGGAGTCCAGGGTCACCGAACGGATATCGAGCATCTTCAGATTCCGGAGTTGTGACAGTGACGAGTTTGTAATCGCCATCACGATACGCTGACAGCCCAGAATCGGTGTCGTAATTTATAAGAAATTCGGTGCGAGGCCATGATGTGCCCATACTGTTTGTTTTCGCCGATGATAAAACAGGCCACAGGTCGATCCCGTCGATGTTACCCAGATCTTTGATGTGGCCTCCTGGCAGAAAAGTATGGTCGCCATTGTATGGGGTCAAACTGCGTTGTTTACTTTTTGTTATTTTTAATGCGAGCAAATATTAGCGTATAATAAATGACCTTCAACGTCCTCATTTGTGAACACGAAATGATGAAAATTTAAACGAAAATGACAATTGATTAGATGGAGTATGGGAAGGCGTGAACAGTTCTGAATATTGGTGCATCACCACATATTTGATTTTCTGTTACGAAGCTCTCCTTCGTAAACTTCTCACGTCTAGAGGCATATACCAATGGCACCGGGGGTTGACGTCACAATAGTCATTATTTATAATCAGCACCAAAGAGTACTGCGAACAATTAAGTTGCCCTTGAGTGAACACCGACAGCGTAAAATATGCATGATAGCTTCAACTGTCCCTCTCTAACCGTCAGCACAGAGTAACAGGCCTGGTATTCTCCAAGCTGCAAAATTTGTCCATACGTCACGGAGTATAGTGATTTGAGTACAAAATTATTAAGATTACCTAGAATATCTAGAATACGCAAGGAGAGTCGATGTCAGATTGAGAGAAATGAATTTGTACTTCGATGACACAAAATTCAATTTTTGTGATTTCTGTATACAGTAAGCTTTTGCCTGAAGGTGAGAATTTATGCAGCCTAAAAGTTAGCGGCTTCCCGAAAAGCGAATACGACCAGAGAAGACCTCAATCGGAAGAAAATTTAACGGGTGCCCGCAGGTCTTTCCTAATAACTGTCCTGCTCACTTCAAACTATTTCATATGGTCCTGTCAAAATCAAAATGTTTTTTTTTTTGCAATGGAACCGGTTAACTAAGAAGGGAAGTCCGTCTCTTATTATACCTCAATGGTAATGCGGGGCCGCAGATGTCTACGGAGAAAGCTGCATATTTTTTCTTAATGCTCATAAGCATGGTGCGAGAGAACAAGGATAGATAATTGTGCCACGAATGAACGGCGTTATTCCGATATTTACTCGACATCTTGCCAAACTGGAGCAGCCATTGTTGCCATTTTAATGAGAGCTAGCAACAATCTCAAACTCGAATTTCAGTTCTTCACTGGATTATTACGAGAGCAACCTTATTTGAGGCCCCTTTTGTGACTCCGTAAGCAGCAGCTCCTCCACTTGAAATATTCGACCATCCGCTGGTTTTGAATGAATCCAACAATTTAAGGAAGAAGGATGATAAGGAAAATACTTGGGTAGAGAGATAGACATTGTATAGATTGTACCTCCTTTTTTTCTTGGAGCAGGATGCATTGAGCTATTCCATATCGCCGGATTCTGAAGGCATTATAGGTGATCAGTAGAGTGTTACCCTAGTCGCCTAACGCACAACAATAACATCTGAAGAGTACGCACCAGTATAATTGCTTACCTCGCTATCTGTGCCAAGGTTAACGCGGAACAAACAGACATAATCTGTAAAGATAAAAGTGACACTACTAGCAGGAAAAAAGAGAAAATTGGCTCACCAGCTGCTGAATACAGCGTGGGCAGCCAGTCGACAAGGTGCATCGGGTGTGGTACGACCACGCGGGAACCAGGAGCGAGCATCGAGCTCCACACCACAGCTGGCAGGCGGACCCCGCCTTCCCACATGGTGCCCTTGGTGCCCCGCAGGGGCCAGTTAGAGCCGGTGTTGGAGAATTCTCCCCAGGGGATGCCGCCATTATCGCTGGTAAACACTAAGACGCTGTTGGCCAGCATCCGGCGCTGGTGTAGCGCCGCTACGATGCGACCTACGGATTCGTCCAGGGCGTCCACAGCGCCTGGAGAGACGGAAGGATCAAGATGCCTTGTTGGAGAGCTTGCCCTTGGTAGTGGCTTCTGGTGGCAGCCACAGCTGTAGTTTGAAGCTTTATTAGGGAAGGCAGTAGAAATACCAAAACGTAAATGAAAGCCCCCGTTCATTCAAGGTCCGAAACGAATTCGACGGACAGTTAAGCTCCGCCTGCGGTTCCAATTGGGTATCGCTTCTCACACACGGACATTAGTTTATAGGGAAGCTATATAGGCGCCGGCAGTTGGTTTGATTAGTGTCGCATTTGCTGTCGGCGTAACTGGTGGGAAGGTGTAGGATGGCCCTATAGGGACCACTCCATCTCGCTTGACACTGACCAACCTATGGCATGAGATTCTTCTTGGCCTCCTATAGGTCACCTTGACCATCCGGAACACAGACATCTCGTATAGTCTGGTGGATGACGGTGTTGTAATCTCGGGGGATCTCTTAACGTCCTAACAAATATTTCTTTTTTCCGCCATCCATATATTTACAGGCGGAGCCCCTACATTCAATTTACATCGTACCACTGAGCCATCAATAAGTAGCGCGTCTAATTGCGCTGTCATTCATTCTTATTAAACTTCCGTAATTTGCCGCTTGGTGAGGCGGCTCCATCGGAAGCACTGTGGACGGTGGGACTGCACCGTTACAAGAACCGATGCATGCTTCTCGCTCAAGGCACCAGGTTTTCTGCGACGTAAAAAACTGCCGAGGACCATAGAGCTGCGCTCAGATTTTCTTTAGCGACTGTCGCAATTGTTGGTGGAAATTTTTAGAGCCGAAGCTCTACCTCTCCCATGCCAAATCTCAAGGTTGTATGATTCCGAACAATTGAGGACTGTATTGCTATCGCCGCAGTCGGGCACGCCTCGTGTAAAACTGCAATACTCTCTCGCGCTGTGTAGCAAACATCGTCGTCTTCATAAAGTTTCATCTGCGCTACTCCTATATTTAACAAAGGTCATGTACATTTGTCATCTCGCTAAAGACAGAGACCGTAGCTTTGCCAGACAGGCTGCAGTGCCGAGACCATCGAAAACGAGAAGCTATACTATGCTGTTGCCAAGATGCTTAACCAAGCGCGGAAGCGAGCCAAGATCGAAGGGGCAGCAGCGACATGTGGCCGATATGGTTTAACACTCGTGAAACCTAGTTCAAGGATAGCTGAACCCCTGCATTTTTTTTACATTTTATGTTGGCGGCTGGGCTTCATGTGGGAAGGAAGGAAGGTGGGCCTGGATGAAGGTGGTTTGAGATATCCTGAACATCATCATGCCACGGCGCCTGCGACCCCATGTTTGTCATGCCGGTCGTGGTCGTTCGAGCTCTGTGCTAAAAGACAAAATCCCGCTCCTATCCTGTTGGGGGTAGAGGCTTTGTATTTAGACTGATTTTGTGTTGATTCCCCACCTAACATATATCTTTGCTAGTAACGTTTTTATTGTTTTATTCTTATTAAATTCTTAGTGACATTTTTATGATAAATGTTTTTGGACCCTGCTCTCGCTTTTCTGCCTTGTGGATTGTTTTGTAATCTTTTTTCGCAGTACCGGTTTCTTTTGCGCAACTGATTTTGGCTATTAGTGCGCTCACAGATGAATGATTTTGTCCGGTGGGAGGATGGTCGCATCAACAGACAGCGATACAACGATTCCCGCTCAAACAACTATCCCGCTGTAACAGGATAGTGGCTGACGCACGCATATATTCAACATGTACTTTTCCTCAAGTACACTTGAAGGTCATTCGCGAAAACATATGTCGCAATAAATTACACGAAAGCTGCAGACGTTATGAGAAACGTACATATTCCATGTCACTAGATACTTTTGCATGTGCTGTTAGGTTCATCGGCTTTTACTGTAGAGTTTCAGGAGTCATGAAACGCTTTTTCAATACGCGCTCTACAGGGTGTGTTGAGCTCTTCCCGTACTGGACTGCGCACTAAATGATCTATGACCTCGGCTTCGCTTACGCGTATACGAACACCCCACGTAGGAAATCTAGACCGGGTTTGAGCAAATAAAGCCGAATACGCAATCAACCGGTACGGCATCAGTTACAACAGCATTTTTCTTACTGCATGCTGTTATGAGAAAGCTGTTCGCCAACAAATATCGCTTTGTTCTCAAATTACTTTTTCATAGGATCCACATGAGGCCGGTTTGAACTTCGAAGTTTTGCTAACCTGCGAGAAGCGTTCTGTTGTGGTCTCCAATGTACGGGAATTTGGCGAGGTTCCTCTGAGGTGCGTCCACAGTCAGATTCGTTGTCTGTCCGTGCGCCGCCAGAGGTGCCATGTAGATGAACAGGGGCTGCCATGAAACGGTACACAGACAAAGCCAGTCTTGTACAATGCCGCGCTTTCCGACACAATTAACACCGGTAAAATGTTCTTGATTCAAGCAATAATAAAGTGAAACGCAATCCGCAGCGAGAATTGATACGGCAGACTGATTAGCTTTTTGGGAGCGATACGACAATCGCAAGAAAAAAGCTTCGTGCAGCCTGGCGCATGACTTGAAAAAAAAAAAAATAATATATATATATATATATATATATATATATATATATATATATATATCACAGCGGCCGATGTAGCCCAGTTGGAAGAGCACCCGACGCGATATTCGGAGGTCGTGGGTTCGGTTCCCACCATCGGCACGTTGTTTTTTCTTCTACTTTGTGTTTATTTCTCTTTCCCCTAAGCAGATTACATTACTAATTTATGTGATTTTTGAAGTAAAAATTAAAAAAAAAGACATAAAGTACAATCCCCAATGCTTTCCTTGGCCTCGCCGACTGTTGGCGTCTTTCCTTATATATATATATATATATATATATATATATATATATATATATATATATATATATATATATATATATATATATATATATATATATATATATATATATATATATATATATATATATATTACTAGCGTTACCAGGAGACGTCTCGCTTCCAGCAACAAATCTCACGGTGTTCATCTCCTAAGTGTGTTATGATTTCTCTTTTTATTTCGGTGTTTCATCTTTTACTTTCCTTCTCTCTTCCCTATCAATCATTTTATTTTGGCGACGTAATTACACATCTCAAACACAAATATATCAGCACCCTGGCCAATTATTGGCCGATTTCCCTATATGGGTATGTGCATTCAATTTAGAGGAGAACAAAAACGGTTCCCCCGGGGTTAAACCCCCTGGATTACAGTTCTGGGCTTTCGTGTCTCGTCCCCTGGTTACAGAATACGTGACGTTCTGGTAGAGATGCGGGATAAAAACGCTGGCCTCTGCAAGATACACCACCCGGAAGACGTCGCGCAAGCTCTATTGCCACGCCAGTGCATCGCTTCAGTTGATCGCTGCAGGAACTACCTCCGGAGCTTAAGTCCTTAACTACCACTATGACATCTAGTGCACCTGCTCAGCAAGCTGCCGGTGTCGTGTCAGCGGGTAACTACACCTTGCAGATACCGCGAGTCTCTTTCCACGGGGTCGTTTTTGAGGATGTGGTGGACTGGTTCCTTCAATTCGAGCTTGTCACTGCTTTCAACTAGTGGGACGACGCTGACAAGCTGAGGAACATATGGTTCAGACTGGAGGATGACGCTCGTACGTGGTTCGAAAACCGCGAGCAAATTCTAACATCATGGCGAGAATTCCGTCGTCAACTGCTCGAGGCGTACACCAGTGCAGGTCGTCGCGAACGTTCTGAACGAGCCCTCCACTCTCGGGTTCAGATGCCAAACGAGAGTGCCCAGAGGTACGTATAAGACATGGCACGCCTATTCAGGCGAGCTCACACCGCCATGTTCGAGGACAAGAAAGTGCGGCACTTAATGCGGGGCGCCAAAGAGCGGTTGTTCCTAGGCCTTGTGGGCAACCCACCGTTGACTCTCACTCGAGCGTACTGCAACAACGTGCAGCGATTTACGACCGGCCTTCCCATACAGCTGCAGTTACTGAAGGGTTTCCTTCTTTCGAGTGGCACCCTGATTCTTTGCTTGAGCTGCATCAGTCGTGCGCGGAAGCAAGTTCTATAGCCACGGCGCAGCCGTCGCGAGCTTCCATTTCTATACCATTGTGCTCGAGGAGGTGCAACAGCCATTCAAGAACCCTTTTTGCCTGCCGATACGCACCCACCATTGCAGCCGGAAGCCTACACCCGTCCCACCTATGTGGAAATTTTGCAGCGTCCTGCTTACCCTTCACTATACCGCCTATTCTCGCGCTATCAATAATCCCCCCATCCTTAGCGTATCCAGTGCAGTATTACGACGATCGCTATCCATCCTGACAAAAGCCAGCGTTTGGCGCTCGCCTGACAGCCGCGCGCTCTGTTTTCACTGCGGGTAACCGGGCCATCTGTACTGTGATTGCTCGTATCGACGCACCAGTTTTCGGGGCTTCCGCATCGATTCTCCGCCTCCTCGGTTTGGCCAATGACCGCGAGTTAATCTGGCGGAGCAGCGTTCCTCATCCCCTCTGCAGCGTCAGTACCGCTACCTGCATAGGCGCACTTCTCCATTTAATCACGGCTCCTCACGAGCGGAGCTGGGCCGCTCGCCTAGCCCTCGCCGGGAAAACTGAAAACAGCGACCTTCGAGAGCGAGGTCTCTGGTAGTCGCTGTGTTGAAGACCTCCCGTCGTCGCCGCGTCAGGAATGGGAAAGAATCGCCGAAGTCGTTTACAACTTTCTCACCACGAAAGGGAATCTTGCCTCTACAGCTGACGTGATGCAACAGCGTCGTGCGTTTGAGGCACTCTAGTCGCGGCGAATTTCCCCAAAATTTGGTCGATTACCTGACGTCACAATTGTCGTCTGCATCGACCTTCCTGCTTCTGAAACATCGCCCCAGTGGTTTCGCGGATCGTACGTGAAAAGTTGACCTCTCAGCTACAAGGTGCCACCGATGATAGAACGCACTAGGCCACATTTTGCAGTGTTGGGGGCAAAAGTTCAGCTCCTGTCAACCGTTGCTCAGCCTCTGTTTAATTGTGTCCACAAGTTACAGGACCGAGTTTGTTGCGTTACCTCGTGCCACGCATGGCGTCATTCTGGGCATCGACTTTTTACGCGAGTGTGACGCAGCACTCGACATTGGAGCCGGCGAAATTTCTATGTGACGACACATGCTAACAGCCTTAGTAGAAGTTCCGCCCACGAGTCGCGACTATTTGCTTTTTCTCGCGCAAGAAGTGGTCTTGCTAACTCAAATAGCCGCTTTTGTCAACGCGCAATCTTCCGGAATTCGAATGGGGCATTGCCAACTTATAATTGAACCGGGAACCTGCAATGTAGTATTGAAGAAAGTGTGTTGTTCCTTCGGTCTGTTGTCGAAGTAGAAGACGGGTGCAAGCACGTGTGGGCCGTGAACTTATCCGCTCAGCCTGTGCGTCTGCCGGCTGGCTCTAAACTCACAAAACGAAGCTATCCCGGCCATTTCTGACTGCCCCCGAACTACACCAAAGACGCCGGACTCTTCTGATGAGTTAGGAGCGATGATCAGCAAGCCGCTAACCTCTACCCATCGATGTGCACTGCAGGACATTGTCGCGTCTCATGCCTCTGTGTTTGACTTTTTCCAGACAGGATCTCTTTCTTAAATGCCACACTCTCGCATTCGACGTCCAGTTAACACGGGGAATCCCAATCCCATCAGGCAGAAACCGTATCGAGTTTCCCAGCCGAGTGCAAAGTTATTCACGAACAAGTCCAAGAGATGCTGCAGAAAGGAGTGATTCGGGAGTCTTCCAGTCCGCGGGCCGTGCCCGTAATGCTATAGCGACCTAGAATATGGGGTTGTGTGTTCAGGCGCAACCACTCCCCATACCTTTGAGTGAAGCGGCGCTCGTCGATATTTAAATCGGATTCCCGCGGTAGCGCTGCTTTAGCATGGCCTGTCGGGGTGCTGGCCTACACCGCTTGTACTTCATTTTAGGCATGGTGAGCAGTGAAGGGTACGCGTGTCCCAGAGTCTCTTTCTGAATTTTCCCTGTGAGTCATTTCACGTGCTTTTACTGTTGCTGGCCGTCCAATAGTCAAGAAATGTCGAATCGTCGGTGGCAACAGCACTACTTTGCACCTGGGTGCAAAACAGGCTGCCACTGGACTAATGGCGAGAAGCCGTCGCTTTTAGCTGTTCCACAAGACGAAGCGTGCCTGAAGGTTTGAGAAAGGCGTTCACATCGCAAGGACAAGACCCTGGATAAAACATATGTTCAGTATGTGAATTGTACTTCGAGCCGTCGTGCGTTCTCAGAGACTGTACACGTTATAAACGGCGAAGTCCGCGTACCACATGGAAAGCCAGAGCTGATGCCGTTACGATTTTTATTCCCAATGCCCAGAGTAATTTACCAGAGAAACCATCGTACCCAAGACCTCAGGGGATGCGCAAAGGCTCTGTGGTTGACTCGACTGTCACCAAAACACTAAGAGGAACAACCGAAAGAGCTCTGTCAATGGACGTGGAAGCTGACCACGAACCTAGATGTTTGTGATGGGTGCCACCACAGAGGCAGCTTTAACAGAAGACTTGCTCAAGCTTTGTGTCCCGTCTATCTATCGGAGTTGCCATCGAACTCCAAACCACGAAGTAGTCGTTTACTGCAAGCATAAAATGCACGAAATCCAGGACATTTTTTTTTCGACAAAGCGGTGAATTTCTCCCAAGATGATATGCCCAGCGTCGCCTATTCAGCGCATCTCTGTGGCGGCGGATTGAAGCAGGGCGCATTTCGACCTGCGGAAAGTATTGTACGGAACCTCGACTCGTACGGTTCTTGTAAAGGTGGTTTGAATAATGGCAAAAAAAAAAATAATGGCAAGCATGCCGCTGTCTGACCTTACAAAAGGTATTCAACTTCGAGTGGTCAGCAGGAACGGCGCATATTACAGAAGATTCTTTTGCTTACCACTGCTGGACCTGCCCCATATGCTGATTTCATGGAGCTTTTTGACAGGTGTTTGCTTCTTTACTCATCTCAGGCCTTATTTGTTGTTGTTGTGGCTTTAAGAAGGAGGAAAAGAAAATGCACGGGCCTGCTACTGGCTCTGTAGCTGAGCCACCTCCGCTGCCTCGTGCAGACCGAAGAGAAAATAGAGAAGAAAGAAAATGAAGAGGGAGAGAAAGACGCGCTCCGCAACAACAGCCGCCTTCCACCGCTGAAACGGTGGCGGGCGCAACGACGGCCTACAACAGACAAAAATTCTGTGGCAGGCCGTCCCCCGCCGCAAGCGGCAGCGACCTACCTGTCCCAGCCCCATCAGTAAAAGAAAACTCGAGAGCACTTTTACTGCCTTTTTGAGCAAGCAAGAGCTTGCAGGAACAGTGTAGTAGATGTGATGCTGTTTGATGTGAGCGAGCATGCAGACATAGTCACAGCAGCAGTGGTTATGTTTGATTTCCTTACAAGACTTCATTTTTTTTTGCCAAAGGCATCAACCGGTCGCGAGAGGTAAAGCAAAAAAAAGCATGCCAAAATCAGTCAATGTCACTGCCTCCGTTTGATCATAAATTTGGTAATAAATTCTGCTCGTGGAGGTTGTACACGCGTCTGTAAATACAAAGCTTGGGCATCACACTTGTGTTCACCCTTTCCTCAGCAGCAGTCCGGAAGCAGTGCCTGCTGTAAGGTCCTTGTACCTGCACATATTGCAGCTGGCAAGAATGGAGCCCTGCTCTTAGCGAAAGAGAGTCGCGGAGTGTGCACGGCAGCACAAATTTGGTACTTTAGCAATGATCTGCAGGGTTCATCGATTCTGTTAGCTTCCGTTCATACTTCTAACGCTTTTTTTTTCTATTCATTGACCGACCTCGTCACAATAAAAAGCCACAGTCTGCGACATTGCCTCAGTTTTACGGTCTTCTGCTGCTGCTTTTTTTTTTTTTTTTTGGAGCAAGGTGCGCGGCCGCCTTGTTGCATTATCTTTTACCCCTTGCACGTACGGCTACGAACGGTTCGATGGTATGGTACTGACGGTTTAGCGTTCTTAAGCAAGGAACTATTGGCTGCGATGCACGGAAAGCACCAGCGCGTATAGGAAGCGATGTATGCAGTGACAGCCCATGCTCTGGTGGCGCCATCTCGTGGCTTTCGACATCAGCAGCGGCAGCTGCGAGGCCTCCGTGAACACGCTGCGTCATATTCTAGTACACTATAGTAATACTAGTGATAAAGAAGTACAATTCATGGCGATCGATGATCGTCGCTTGAATGCGGTCAAGAAAAAGGACATTTGTACCCACTGCCGCACATTGATAACGCTGTCGACTGTCTGCGCTCAGCGTCGTACTTCTTGTCCGTTGATCTACGCTCTGGGTATTGATGTGCGACAAAGAAAGGACTGCCTTTTTGACTCCTAACGGCCTGTTTGAATTTATTGTAATGGTGTTCGGCTTGTGTAAAGGATACGGTTCTTCGTGTCATCAAATGGGATACTTGTATGTGCTATTTGGATGACGCTATAATTTTTTTAGGCATTTGAAGAAAAGACATTTAAATAACGCAATGAACGCCTTGGAATCGTCCTTGACTAAGGTTGAATTCATCTTGAATTCTAAGGAGTGCCACTTCGGAGAACGATAAACTCTTGTCCTTGGCTTCCTGATGGATAAAGACGGCACTCAACTTGATCCGGAGAAGCTTTCTGCAGTTAGAAACTTTTAAAAGCCACGTACGAACAAAAGTCTTCGGAGTTTTCTTGGACTGCTGTTGTATTTCCACCGCTTTGTCTCTAGCTTTGCGCACGTTGCACATCCCCTAGCTGCCTTTCTACACAAGGACTCGTAGTTTGTTTGGACACCGGACTGTGATTGTAATTCGGCTTTCAACCAGCTGAAATTTGCTCTGTCCTCGGCACCCTTTTACGCCGCTTTGATCCTGCCGCAGCCACGCAGATTCACGCTGACGCTAGTGACGTCGGCCTTGGGGCGGTGCTCGTAGAGATTCATATTGGTGCCGAGCCTAATTGGTTTTGTCAGCCACACCTTAGCGACGTCAGAGAGCAATTACACCGTAACGGAACTGGGATGCCCAGCTATTTGTTGTCTTTGCTGTCCTGAAGTTCCGCCCATGCCTTTATAGACACTCGTTCAGGATCGTTACTGATCATCATTACTTATGCTGGCTCATATAGGCCTACGCCATCCATCTGGTCGTCTGGCGCGTTGGGCCTTACGCCTACAGGAATATGACTTTTGTGTCACCTGTGAAGTGGTCGTCGCCACAGTGATGCAGACTGCTTGTCATGCCATGCTTTGCCAACTACCTGGGAGGCAGGCTCAGAGGAATGTTTGGCCTCGTTTTCCACACCATTTCCAAATACAGAGACCCTCCACCGAGAGCAACAAAATGACCTCGTGTTGCAACCTTTTGTTGCTGCGGACACGTTCTACACTATTCATCATGCAAGACGGACTCCTGTATAAGAATAATTATTCGGCTGATGGGGCAGCCGTGCTTTTAGTTGTCCAGGAAAATCTCCGCAATCATGTGCTGTACGGCATTCACCACGACATCGGATCAGCTCACCTTGGGTTCTCTCGTACATTGCACAGACTTCACTAGTGCTTTTACTGGCCGGAAATATGTAAGACCAGCAAACAACACGTGTCCCGCTGTGACCAGTGCAAGCACCTCGAGTCTCGCTCCACGTCTCCTGCAGGCCTTCTGAAACCAGTAAAGCCACTACCGGCGTCTTTTGAACAATTTGGTATTGACTTGCTTGGGCCATTTCCCAAGTCTTCAGAAGGACGGCGCTGGGTTACAGTCGGTGTAGATTATTTGACAAGACGTGGAGACTGCAGAATCTCGCATCCGCCAAGGCAAGTGACGTATTGTGCACTCGATTGTTCTCTGTTATGGTGCTCCCCGTGTTATCGTCAGTGCCTTCGGACGGCAGTAAACTGCCGACATCGTACATGAATTATTTCGGATGTGCGGCTACAATTGCCACTACACACCTCACCACCCACAGACCAACGGTCCCACTGAGCGCACAAACCGCCCCCTTACCAACATGCTGGCCATGTATGTCGCATCGGACCACCGGAACTGGGACATGTTACCATTCGTGACACACGTGTACAACACCGCGAAGCACCAGATCATGGGGTGCTCTCCGTTCTATTCGCTCTACATCAAAATGCTCGCACGTTTTTAGACGCCATGTTTCCTTTCTCTGCTTACAACAACCCTTCTATCTATCAGGCGGTATGTCATGCGGAGGAAGCTCGTCGCATGGCCCGCTTGCGCATTTTCTCCTCGAAACTCCACTCCAAACAACTCTATGACAAACGCCACGTTTAGGCCACATATGCCCCTGGAGATTTCGTGTGGCTTTGGACACCTTTACGAAAGCGAGGCTTCTACCAGAGGTTTTTGTTCAGGTACATTGGCCCCTTCGTCATGGTTAGTTGATTAAGCAAAGTGAACTATGTGATCGTCAAAGGGTGTATTCTGATCGCACTCTCCCATCTCAGTGATGAAACTCGAGTTGGCAGCGCCTGCCAATTTGGCCCCGTCATGCGGTCTGGTGACGTCACACAACCAGACTTCCATCGAATGCGCGGCATTTTAACCTGCCAACTACCACCTGTCAGATGCGCGGCCGTGACTTTTCGCTCACTACGCCGACACCTGATTTTAGTGGGGATGGGGCCTATAAAGCAATCGTGTTAAAACTGAAAACAAAAAAGAACAGGGCTGCAGAAACCAAGTGTTATATATTGAGGGATTATTTTGCTCATTTACCTTTACGTTAGTAAACAAGACACTGCAGCGTATAGACGCATTTCATATTGCATGCAGCGTCCAATTTGAAACGGATCACCCTGTAGCTTCCAGCATGCCACAGTTACGGAAAGAAGATGGAGAGCCTCGAAAGCAAGATTGGAGGCGCGCGTTTAGTCTTGATAGTACACAAACCTTGTTGGGGTCGTGGCTAGAGATGATGTCCACGGCTCGGTCGGTGATGAGGTGGGTGTCATACGTGCCATCTTTGTCAGCCACTAGCGTCTCGTTGTCCCAGTAGTCGCGACCGCAAATGTTGTACTGCGTTTCAACAGAGAGAGGAATAAGATAAAAAGAAGCGGCCCAACGACCAGCACCATGTGTTCGGTTTTTAAGTTGCTATTTGTGTAAACGCACATGAATCTCGCTTGAGCTGGCAAGGGCTCTGACTGATTGCAAGAAACACCCGTTTCGTCCACTATCGTGTCTGTCAATTGGCTCTTTTAAACACTTTTAGGCGTTATGCCTATCGAGAAGGCTTCATTTTCCATTTTCGGACAGGAAAGATATTGCTAATCTACGAATTACGATGCGGAAAGGGAGGATGAAAAAAAGCGAGTACACAACCTAATATAAACAAGTCATCAGCGACCTTACATATATATTTCTTTCGTGAAGGTCCAGTATCTTCTTTTCCTGCTATGCAGTTCTACCTCATCCATGATTCGCTTGGGTAGTTTTAATGCATTCATTTACCGAACACATGTTGCTCGTTACTTGCCGCACAACCTCCGATGATAGGGTACTGTTGTTTTGGTAGTGCATGGCACGTCTTTAACCCCTTTTCTCTCTTTCCAATGCAAAAAACAAAAATGGCTCTTGCTAGCAGCATCAGCCGGGCGATGGCATTGGTAAAGGTATTAGGCATGCAAGACTTCGTGAAATGTACTTCGCATTTATTTTATCTCTCACTTGCACTTGGAGACTAGTTAGCCTCAAAATATCGGATGCATCAAGGACACAAGTTGTGGAGGCAGCGGCCACGTGAACAGTGTAAATTATGAAATACACGAACAGGCACAGGCCCACAAAGTAAAGGTTTCAAGGAAAGGAAACTCACAAAGTTCAGTTTCTGCGTGAAGTAGTACTTGGCCGTGTTATAGTAACCGTAAAATGTATCGAAACCTCGTCGCGTAGGTAGGTACTCATTGTCGCAGTACCCCAGGTGCCACTGCAAGATAAGAAAGGGCGAATACACTGTTATGGTCGTTACCGATGCCGTCTATAAGGAACTGCTGTCTCCCGATTCAAACGAAGCTGCCTATCTACACATTTAAAAGTCTTAATTTTCCTTGTGTATAAGGCAAGGGCTCCGCCAGGACCAGTTCTAGCTCCTGACGACATCACTAGCTATTGTATTACACGTCTTCGTTTCCTAGCTAAAAATGAAACGTACTAGAGGAGGTAAATTCACCGCAGAACCGTACCGCAAATGTCACTCGTCACTGCTAATTTTGTTTTGTCCATTCGTTCAGTAATATTTCTCCATATGCAACCTTGAAAATGTAGATTCGCGCTCCCACTTTCTGCAGAATTCAGTTAAAAGCTGGTCATCTTGTATACGAAACAACTATTGCGCTAGATCGCTAAAGTGGAACTCAAATTGGTTTACAAATGACCAGTGCATATGGATATCTATAAATTCATTCCAGACTTGTGCACTGCACAGCTGGAACCGCTAAGATACACCGCAGGTTTCGAAACTGGCAGTTATTGTAAGATTTCTCTGCAACTTGGCGAGGGTGGCAGTAGCGATAACAGCGCAAGACACAGATAATAAAAAGACTAGCTGCGTGTCGTACTGATGCGTCCTCTCGCTGTTAATTTTATCGCGTCTATACACATCGGCCTTAAATAAAATGAAGGTTGTGCTGGCATAAATGTTCGGCGCATGAAACCTAGTGCGAATTCTTTAATTTAAAGCTTTTGCTTTTTGAAATACTATAGATGGCAGCATTCGGTTTCGTGTTTCTTTTTTGTTTTAAGGGATGCGTAAGATATATGTATGCACAGACCGTCAGGCAAGTGGCACTTACCTGCAACTATAAATAATTGATTTGGTTTGCAACCCGCCCGAGCGGCACAGTGGATAAGGCGCTAATTACTGTGCCCAAGGATGCGGGGTCGAATCTCAGCTTCGGTGGCCGCTTTTCGGTGGAGGCGAAAAGCAAGGTGCCCGTGTACTGTGCGATGTCAGTGCATGTTAAAGAACCCCAGGTAGTTGAAATTTCCGGTGCCCTCCACTACGCAGTTTCTCAGAGCCCGGTCGCTTTGGGACGTCAAACCCCATAAATCAAACCAAACCTTATATAATTTATTATTGAATTCAGCAATTGCTGTTACGTCGGCGATTATATACATATTGCGTTTTCATTTCTATCTTTTAAACTTCTGCGACAAGCTAGCTTTTAGAGCTCTCATGAATTAAAATAGCAAAGCGGTGATAACAGTGTGCTTCTCTTAAGCCTCACATGACGTGTAATGTACTCTTACGTCACAGTCAGCGCCGGACAGCTGGAAGCGAGCCGAAACTGCATGAGTGAGAAAAAATATTTAGATGCTTGGAACAAAGACACAAATAGATGCGGTCGACATGTAATAATCTTTTACAAATCATTAGGGAAACATAAAATCAAACATTTGGGGTCAATATCCTTTTAACCTCACATTTATTATAAGGACAGTTTTTAACCATAACTTCACCCAATAAACACATATTTTGGTCCCCTGCAAATTGGAATTATCTAGAATCGACTACTTAGTTATCGCTGGAATCACCGACGCTCTTCACTACTCTAATAAGCTGCACAGTACGCGCTGTTTGAGAACGCATTGAATGTGCTTGCCTTTCCGATGGCATGAGTGACGTAGCCGAGCCCCTTGAGTCGCTCGGCCATCGTAGGAATGCTTGGGTCCATTCCTCTCGGCTGGGCCGGAATCACGACAGCATGCTGCAGACCTATGACATGTGTATATACAAATATCCCTCGTTCATCAGGCAAGAGGTCGGATCGTCACCGGCTAGACCGACGGCTAGAGCACATTAGTGCGTAAGTTATTCAATAAGAATGAGAAGAAAAACTATTGGATTGTTGTATGACCCGTTAACTGATAACGAACAAAAATAAAATGCGTAAATATGTGAAGAGAAGAACTAACGTGAAAGCGGATCTGAAGCTTACGTTTCCAGAAAACAAAACAAAAAGGGACAAAGTATTAGAAAACGAAAGCAGCTTGAATCCTAGCTCAGTTAAGTTCAGTCGTTCAGTAGTGTCAGACTCTTCGTGACCCTATGGACCATATCACGCCACGCTTTCCGGTCTCTCACTATCTTCCTAACATCACATAACTTCATCTGCAGCACCTCGATCGAGGATGCCATCTAACCACTGCGTTCGCTGCCTACCCCTTCTCCGGTGCCCTTCAACCTTTCCCAACATCAAATATTTCTCCAGCGACTCCTCTCTTCTCATCAGATGACCAAAGTAGCTGAGTTTTAACTTTAGATTTTGACCCTTCAATGAGCAGTCAGGTTTTATAGTCGACAATATCGAGTGATTTGATCTTCCGGCAGTCCAAGGAACTCTCAAGAGTCTCCGCCAGCACCTTAATTCAAACGCGTCAAGTCTTCGGCGGTCAGCTTTCTTCACAGTCCAATCTCACATCCATACATCACAACTGGAAAGACCATAGCACGAGTTATACGGATCTTGATGGGCAGTCTAATGTCTCTGCTCTTTACTAGGCGGTCAAGGCTAGCCATGGCTCTTTTTCCCAGAAGTAGGCGTCTCCTAATTTCATGGCTGCAGGCTCTTTCCAGGTTAATCTTGGAGCCCAAGAAGAGAAAATCTGTCACAGCTTCCACTTCTCGTCCCTTAATGCTCCAGGACTTGATAGGGCAAAACGCCATGATCTTTGTCTTTTTAATGTTCAGTTTAAGCCCAAATTTCTCACTCTCTTCTTGTACGTGCATCAAAAGTATCTTGAGTTCCACTTCACTTTCTGCCATTAAAGTGGTATCATCCGCATATCTAACGTTGTTGATACGTTTTCCGGTAATCTTCACTTCAGCTGAAGATTCGTCCAGACCGGCCTTCCTCATGATGCACTCAGCACATAGGTTAAACAGGCAGGGCGACAGTATGCAGCCTTGTTTCACTCCTTTCTTAATCGGAAACCAATCAGTAAGACCATGCCCTTTTCTGACTGTGGCCTCTTGCTCTTCATACAGGTTCCTGAGGAGACATGAGGTGAATTGGAACTCCCATCTCTTGGAGAGCTTGCCACAATCTCCTGTGATCTACGCAGTCAAACGCTTTCGCATAATCAGTAAAGCAGAAGTAGATGGGTTTCTGGTACTCTCTTGCTTTTTCCATGATCCAGCGAAGGTTGGCAATCTGGTCTCTAGTTCCTCTACCCTTGCGAAATCCAGCTTGCACGTCCGGAAGCTCCCGATCCACATACTGCTGCAGCCTACCTTGGAGGATTTTCAACATCACCTTGCTAGCATGCGAAATAAGCGCGATCGTGCGGTGGTTCGAACAATCTTTGGCACTGCCTTTCTTTGGAATGGGGATGTAAACTGACCTCCTCCAATCCTGTGGCCACTTCAGGGTTGTCCATGTTTGCTGACATAATGTATACAGAACGTTAACAGCGCCATGGTTGAGGTTTTGAAGCAACTTAGCTGGAATGCCATCAATTCCGCTAGCTTTGTTCTTAGCAAGGCTGGCAAAGACGCATTCAACTTCACTCTTCAGGATGCTCGGCTCGAGAACAGTAATCACAACCGTCTTATGTTGGGTTTGCACACCCGGGCCCTTCTTATACAGGTCTTCTATGCATTCCTGCCCCATCTTCTTTATCTCTGAGGCTTCAGTGAGGTCCCTGCCTCGTTTGTCCTTTATCACGCTCAGCTTAGCACAGAAGCTTCCTTTGATATCTTTCATTGCCTTGTGTTCCTGAAATGGCTGTTGTCCTCAACTGCTTGACACTGTATGTTCAGGAAGGCATTCTTATCTCTCCTTGCTATTTGCTGAACATCTGCATCGAGAACCTTGTATCCTTCTCTTTCCCCCATAACTTTTGCCATCCTCCTTTCCTCAGCTATATGCAAAGACTCTTCATATAACCAGGTTGCTTTCTTGTATTTCTTTTGCTTTGAAACTACCTTAGTAGCAATTTCTTGTATTATATCACGAACATCAGGCCACATCTCTTCAGGCTCTCTGTCTTCTAGATCTAATTCTTGAAATCGATTCTTCACTCCCACAGCATATTCTGATGGAATTTGATCCAGATCATACCTGAAAGGCCTTCTAGTTTTCTGCGTTTTCCTCAATCGAAGCTTAAATTATCGAAGCTTAAATTTGGCAACAAGAAGCTGATGATCGGTTCCACAATCGGCCCCAGGCCTTGTTTTTACTGCTGGTATAGCGCTTTTCCATCTCAGCCGGCAAAGAATATAATCAATCTGATTCCTGTACAGACCGTCCGGTGAAGTCCATGTGTACAGGCGCCTCTTGTGTTGTTAAAAATGAGTATTCGCTATGGTCAGGTTGTCTTCTTGACAAAACTCTACTAGCCTCTGCACAGCTTCATTTGGCTCACCAAGACCGAACTTGCCTGTAATTCCGGATATTTCTTCACTCCCCACCTTAGCATTCCAGTCTCCTATGAGAAAAAGGACGTCTGGTGATGGAGTGCGGTCTGAAAGGCATTGCAGGTCAGCATGAAATTTCTCAACGTCAGCTTCATCAGAAGTAGTGGTTGGTGCATAGACTTGGATAACCGTTATGTTTAAAGGGTGACCTTGGATCCGAAGTGAAATCATTCGGTCGTTTTTTGGGTTGTACCCTAGTACTGCTTTGTCCATTCTTCGGTTTACTATGAGAGCGACCCAATTCCTTCTTCTGGATTCGTGCCCGCAATAAATGACATAATGGTCGCCGGAATTAAATTCTCCCATTCCGGTTCACTTGAGCTCTCTGATACCCAAGATATCAATGTTCAACCTGTCCATTTCTCGCTTGACGACATCCAGTTTACCTTGCGTCATAGATCTTACATTCCATGTTGCTATGTGATATATCTCCTTGCAACATTGGACTTTCCGGTCGCTTCCCGACACATCCCCAACTGAGCGTCCTTTTGGCTTTAGCCCAGCCGCTTCATCCGTCTTGGAGCTACTAGGAATCGCCTTTTGTTCATCCCCAGTAACATGTGGGACGCCTTCCAACCTGGGGGGCTCATCTTCCGGCGCCCTATCATTAATGCTATTGCGACTGGCCATAGGGTTTTATTGGCAGGAAATACTGGAGTGGGTTGCGATTACCGTCTCCAGTGAATCACATTTTGTCAGAACTCTCTGCCGTGACTTGTCTATCTTGGGTGGCCCTACACAGCAGAGCTCACGACTTTATCGAGTTTCACAAGCCCCTCCGCCTCGACAAGGCAAGTGATCCACGAAAGGGAATCCTAACTAGCTGTCATTCAACAGACGAGGGTGAACGTGTATCGCTCTCTTGAAACGCTCCGTCCGCACTGGGATGATAATAATAATAATAATAATAATAATAATAATAATAATAATAATAATAATAATAATAATAATAATAATAATAATAATAATAATAATAATAATAATAATAATAATAATAATAATAATAATAATTAGTTCACAGGAAGGGAAATGCGCAGTATCTGTCACACTTGTTCTGTAGACACCTGAACCGCGCCGTAAGGGAAGCGAGAAAGGTGGGAGTGAAAGTAAAAAGAGAGAAAGGGGAGCTGGTAGCGGAGGGCTACGGAATAATTTCGACCACCTGGGGATCTTTAACGTGCGCTGACATCGCACAGGAGGTGGTGAAGGGTGGCTGTTCCTGGCCCTACAAGGCTGGGACGGCAGGTCAACGCCGCTTGCGGCGCGGGCTAGCCAGCCACCGAATATTTATCTGTTGTAGGCCGTTTAGTAGGCCGTAGTAAGCCACCGCTTTGGTCTCCCATGCCGGTGGTGGAATGAATGAATGAATGAATGAATGAATGAATGAATGAATGAATGAATGAATGAATGAAAACTTTATTCCCACCGAAAAGGAGCCCTTCATCTGCCGCCCCCGGCACGCAAGCCGGGGAGCGGTTCAGGAGGGCCCCGCTGGCTGAGGTCAGGTGAGGTTACAAGCACTCTTCACGGCCTCAGCCGTCAGGCGGGTCGCGTGCCGCTGAACGGTGGGATCTCCGTTCCGCAGCCAAACCTCCCAGGTTTCTCTGCGCCTGGGGAATCGGCGCGTTGCCATATTATATGATCTAGCGTGCCTTTTTGGCCGCAATTTTTACATTTAGAATCTTCTTCCCCGGTCTGTGTTAAGAAAACCCAGACAGGGCAGATGTAGTTATCGGCTTGTAATCGCCTCCAGATGCGTGCTTCATTGTTAGTGAGAGACCGATCTGGGGGAGGGTATACTTTTCGATCTAGTTTGTAAGATTCTGTGATCTCATTGTATGTGATAGCGCAATCTTTAATTCCCTTGATTCGGGCTGTTCTACCGCTGCCCGGTGGTAGAGATCTCGGGCCAGCAGGTGCGCAGCTTCGTTGCCAGGGACAGACTCGTGTGCTGTTATCCATATGATGTACATGGTTTTAGTAATGGGATTTGTGGGAAGAATCTTTTTGGCCTCCTCTGAGATCCGTCCTTTTGCAAAATTCCAGACAGCCGTTTTGCTGTCGCTGATTATAGTTTTGGCCTGTGTACCAGTGCATGCGAGCGCTGTTGCGACCTCTTCAGCTGTACTAATGTCACGGGTGCGTATTGAGACCGCAATTTTAGGTGCACCTTCTCCATTTACTACTGCCGAGACGGCTGCTCCATGTCGTCCGCATGATGCGTCTACATAAGCAACTTCATCGACTGCTTTGCGTTTCATTCTTTTAGCGATGGCTTTGGCTCTGTGTTCTCTGCGTTCTTTGTCACGGGTGCATGCACCCAGACTACAGTCTGGGTGCATGTTTCGAGGTAAGGGTGGTACCAGTATGTGTTCCCTTATGTTGAGTAGGATAGATGTTTTCATCTGTGGGCCTCTGTCTGATTGGAGTCCGACCCAGTCTAGGATGGCTCTGCCTGTCTCCGTCTGACTTAGTCTTTCCAGTTGAGGGATTCTGACAGCTTCAGTGAGCTCTTGCCATGTATTATGAATCCCCATTTTCTCCAGCTTCTCTGTTGATGTGGAGACAGGGAGGCCTAGTGCGCGTTTAACACATTTTCCAATTATGACGTCGATTTTTTCACGTTCTGTCTTTTTGAGAATGAGAAAAGGTGTGGCATAACATATGCGACTGATGATGTAGGCCTGTGTCATTTTGAGTAGACTGCGTTCCTTTAGACCGTGTCCTCTAAGCGCTACTCTTCTGAATATGCCCGTAACTTGGGCTGCGTAGTTGTCCAATTTTTTGATGGTGTTTGTGTTCTGCCCTCTTGCTTGGAGGATCATTCCTAAAATTCTAATTTCCTCTACTTGTGGAACCGGGTAGTTTTCAACATTTATCTTTGTCTGCTTTATTTTTCTTATATTTGGGGTTGTAGATGAATAGCATCTTGAATAGATGAATAGATGAATGAATGACTTTTGCGGTCAGCAGGATAGACCGCGTTCCGCAGCGTACTGAACCACATTATTTGCGGCAGCCTGGAGTTTGTTCTCTATCTCTGCGTCGCTACCTTTATTTATCCAGAGATTTATGTCATCTGCGTACATGCTAAATTTTAAGTGAGGTATTTGCTTGAGTTGGTGCTGGTAGCCCCCTCATAGCAATGTTAAATAGAAAGGGAGACAATAGAGAGCCTTGTGGCGTTCCCTTGCTACCCAAGGTGACTGTGGGTGATTTGGCGCTTTGAAAGCTCATGGTGACTTCTCTGTTAGTGAGAAAATCTTTGATATAGTTATAGGTTCTGATTCCAACCCCAACGTTTTGGAGACCTTCGAGCAATGCCTTATGCTTGACATTGTCGGAAGGCTTTGGTTAGGTCAAGTCCGAGAATAGTCTTTGTATCTGAAGATTCATGTGGTATGATATCGTATCTAAGTCTGAGCATCACGTCCTGTGTTCTTAGCCCCGGCCTGAAGCCCACCATTTCGTGTGGCCAGAGGTTCTCTTGCTCCATGTATTTGGTAAGTCTCGTTTGAATAACGCGTTCCATTAGCTTTCCCACGCACGAGGTCAGTGATATGGGTCTTAAGTTTTCTATTTTTGGCGGCTTCCCCGGTTTGGGTATGAGGACTGTACTGGCATTTTTCCATGCCTGCGGTAGTTGTCCAGTCTCCCATACCCTATTCATGTATTCAGTCAGGGCTGTGATTGACTCGTCGTCTAGATTTCTGATAATAGTGTTCGTGATACCGTCAGGTCCTGGGGCTGATCTTGTCTTTAATCCAATAATCTCAGCTCGGACTTCAGCCCTAGTGATGGGGGCGTCTAAGTCTAGGTTAGGTTTCCCCTAATATGCTGGTAACGTTTCGGTTTCCGTTTGTCCGATGTAGATTTCGATTAATTTACTCATCACTTGTTCGTCCGAGCCTTCGAAGGCATGCTTAACTTTAGTATGATTTACGTTGGCTTGTGCTTTAGATTTTTCCGTATCGAGAATGTGTCGTAGAATGTTCCATGTTTTGGAGAGGCTCATGCCCTGTTCCAGTTCATCACATCTGCTAGACCAGTTTTGTTGATTTAGTTTGATGGCGTATGTCTCCATCTCTTTATTATGTCGAGCTAGTGCTCCCCTAATATTGCGGTTCCATCTTTGTGTTTTTAGGCTTTTCTCTAGGCCCTGTTTCTTGTTCCACATGTTTAGAAGTTTGCTATCGATGCTCGGTGGTGCATCTTCGTCTTCTAGAGTGACTGTTGCTTCCTCCACATGTTTCTTTAGCGTTTCTGACCACTTGTCGATATCGTCGATTTTCTCAATTCCCTCGGTCTCTCCTATTTTCCTAAATCTTTCCCATTTCGTGATTTTGGGTTGTTTGGGTTTTCTAATTTTGATTCCTTTTCCTAATGTGAGTGCAATAATGAAGTGGTCACTACCTAGGTTTAGCTCGGTGTTTTTCCAGTCCGCTGTACTTACATTCTTGCTTAAGGTCAGGTCCGGGGTGGTGTCCCTGCTGACGCTATTACCCGTGCGTGTGGGTACATTTGGATCAGTATGCAGGGTGAGTCCTAGTGTTTGCATGTCTTCCCATAATTGTCTGCCCTTAGGATCCTGCCGATCGTACCCCCATTCCTGATGGGCTGCATTAAAGTCACCCGCTATGATAAGCGGGTTATTTCCTGCGATCTTTAGGGCTTTTCGGAATAGGACTTGAAACCTAACTTTGCTTTGCTTCGGAGTGCTGCATATATTCAAGAGAAAGATACTCTTTCGGTTTTTTCTTCCAGTGATGATTTCGGTTAAAACTGCTTCTATATCCTGAGATGTGATCTCGTGATTAGTAGCGGCTATGTTTCTCTGGATAAAAGTCGTAACTTTGGATTTTTCGCCCCTATCGCTGCTGTGGCTTTGATATCCAAACAATTTGGTTGGGTTTTTCCCAGTATCCTGTATCATGATAGCTATGGGTTTGTCGGCAGTTTGTTCTATGTATTGTTGCAATAGCGCTCGCTTTCTCTGGTACTCTCGGCAGTTCCACTGCCAGTTCGTGGAGTTGTCTTTCTGATTATAGCTTTTGTCCATGATTATTACCCATTGTTTCTTCTAGTTTTGCGATTCTGTTACTGGATTCAGAGAAGGCGAGGGATGCTTCCTGCATTTGTTTAGTGAGATTTTGAATCTGCACTTGCATCTGTCCCTGAGCCCCTAGAAGTTGCTGGATTAGCGTGTTAATATTATCGAGTTGCTTATCAAATTTGTTTTTGGTACCTCATTTGATTGATTTGCCGGAGGGTTCTTAGCCGTGGGCTTTTCGGTGAATTTAGATTTAAGTTCCTGAATTTCGTGACTCATTTGTTTGATCATCTCTCTAAGTTCTGCGTTTTCGCCTCTGAGTTTTTCCATCTCTCTATATTTCAGCCTGGGAGGTTTTGCTAACGAAGCTTACCGTCTTGTTGTCTGCTGACTTTGGTTGGCCCCATGGATTCTTGGGATCTCTGGGAGGCAGGCCAGGTCCTCGTCCCTGGCTCGTGTCCCGGGATTTCGAGGTCACTCTTGTTGTCGAGCTTGATCTTGATCTCGATCGGGTCCTTGACCGTGGGTCCGTGTTTACCCGGTTCCTTCCTCGGGATTCTCGTCTCTGGTGCTCTTGTTCCGAAGAGTAGAGGATGGGTCCCTTGCTTCCTGAAGTAAGTTGATTACAGTTGTTGTTTTTCTAGCTTTTTCTCCCACATTTTCTTCTTTGAGAGGTAGGGCATCCTGTATATTTCGCGGCATTTGTTGTCTCCTAGGACATGGTCTTTACCGCAGAGTTGACACTTAGGTTCACATGTGTGTCCAGCGCCTGGATATTCCAAACCACAGCCGCGACATTTCACGTTGGTCGGGCCTGGGCATACATCAGCTCTGTGTCCCAGCCTGCCGCATGTTGTGCAGACTTCGTACTTCTTCTTATACAAGTAGCACCTCATGTTGATTCCCTGGAAATTAAGCCATTTCGGCACAAACCAGTCTTCGAAAAGTATCAGAATGGTTTTGGATCCCGCTCCCAGTCTCCTAGTACCGGAGATTTGCGGATTAGTCCCACTCCATTTTATCATTTAAGTTCCTCCGCTGAATATTCGAGTGATACGTCATGAACGACGCCTTTGCCTCAGTCTTCCGGCATGGCTTCAATTATGTTGGGTCCAATCTTCAGAGCTTGAATTGCTGCGTACTTGTAAGTTCTCTCGGTATCCGTGGTAGCGACCAGTATTGATTGCTGAGTAGAGTTTGGGGAGATGATGTCACCCTTCGTGGTCGTCAGGTCCAGGCCGGCGGCTTGGGTGATAACTCGAGACAAGTTCAATCTTACTACGATGTTGATAATACTGTTAATTCCGCCTCTGAGGCGAATAATGATCTTGTTAGCGGTGCTGGAAATTCGCTCCTGCTGTCGCTCAAGCGATTTTTCGGCCAGCTTCTTCCCTTGAGGGGGCTTCGGCTTGGGTTGGCTCAGCGTTCCAACGTGGTCGGCTTGGGCGTTGTTGACGGCCACGTTTCGGTTTCTCTTCCTGACGAACCATTGTCCGTTCAAAATATCGCTGGCGGAAACGTCTCTTCCCTCCACGGTTTCCATAATCTTGCTCTTCTCAAGTCGCGACGCTCTGGGGCCGCTCCCAGCCTCTTCGGGTACCGCCTAGCGCCCAGCGAGGCTTCGGAGTCGAGCTAGGCCTAGGCCTCGGTCAGAAATTTTTAAAAGACTCATAAAATACAGAAAATTGGGCCTACCGTCGAAAGTCCGGTGTCCCCGTGTTGCTTCAAGGTTCAGGTATCCGTTGGTAACACAGGATAGGAGATGAGAAGTCAAATACCGCATTCGCAGATTGAACTTTTGCGGAGCGAAACAAGTGGCGTCCGTCTCAGAAAGCGAACGCGAAGACTGCCAATGGTGGCAGTTCTATCTGACAGGAAGGCTTTGACGTACTCGTGGATTCTACGTCCGCAGTCCAGGTCGTCTAGGCCTCTAAGGTTCGCTTCGTGACGGACGTTATCAAATGCTCCCTTGATGTCCAAGGCCATTGTGACATTTTCACCCTGTTCGGGGAACGTTGCGGAGCACATCTTCTTTTGAAGCAGCACGTCCTGCATCGAGAGTTTTGCTCTGAAGCCGAACATGGTATGGGGTACATGGTCATTATCTTTCATGAACTTTTGCAGTCTGAGCATCACCACTCGCTCGTAAAGCTTGCCGAGGCACGACGTCAGCGAGATGGGCCTGAGATTTTCAATTTGGAGCTGTTTGCCAGGTTTAGGAATTATAATTACTTCGGCGTGTTTCCAGTCTTCAGGAACCGTCTCCGCCTCGCAGTGTTTGTTTAGAAAGCTTACGAGCTCTTGTATGAGGTCGTCACTGCCCCGCCGGGGTGGTGCAGTGGTAAGACCCCCGACTACTGTGTCGGAGTACCCGGGCTCGAACCGACCTCGGCGGTTGCGTTTCGATGGAGGCGAAACGAAGAGGCGTCCGTGTGCTGCGCGATGTCAGCGCACGTTAAAGATCCCCAGGTGGTAAAAATTACTCCGTAGCCCTCCACTACGGCTCCTCTGTCTCTCTCTTTCCACTTTCTCTCCCACCTTCCTCCCTTCCCTTACGGCGCGGTTGAGGTGTCCACAGAAAACAAGTGAGACAGTTACCGCGCCTTTCCCTTCCTCTAAATCAATCAATCAATCAATCAATCAATCAATCAATCAATCAATCAATCAATCAATCAATCAATCAATCAATCAATCAATCAATCAATCACTCAGGTTTCGGATCAGGGCGTTGTTGATTCTGTCGGCTCCTGCTGCCGTGTTTCTGGTCGTATTCCTTATGGCCGCGTAAACTTCTTCCACAGTTATTGGGCGGTCGAGTCTCTCGTTTTCGGCTCGGCGATAGGTTCCTTGGTATCGTGAGGGGTTGTGATCACCGAAACATATTTGTCGTGCCTAGACTAACTTATCTGCGCTCGCCCTGTGTTCTTCTCTTGTCCCGTCCTCGTTTGCGAAGTTCGGTTTTTACCCCCCCCCCCCCCCCCCCCCATTGCACTCTAATAGGTTTGAAGCGTGCTTTTCAAATTTGGTTTGTTGTTTCGCTTTTTACTCATTTTATCCGCAACGTACAGCGACTACACCCTGGAGCCAGATCTGGCGGCGATGCTCGCCTGTTGCGGGTACGCCCCTTTGAGTGTCTATTTGTGTGTGTGTGTGTGTGTGTGTGTGTGTGTGTGTGTGTGTGTGTGTGTGTGTGTGTGTGCGTGAGAGAGAGAGAGATCGGTATATCCTCACCCATTCTGATGGGGTAGAGGCCAGTCAGGAGTGCCGCGCGGGAAGGGGTGCAAGTTTGCACCGCGTAGTGCTGGTTCAGCAAAATTCCGTGCGCTGCCAGTGCGTCCATGTTGGGCGTCGGGATCTGGATTGAGCCTGTAAGGCTCGTATCCGCCCAGCCCTGCGAGAGGGAAGAGCGAAATGGATTTGGATGCGTTCGGCCTCACGTGCACAGGGGCTGATAGGAACATGTGCCAGTTATCACCGAAAGGACAAGAGTCTGGCATTTTAGAGCGAAATTCGTAAACGTCGGTTGCCGCATTGTGCTTTGCAGGCGCTTTGTTGTAGACCTAACCGGCCTAGCCTACCACCTGCCAGCCTTGGCAGGCGGCAGAGGGGAGAGATGAAAATCCCATCCGCACATTTAGTCGAATGGGGAGATAGAGACTAGAAGGCAATGAGTAGCGTGGTTCATTGGGGTGCTTAACAAGAGCGAATGATGGCAAAAACGGAAGGTGTCCACAGCAAGCATGGAGTTGGTGTCGATAGTAGTTCTCAGCCATGGTGCGTCAATGACCCCTGTTGGACTAGTGGAAGTGTTGGGGGACCCCATAAAAAAGGGGGTGGGGGGGTGGGGGGGGGGTGGGGGGCGTCATGTGCGAACTGCCGCCGTTGCGGGGGAGCAGGTTCCGAAATCGCAATTGTGTCAAGGTTAAACTGAAAGGTATTGAACTCCCCGTCACATACCGCACACAAACAGGCGCCAGAGCCTCGTGGTCATGGACGAAATAGGCTGAAGCCAACTCAGTGGCCAATCATGGGTCCGAATTGAGCAAGACAGGGCTGGAGAAGTCACCATTAAACTCCTTCGGAAGCGAATGAAAAATTACACAACGAGACCAACACCGTAGTCACCACGACCACCTACCCGCAGGCGACATACCCAGAATACGCATCTGGCATTGCACAGGCAAAACACAGTCTACAGCATTACTATGTCAGGAACCTCCCTCTTATTCTAATTGTTTGGGACCCAGGGCATGCCTCTCCCTTAGCGATAAGCGCTCATCGGAGATCTGCGCACGATCCTCATAGTCTGTCATCTAGCGCTGAAGTTCCGCATTACTGGTTACGCATTCGCTGTTCAAAACATTATTCTGGCTCATAACGGCTGTGTATGCTCGTGGCATAGGCGCCAATTTATTGCCCTGAGGTTTCTCATTCGAGATCGGTTAATAACTCTGAGTAGTTGAAGTTTTTGATGCGACGTTATGCACTGAAGCAACAGAATGACCAACGTGCCGTTATTTCACACGTTTCACGCAATCTGAACGCTACCGCTGTAATTTCTGCTCAACAGGGCCCACAAATTTTCCCTGCTGTGATGATGGTTCCCTCTCACAGCAATGGCGCTGTAGGATACAGGAGCCAAGCAAAAACGTGTGACTAGCTAAGGTCATCTATTAACGAACAAGTGAGAAAGATGCCGTGCGCCAGAAAATCCGGCATTGGCGCTGTGAGCGAAAATTCCCATTTGCATTCAGACGGCAGGTTAGCGTCAGTTCAGTTCAGGCGTTCAGTCGTGTCCGACTCTTCGTGACCCTATGGACCATGTCACGCCACGCTTTCCGGTCTCTCACTATCTTCCTAACATCGCATAACTTCATCTGCAATGCCTCGAGAATGCCATCTAACCATCGCGTTCGCTGCCTACCCCTTCTCCGGCGACCGTCAACCTTTCCCAACATCAAATCTTTCTCCAGCGACTCCTCTCTTCTCATCAGATGACCAAAGTAGCTGAGTTTTAACTTTAGAATTTGACCCTCCAATGAGCAGTCAGGGTTTATGGTCGACAATATCGACTGATTTGATCTTCTGGCAGTCCAAGGAACTCTCAAGAGTCTTCGCCAGCACCACAATTCAAACGCGTCAATTCTTCGGCGGTCAGCCTTTTTCACAGTCCAACTCTCGCATCCATACATCACAACTGGAAAGACCATAGCACGAGTTATACGGATCTTGGTTGGCAGACTAATGTCTCTGCTCTTTACTAGGCGGTCAAGGCTAACCATTGCTCTCTTTCCCAGAAGCAGGCGTCTCCTAATTTCATGGCTGCAGTCTCCTTCCGAGGTAATCTTGGAGCCCAAGAAGAGAAAATCTGTCACAGCTTCCACTTCTTGTCCATTGATGCTCCAGGACTTGATAGGGCAAGACACCATGATCTTCGTCTTTTTAATGTTCAGTTTAAGCCCAAACTTCTCACTCTCTTCTTGTACGCGCATCAGAAGTCTCTTGAGATCCAATTCACTTTCTGCCATTAAAGTGGTATCATCCGCACATCTAAGCGGATGATACCACTTTAGCAGGTTAGCGTAGCTGACGGTATATTTAGGAGGTGACATGGCCGGGCACTGATTATTCAGATAGTTGTATGACGTCACTAAATCACACGACACGGCCGAGATGACAGGAGATATTGACTCGGGCAGCTCAATACACGTGGGAGAACGAGGTGGGGTTCAAAGCCATCGGGTCACTTGGTTTCCGAGTCAGAATGCAACTCCTATAAGCCAAGCAGGCATCTTCGGAGGACTTTGTTGAAGCGGGTCTTATATGCATGTCTGGTGGACTTTCACATACGCTGGTAGCTCACGACCATGACGTAATGAGCATGTGTGACGTAATCTGTGCACAAATTAAAAGAGGAGTGATTAAACGAGTAGAAGAGTGCATGTACGCGAACGAAGATGCGCAGTGTAAGCCCATATGGGAGCCCCTAGCGCTGTCACGTCATATCAGGAAAGGGGCAGCTCAGGTGTCTCCCACAACATGCGGAGGCAAGCACTGATTTTGTATGGTAACAACGGGAGACGCATGTTTTATTGAGCTGATAAGCGTTGAGTGTGCATACATTTTTGTAACGGAAATAAATTGTAACGTACAGTAACCGTACACCGATGAATTTGTCATGAGTAGAACGCGTACCCTTTAGCTTTTCTTCCTATGCTTATGAGGCGTAGGGTTTTAGATGGATTCTACATAACACAGGTTCGTTTATTACGAGCAGGGTTCTTAACCCGTATAACCATAAATAGAATTTTATAAGCACGTGCCCCATTCTGCAGCGCGCATTCATCGTGGTCGCTTTTTTTTTTTTTTTTTTTTACGCAAGCTTGCCATAAGGCATATTATAGAAACTCGTGTAAATTATTTTCGGTAAGAAACCGGAGCAAGCTCTCACTCTTGTCGTTGTGCAGGGACAAGGGCATCAAGGACACAGATACTGCGCGAAGTAGGACTGACCACAACAAGGAAAGAGGACTTCTCTAAATGGCTCATCGTGGTCACTTAGCATACGCAATCATTGTCCCTGTGTAATTAGCTTTCTGCTTAGCAAAATTATTTAATTGAGTTTCTAGCCTTTGAAAATTTGTCCAAAGTTGAGAGGTGTTTAACGACAATGTTCACAGCGCTTCTAGAAGTCGCTGTGATGCCACGCTGTTGTTCAAAACAAGAGAGAGAGAAAAAAAACGAACACATCAGTTCTCGCAGAAATTATGCTTTTGTTATTTCTCTAAAACATTTTTAGCTATAATTGTAAGTGAAAGTTTTCACGCATGCTCTGAGTTTCAATATTTGCCTGTTGAACACAACGTAAATATTAACTAAATGGCGCCAAATATTTCTTTAGGATTCTATTCAAGCTAAATTTGGCCTTGTTTTTTTCTCCAGTATTTATTAAAACTAAACATGGTCTTGATCCTTTTTAGCTTTTGCAACTGGAAAGCGTGAAGACATACGCCTGCTATCGCGAGGATAGTCTATTCGCCGTAATAATAGAAAAGTTCGTATAAAATTACGGAAGAATCCTCATCTCATACCGTCTATGTGCGCATACCAGGTGACCACCGAACACTGTAATGGAATTGTGCTCTCGTGGACTATGCCGGCATATATTATCAGACCTTGGTTCACGTTAAGTGGAAGGCAAATTTTGACTGATACTTTGATTTAGTAGTTAGTGGTCGTGTCATTCGTCTTTTTATAAATGCCTTCATACTCCATACTGGGTTTCAAGACACGCATTGTTGACTATATATTGTTTCCTGGCCGAGCGGCTAACAGGGCTGCATTCCTATATCGAAGAAAATGAGCATCGAGGGGGAACGAGGCAGCTGCCGTTCATCCTATGTGCGCCGCGGTGAGCGTTTTTCGTTGTTTTTTCGATCCTTCTGTTAGTCGCGCTAAGGGGGCTGCGAGGAGGGGTCGTTAGCCCTTATTTATGTCAAGGCTTACGATGATGTGCGATAATTCAAAGGTAACCTTACTGCACTGTGTCATTTCGGTCATCGCGCTCTAATTTTATTACGAGCGGCGTTTTGTTGAACGTCCGGCATCGTTCGTTCTTGTATTTTCTTCCTTGCAGCTGCTTTTTTGTTTACGACACGGAAGAAAAAGCGGTTCGGATGAACCCTTAACCTCTTGGATATGATGGAAACTACAGCCACAGCTAGAATGATGCGGAAAGCCAATGGCAGCTAAATAACGCGAAGGGATGAACTCAGCATGCAAGCGTTGGATAGATTATATTCACGCATCATACACAAAGTACCGCACATGTGTCCATCCGTTCATATCCATGCGTGTGAGGCGGACGTCCGGCAGTCACACAAAAGACGACGAGAAGATAGTGCTGCCAAATAAGAATCGTGACGTAAGGAATGTCATCATTGTGCTTGAACCAATCAGATGGACATTTTGGCCAACCAGCGTGGTGCGTGTTCCGATGTGTTACTACGCTAACGACGACGGAGCATAAGCAAAAAAAACAGGATGCTTACATCTGACGCTGCAAAATGCACACCGTAAAATTGGAACAAGCTGGAAAGAAACGAAGATGATGAAGTTAAAACGTCAAGTTGGGCTAGTTGGTAATTTCGTGTTGGAATCATTTTGTAGCGGTAAAAACACGGGCACAAAGAACACGAAAGCGGGTGTCCCTTGTGTTTCGTGTTCTTTGTGTCCGTGTTTTTACCGCTACAAAATGATGAAGTTACTACGCTTGCTTTCTTATATAGAAAGACTGTAATGAACGCTGCTTCGGTGCATGGCGCTGAACAAGAACCTACAGCTGCCGCCAGCTAATCAGAAGCACGACCACCACTGTGTCTCTACGCAGCATGGCATCTTATGCTGTCAACAGGAGAAAGCCCAAATGCCGCTCAGCACCCTTGGAACTCATCATAGGGCTAAAAGCAAAACAATAAGTTGGCGGACGATTTGTTGTATAGTTAGGCTAAATGGCAATAAGCTCATCTGGCACTTCGGTTTCGGGTCACATATACTCATGAGCATATAGTCCTAAGCTAATGCACTATGCCTGGAATAGACCCAGTTCAATCAGACCGTACGATGTGTCCGCATGGCCTAGGGGTGCGCTTCGGACTCAATGCGTAAGGGTCCCACTGGGTTTCATTGCCCTCTACCTTCCGTCTCATAAGAGACGTCACATGACCCCGTGACATCCCATACCTCGACGATTACCCACTACCCGGCCATGTCACCTGCGAACTATCCCCAGCCGGAGGCATGCCGGTGATTTATTGCTCACAACGCCGGTGCCGACAATGCCGACACCGGATTTCCATAGACTGGGGCTTTAAACTGTCAGTACAGTAAAAACAAAGAAAAAAAACCCCGTCTGTTTCGTTATTTCTTGTATGTGAAGCACTCTGAGGGCAATTTAGGTCATATTCCAATAGGCAGGAGAGTAATAAAATGCGCCGTAGATACTTTCACATTCGAACGCAAAGTGCGTAAAAAGGCGCATTGGGAAGTCGAAGATATAACACCTGGCCGGTACTAGCCCAGGCTTTTTCTACACAAAGCCAAAATTTTCTTTGCATCAGCCCTAAAATTCCCTAACCGGGACCCTTGAGGGCCAGATGTGGGAATATGTACTCACTTAGCCCTTTCCACGCCTATATGATGCCCAGATGGAAAAAGCAGGCTTGCCCGCTTGATCCCTGTAGAGGGCCCTCATGGGTGTTATTGTGGTTGCCCCATACACCGTGCCCCAGCCCAAGTTGCCCATTCGGGCCCCAGGTGGGCCACGTATTGTGTGCTGCTTGGGATCCGATCTGCCCGTCTCTCTCTCAAACTCGAAAAATACCACTTTGCGTTAAATGAGCGAAGTTTCTCGGCCACATTGTCAGCGCTTGAGGCGTTAGCACAGACCCCCTACGCTACAGATGACTTGTGCGCCCAGCGCCAAAGTCATGGTGTGGAGTCCGATTCACTTGCGAGGGCGCTCTGAAAAGCTTTTTCGGCGTTATTATGGCCTCTACGAGGTGCTCCGCATTGAACTGTAGCGACTCGCGTGGCATGCGTCCGGCACGTGCCGAAGAGAAGGAAGCAGCGCCGGCACGAGAGCGGAGGAACGCTCGCGACCTCGGCTTCGGCCGGATGCTGCCGTCGTCACCTCTTCAGCTTCTCCTCATATGTGGCCGCGGTCGCCCTTGCTTGGCGATCTCTACAGAACTACGAGGTGCTCCCACAAGGCACTGTCCGCCCCTCTCGACAGCCCAAGTCTGAAGTAGTTCACGTCGCTAGAATGAAGCCGTATTAGACCGTTAAACCGTTTCTAGGGTCCAAACCAGAGCCAGAGACTCACATGTATAACTTGCCCCGCTTATCCATCGTTCCCCTACTTATACAGAATCGGGTCTCTTGAAAGGGATGGGGCAATGCCATACTGCTGTCCCTCTTCCGGCGCCACCAAGTGGCCGAACCACGTCTTGGAACATGGACGAGCGTCATCTCCATCCCTCTTGAGCTTCGATTCATTAAAAAGGCCATTTGGGCTGCTCTGCTCCTTACCACGTTTTTCTATGATAATATTATGAGAGACGCGTTCTACGTCGTAAGCGTTTAGCAACGTCCTGAGGGAAAGCGAGATACTTGACCGTAAGCATGGCGCCAAAACTATGGTTGTGATAGGTAGATAGTGGATTAGAGTAAAAGTTTCTTTTGTGCTTGACGGAGAGCGGAAACGTCAACTGTATTCCGAGAACGTTTCGAGCACTAAACAGCGACCAGGCTATTAACAACAGTTTACCCCGACTACACAAGTCCCTAAAACGTAAAACGAGAACGCCTTGAAAGCTCGGCGAGGGACGCAGCTTGCAGTTCGAAACTTTGTACCGAGAGCTACATTGGCCACAGTCTTGCCATTTCAACGTGCCTGTCCGCGCCTGTCCAATGCCTGTCCGTGCTTCTCCGTGCCTGGCCGAAGAGCAAAGAAAGAAGAACAAGAAGAAGAAGAAGACGTGGGAGGCGGTAGCTGGCAGCTGACATGTCCGAGCACTAACGGGACGTAGGGCTTCCTGACTTTACGTTTGGCAGGAGCTGCCAACTCGGGGCTCTCCTTTCATATAGGAAGGTGATATCACAATCAACCTGCCAAAACGATTGTATATAATCACGTTATACCTAGGCCACGCATGCACGTTCGTACAGCTCGGTTAAAGTGAGGCTTTGTATATTGGTTGAAAGCTTACGCTATCGCGTCATCGCGACTGTGAGAGTGAAAACAGAGGAAACGAGGTGCCGTAGTGGAGGGCTCCGGACCACCGCGCGATAGAGGCTTTCGCCTCATCGCACCTAAGTGGTCAAAAGTGCCCCCTATGGCATAAATAAAGCGGAAATCACAGAGTAAACTACTGTGTGCCGAAGCCATGTCTTTACTTTCAAGCCGAACCCAAGCGTAGCCATGCAGATAGCTCTCGAGTAACTCCATGTTTAATCACATGCTAAACCGCAGCTAATTTTTTAAAGAGATAGCGTTAAAGGACGTCAGCGGCCGTCCGCCGGCGTTGGCGTTGTGAGCGAAAATTCAGGAGTATGGCGCTGTCATGCGGTAGCTGGCAGCTGGCATGGCCGACCACTAACTGGACTTGGGATTGCCTGACATTGCACTTGGCAGGTGCTGACAACTCGGGCCTGTCCTTTCATGTGGGAGTGTGGTATAAGAATCAGCCTGCCACGACCGTCCATTCACGTTAGCCCTATAGCACACTCAGGTAGACACCAAGGCGGAGCTCCAGTATTCCCCATAATTTTTATTCCACTTCCGATCACGTTTCTCCGCTGTCGGAAGGAACCTCTTATTGACGCGCATATATAGGAATCACCTCTCTAAGGAGTAGCACATTGGTGGCTTGCGCATAGCTTTGGCACACACACTCATTTTGTAGCGAGGGTCTACCGCAATCCAAATGCCATCTCTGGCGGACCTAATGACCCAGAACTCCGCAGCAGTGGCTCAGCGGTAAAGAACGCTTGACTAATGACTTAGGGGACCCGGCATCGATTCCAGCAGCAGCACGGCGTTTCGACCGAGGCGAAAAGCAAGGCGCCCGTGTACTGCGCGATGTCAGTGCACGTTATAGAACACCAGATTATTAAAATTATTTGCAGCACATTTCTGCATCGCTTCTCGTAGCCTGAGCAGCTCTGAGAGGTAAGAAATCGTAAAATAAACCAAACGTGGTATATATCGTATGCAGCGTTCCGTTGACAAAAGGAAATTAATTGTGCTGAACAAACATTAAGCGCGCACTGTAATTAACGCCTCTAATTTTGTTCTATTTTCTTCTTCTGTACATGGTGATTAGCGAAAGAGATGCTGAGCCTCCCTCATGGCTGGTCTTGAGACAGTAGCGAAGGGGGAGCGTGGAGAGCGGCATGGAATCACTCTCAAGGATCGAAAAAAAAAAAAAAAAGGATCGGTAAATGCATGAGTTAGAATCGAATACAGTAAATTTCAAATTGCTACGTAATACTAGACCACGGCTTTTCCGTGTGGTACTTACCACGTCGTCCGCCATAATGAAGATAATGTGTGGGGGATCCGTAGCGGCCCATACTGCCGAGAACGCCAGACACAAAACGTTGAGCTGGATCATTTCGGAAGATGCTGCAGCGCGCAGAATTAACAAGCTTCAAACTATAAAAAAGTACAGAGTAAACAAAATTGGAAACGTCTTTCAGTGCAGTACGACAGTGGATGCTCTTCATTTGGCTTTACGCAAGATCCGCTGCTTTCGAAAGCCAGCGAGGTTACTCGTTTTTGAGTTTAACGAAAGTGCGACGGGAGAGAGTTGTCTTTTAGTAGCACATTTTAAATATGCTGTGACAGAGCGAATTTGTTTTTAGGCATCTCGCGTTTTTTTTTTTTTTTTTTTGTACGATGCTAGAAAATGCACCACACTATATTCCCTAGGCTTTGTTCATGTAGCTGGTCGTATACTTGCATGTCGGCTTTTTGTCGGTTTCCCACTGAGCGCTTCTAAACACTCCAGGAACTTCCGAGAGATACCACTTTGCGTTAAATGAGCGAAGTTTCTCGGCCACATTGTCAGCGCTTGAGGCGTTAGCACAGACCCCCTATGCTACAGATGACTTGTGCGCCCAGCGCCAAAGTCATGGTGTGGAGTCCGTACCAAAGGCGATGCCAAAGCACTGCACGATTGTGAAAAGACGATAGGTGGGAAATGGGCGTAGTTTATGCGTGTAGCCCACGGGAAAATCACGCCTTCACGAGCGTCGCGATAGTTTTTTAAACTGAAGCACGTACTGGTGTACACACTTTCTTTCACGGCGTCAGTAATGCTGCAAATAAATAGAACAGTCATATGTTGAAGCGAGACAGAGAGAGAAAAAAAAAAAGAACACTCAGATACGCTGTACTATACCGTGCTATTATTGTGCAGCGATTGTAAGGATTGAACACGTTTTCTGCCCTAACGCGATGCTGCTAAAGAAACTAAATTTTATTCGGACATTTGTGAGGAGAGTCCCTGACAGCCTTTAGAACTCGAAATACAAACGCGCTCTATACACACGACCTTTGGTCTGGTGCATGAAAACTTACACAACAAGTGCGCAGACCTGAAGTTGTCCGTGGCTTGCTTAAGCACCACAGGCGAGTTTGCCTCCTTATTGGAGAAGAGCGGCGAAGAGATGTCACGGTGTGGGGTTCAGGGATAAAGGTTGTTCCAATCCTTTATTCTGGAATATTTTTATTTGTTTACAGCGCAATAAAGTTTCATTACTGTATAACGATCAGCGTGTATCTGCCGCAGTTGTCATGTAAATGCAACATAACACAAACCTTCAGCAGGGTTACTCACGAGGCAGTATTTTGTTTATGGCTTGCAGCAATAAGGGCGTAAGGATATATGCAGCTGAAGGTCGCTGTTTGCGTTAAATGTACCACTTTTACGCACGCTGTAGCAGCTCTTCATTGTATCGTTTGCACTGCTCCTCACCGTGTGCGACACTTTACTCGGTGAATAAACTTGTAAATGTATAACAACATTAGAGACTTTTCATTTTGCACATGCGCACTAGTTTTGAAAGCGCGTTCATGTTGAACAAGAGCACAGACAGTTTTTTCGCGCTCTTTCACGTGTTAAGTAACAAACGTTGAGTAGACGGTTGATGGATAAGCCAGTGCAACAGTTCGGCCTCAGTTTAAATAGCCCGATATTATTATCATTTGGTGCCACCATCCTTGGCCACAGTAACAGGCCTGTTTTTACCGCCATGCAAAACTTTTACCGGAATCAAATCGTTTGCCTTGCTAAATTTTTCAAAGATCACTTGTTCTATACAATTACAGTGTCGCTCTTCCATGTGCATCATGACTTTTAATTTTTTATTCCATTTATTTCACCTTTTCGTTTCTTTCCCTCTACCCCTCCAATCATTGCCTTTTTAGACATGTAAGCATACTTCATAAACTTTCTGCTGTCGAATTATTTGCCAGTTCCCCTGTGTGGGTAGTGCCATATGTATTTAGTAAACAACAACAACAAATGCGTGGACCACAAAGGTGTTTGGATCTTATATAAGCGTGCTGCAACGTGCACAGCTATCCTTCACTTTCTTCAACTGTTCTGCCGTGCCTCTTTAATATCTCTATATTGGTAACCTGACGAGTTTCATGTCCCGCTCTTTACTCTACGGGAGTGTAGCAGTTACTCTCCATGACTATAATAGTTAGTCTATGCGTTTACTGATGCGTTGATGATCCTATTGCACTTAGTCCTTGAATAATTATGGTTGGCCTTTTATGCGAGTGACTTTCAATAAAACAGTTACTATGTGCGAATGAACCTCTGCACAACGTTCAGTTCTTTTCTGGTTTATATAGGGAAAAGACGTTAAGACATGGTATCAGGAGAGGATACAAACGAACTAATGCTCGAGTAAGGGAATATCGACCGGGTGAACTTGCCTGCCCCACACTTGACCTTGGTCTATGAAGCTTGCAGCGCAGTGTACCCCGTATACTCTTCAGCGTCGCAGTAGAACATCTGCTGCGCTGGCACCGCCTCTATAAATCTTGTTATGTCTCCGGCTTTGGCGCTACCACTTGTAAGCTTCCGCTTGTACTCTCACATCGCACAGGCAGCTATCGCTTACCTGCTTGTGCTGCATGAAAACACAAGGCTTATCTCCCTGTTCTTCTTTATTTTTATTTTATATTTCTATGCATGCGCACGTGTGTATATGGTACACACAGCCTGGGACGGGACTACTGTCTTGCTTGCATTACCAAAATGGGTCACGGTAGTCCGAAAGTCAGAGAGAGACGAAAAAGCCTTGAAAAGAATGTCTTTGTATTAGGCTGATCTGCGGCTACATACAACTACATAGGCAGCTTGGCAGCGGGGATAGCGGCAAGGGTGCCCGGCAGTCTTCGAAGAATATAATCAACCGCTGTTGACCGCTGTGCTCTGTTTAAAGCTTAAAAAAAAAAATACTTTCATTATAGGACGCCGAAAGTAACACGATATTCACAGTCTCAAAGCAATTGCGCGAGGCCGTGATCATTCCACATTAACCTATAGGTATATGCCGATAAAAATGATAAAACAGCATGCTAGAAGCATGCTGAGCATGAATAAACAAACGAAACTTTGTGGCATAAAGCGTCGATTTACAGTTAAATGTAAGACGCTGAGCATTAGAAAACTGAGCGTTAGAAAATGCTGGTTGGTTGGTTGGTTCATGGGAAGGGAAAGGCGCAGTATCTGTCACACTTGCTCTGTGGACACCTGAACCGCGCCGTAAGGGAAGGGATGAAGGTGGGAGTGAAAGTGGATAGAGAGAAAGGGGGGCCGTAGTGGAGGGCTACGGAGTAATTTCGACCACCTGGGGATCTTTAACGTGCGCTGTCATCGCACAGCACACGGACGCCACTTCGTTTCGCCTCCATCGAAACGCAGCCGCCGAGGCCGGGATTCGATCCCGGGAACTCCGGCACAGTAGTCGGGCGTCTTACCACTGTACCACCCCGGCGGGGCTTAGAAAATGCTGATAATGGGAAAACAAAAACTGAGATTGAAAACACAGTCTTAATTGGCGAGCGTAGTAAGCCTTTAGCCGAAAATATTGTAACGGATGAAATGGTTTTAATACAGGTGAACTTCGTATGAAAGACGGACGCACACGGCTCAGAAAACCCGGATCAGTCTGCGCGCGCCTCGTTTCCTCCGCTTCTTCTGCTGCTTCTCAGTGCTCCGCTACGCGGCGTAACAATATGTACGACTGCAGAGCCTGCGCGGCGCCTTTTGCTGTGACGTAGCTTCATTTCGGGCTACTTTGTATTCACGTTATTCTTTAAGTCGTTCTTTAAGTTCACCTTATACGGGTCGAAGTAACGCTTAAAACGCTTTTTCTTTATCCTGTTCGTGGCTTCAAATGGGCGCCCACATATAAAAGTGGTTACATAACTTGTACTCCGCGGAGTGTCGGCATGAGCGGTAACGTCCTACGTCGGCACTCCTCTGATGGGGCTGGGGCAGGTAGGTCACCGCCGCTTGCGGCGGGGGCTAGCCTGTCACCGAATTTTTATCTGTTGTAGGCCGTCATTGCACCCGCCACCGCTTCGATGGTGGACGACGGCTGTTGCTGCGGCGTGCGTCTTTCTCTCCATCTTCCTTTTCTTTCTGCTCTATTTTCTCTTCTGTCTGCACGAGGCAGCGGAGGTGGCTCAGCTACAGAGCCAGTAGCAGGTCCGTGCATTTCCTTTTCCTTCTTCCAACAACAACAACAACAACAACAACAACAACAACAACAACAACAACAACAACAACAACAACAACAACAACAACAACAACAACAACAACAACAACGCACTGTCGATGCTTTATCCATAAGCCAGACAGGCTGTCGAGCTTCTGCGCGCTGAAGTTCGGCGACGATGTCGTGGTTGTTTTCGTTCGTGACGTCTGTAGTATGGCGCCTAAACACGGCCTTGGCCTCTGACAACGATTTCAGTGATAAAAAGTTGACAATACAAGGGAGCGAGACCGAGACCGCAGAATATAAGTACCTCGAAGTATGGATAAACGAAAGACAGGTATACACGAAAAAATATGAACAGGCCATCAGGGTGAAGGGGCAGATGGAAGCCACGATAATGAAGCACAGAGCGCTATGGGGGTACAATGGATATTAAAGGGGCTCTAAAGAGCTAGCCATACAGTTTCCCTATGACTAGAACGTGAAAGAATGTCGATTTAAGATGATCTTCCCGCAAGAATTTTTGAAATGCGGTGTTTGGAGTTATTTGCAATCAAAATTTGAATATCGTCGCCTTCGCGGCTTTCCTCCTCCTTTCAACTTTTTAGCACGCGCAATGGCTAGCCCTCATCATTGGGCCTCGCCCCCTGACACGTCACAACTGAAGGATTTGCCGCACGCTTATTTCTTTATACGTTTGCAAACGTTCGTCCATCGCCTGGCAGTCGGGCGGCTCCGCGTTTGCCCGGAAGTAGAGATCTCGGACCAGCAGAAAGCCGTCGGCCTGGCGGCTGAGGCCGCGAATAACCAATGTATATTCGCCAGTCCTTAGTCGCGGAGGTTCCAGCCCCCGTTCCTTAGGCCTGCGTGCCAGGAGCGGGGAGCCTCCTAAATCGGTGGAAATTAAAGTTTTAATCAATCAATCAATCAATCAATTTGCCGCACGCCGCAACTTCCGTTTTGGCGCGCTTGCTTGCCGATGCACCGCAGGAGGCACTCGTCGTCTGCTTCATCGTCGGCGATGTTGCACATCGCCCTTCGGCGCAACTCAGAAATTTTGTTTCCACGCTATGCATCCCTGGCGTTGACCTCAACCGCGATTTTCTGTTATGCCGTGTGCGCGACGGGTGCAGGACTGCTCTGGGCTGGATTTCTCACTCTCTGAGTTCGCGAAGGCAGTTGTCAAAGCGTGGAATTGTCGTTTTGACGGGACGTTAGCGGGAGGTTGCCACATTGTGCAGTCCCTGGCTTAGGCAAATCATTCTCAAAGCATTCTGCATAAAGTGCCTCAGGACGCCAACCTCCGGAAATAGTGGCTACAGCTCATCGGACAACCAGCATCGGTGAAGAAAGCGTTTATCTACGTTTGTGGACGGCATTTCTCGCCTGATGCGTGTAATTTTAACCCGATCGATGTGATTCGCGATTTCAGGATCCCAGCAAGACTGCATCTGTGTGAAGGAGTGGTACCAACGCTGTTTCTTCCAACACTGCCAATAAGTGCAGGATGAAAAAGATTGTGATAATATTACCACAGTACACCGTGGAATATTTTTTTTTAACTCGAGATCTTGCTCGGCATTGTGGCGTGTATAAACGTGATTTGTCATGGTCACTGTGAATTACAAGGCTAATATACCACTGGCGAGGTTCCGATAGAATTTTGATATTTTTTACACTTACGCTATAATAGTCGACCCTACGCACCACCATCCACATAATATAGTCAGGGTTCAGCGCCGGATTCTTGAACGGGGTGTACTTATGGGGGTCGAGTCCCATACTTCGGCACTCATTCGCCGAAATCGGTGCTCGTGTTCAGGGTCTATAATATCCGAGCCGCAGCTAGAAATTCACAATTGAGATCGCAGAGAGCGGTCTTCCGGGCGTTGTGGAGGGAATCTCTGGTGCACCTCGCTCGAGCTTTGATACATTCGTGTTTAGGCTCCTCTTGCGTTTGACTCTATACGATGCCCCTTCGTGAAAGATAACGATCGAAACTAAGGGGGAAAAAATAATCGGGAAAGTTGTGTGACATCATAGAGGACTGTAGCCCAGCTGCCGCCCTACCTAATGATCACGTGCTACGTGACGCTCGCGGTATAACAGGATGTTTCACATCCGTCGCTAGGGATGAGGATGGCGCTGGTGCACGCTCACATGTTTAAACCGAAACTAAGGGGGAAAAAAAAAAGGTTGAAAAGAAGGGGACTGCGTTTTGGTCACATCGCATTCGGAGTGGCCAAAACAATCCACTTTATGAACAGAAATGAGCTGAAAGTAAGTATTTTAATGAATATTTCTCAAATCGCCGCACCTAGCGGGCTTCTGCGAAAGCTCTGACAAAACCGGATATCACGTCATAACTATCTGCCTCCCTTGCCTCCCTAGCCACCCCCATCGCGAGCGGTTGCACTTGTTCATTTTTCCTTTCCCCCGTTAGCCACCCTACCCCCGTGGCACACACAAAGTGCACGGACTGACGTCTTTTTTGTTGTTGATTGTTTCCTCCCAGCGCGCAAACGATTGTCCGCAATACGCGCCCTCCGTACGCGTATCCCACGACCTCCTTCGCGTGCAGCATTCCGCACTTCGCCGCATTGTGCACGGCCCGACACAGGGGAACCGACACTGCGTGTAGCCGGTCAACCAACTTCAGGCATGCTTCAGGTGCGGGGGCGGCGGCGGCGGCGGCGGGATCGCGTGGTCATGAGGTTGCTGAGGGTAGTTGTGACGTCACGGGACGATGCCCCGAAGATAGCTGATAGCAAACTGCTTCACATGTGGGAGGCAAAACGTGGTATGGAACGCAGACTAAAGAAGCAAAAGTGGAACCGTAATCTTAGAAGGAGGATAGCTAGACATAATAAAGAAATTGAAAATTATGCGGTTAAATTATGCGAACAGAATTGGTGTAGCAGATGCGACGAGATGGAAGGGGGCATGAGCCTTTCCAGAACGTGGGATCTGCTGAGACACCTATTAGATCCGACCAACTCAATATCCCAGTCTATCAAAAGCCAGGCACGCGTTTAAGGGTATCAGACGCGGAATTTATGGATGCACTAGTCAACATGTACATTGGCGATACTCATAGTGCCCCCCTCCCAGAGTATGACTGAGCTTCCAACGAGGAGAAAACTCGGCCCCGGGCCCTGATGGGATAACTAACAAAATTTTAAGAAACCTGGATGATGACTCCATCAGCGCTCTTACTGAGTATATGCAAGAAATTTGGATTAAAGGGCACCTGCCTCGGCAGTGGAAGTCGGCAAACGTAATTCTAATCCCAAAACCGGGCAAACCCCCGAAACTAGAAAATCTAAGACCTATTTCTCTAACCTCATGCATGGGAAAATTGATGGAGCATGTAGTCCAGACACGATTGACGCGCTTTATGGAGAAACACGACCTGTGGTCGCACGAGATGGTCGGCTTTCGACCGGGTTTGAGCACGCAGGACGTGATGCTCTGACCCAAATACGACATAATCGACTCGCGTTCTAGAGACGCCAAAGTGATTCTCCGCCAGGACTTGAAAAAGGCTTTTGACAAATTTAAACACAAAGCGATCCTCCACGGTCTCCAAGAAATCGGAGTAGGTGAACGAACATATGAGTACATCAAGGACTTCTTGTCAAACAGAGCTGCCTGCATAAAGTTTCAAGACATTCAGTCCCCCACAGTGAAGTTAGGGAGCAGGGAGACACCGCAGGGCTCGGTTCTCTCCCCGTTCATTTTCAACATGGCGATGAGGGGCCTCCCAGATGCTCTGAGGAGCATAAAGTGGCTAAATTTCAGTATTTATGCGGATGGCATCAATCTCTGGGTTAACCAGGGTAGTGATGCGAGCATTGAGGAGCGCCTGCAGGCGGCGGCGGACACTGTCGTAGACTACGCTGCCAGAAGGGGTCTATCATGCTCGCCGCAAAAATCAGAATTATTCGTCTATAACCCAAAGTCACTCCGATGCAAGCGCAGCTGAGAATTTGACATTAAAGTAGAAGAAAAACCAGTTCCAAAGGTAGATCAAATCAGAATCTTATGACTATTCATTCAGGAAAATGGATATAATAATGGAACAATCAGAAAGCTAGAGGGATTCGCCACACAAGCCATTGGAATATTTAGAAGAATCGCCTTGAAAGGACGAGGCCTGAAGGAAAGAAGCTTGCTTAAACTCATCCAAGCTTACGTAATAAGTCGCGTGAGCTATGCCACGCCGTTCTTAAATATCAGGTCGGAGGAGAAGAAGAGGTTAGACTCTCTCATTCGACGGTGCATAAAGAGGGAACTGGGCTTACCAATTACCACATCCACAGAGAAGCTCCTTTCTATGGGAGTGCACAATAGCTGGGACGAAATAGCGGAGGCTGTCAGAGTTTCGCAGCTGGAAAGGTTAAGTCGAACGACCACGGGCAGAACTATACTCGAAATGGTAGGCCTGCAGACAGATAGAGGACTACGAGAAAAATCAAGTATCCTGTTAATCATTCCCCCCCCCCCCCCCTCCCTCGTAACATACATCCCATATTCAACACAGAGAGGAGGGAGAAGAGAGCAGAAGCACTAATCAGACGCTTCGATTCGATGGACAGCAAGTCGGTTGCGTACGTGGATGCGGCAAGTGGCAAAATGGGGGCGGTGGTCGCCTCGGTGGTCGACGGCCGAGGTGCCCCGGTATCTGCCGCCACCATTAGAAGCCGCAACGCCGAAACGGCTGAAGAAGCTGCAATAGCGCTCGCTTGCGTCGGAACACAAGCCAATTTCACAATCAGCGATAGCAAAACAGCTATTTGGAATTTTGGAAAGGGTAGGGTCTCGCCGGAAGCGGCAAGGATTCTGGCCAGTAGACGACTAAACAGGAAAATTCGCCTAATTTGGACCCCTGCACACGCGTCCGTTCCTGGCAACGAAGCGGCCCACGAGTTAGCCCGAGCTCTCTACTTCCGAGTAATTGTGGAGCCGCCCGATTGCCGAAACATGGACGAGCGTCTGCAAAATTATACGGAGATTCTTCAAAATTACAGGTTAAGCAGGAGACTGATGCCACCACCGGATAAAAGTCTAAACAATAGGGAGGCAGTCGCATGGCCGCGCCTGCAAGCTGGGAACTTTGTAAGCCCGGTCTGGGCATATTATGTCCAAATGGAAGATAGGAGAAACGATAAATGCAAGCACTGTGGGGAGAGAGGGACCCTCGACCATATAATCTGGGAATGTACTAGCTCCCCAGGGGCTAAAACAAATATAAATTGTAGAGAAGCCTGGGAAGCTGCGGAGCGAGGTCTCTGCTCCACAGCTACAAGCCAGCCGCCTGGCGGAAGAAGCCGCGAAGAGCCAAGACCTCTTTGCCTGCTTCTGATCGCGGAGGTCTCTGCTCCCGTCCCTTAGGCCTGCGTGCCGGGGGCGAGAATTGGGGGCCTCCTAATCTGGTGGAAAATAAAGTTGGTAGCATCATCATCATCACAGTCGGGAGCGTGCTGCCTCTGACCCGGCGGCCGCTCAGAAAACGTCAAAAATACAGCCATCCACTCAAAACTAACTAGAATTATGTGTCTGTATTAGTGTAATCGTCTCTTAAGAATGCAGTTGCGGTGCTTTCTCAATAATCTTGGATATTTGTTCAGTCTACCTTTAAGATAAGCGCTGCTTTCTTCTAATCGATAATCCGGTTGCGCGCCTACTCCAAAATCGACCATTAAATATTTGACCAATGGAGTCAAGGATATACCAAACAGGATTACCCCCCAAACTTGGAAGCGTGTCTCCGAACCAAAGGTTTTCGGAGCTTCATGGCCAGGAAGAAATAAGTTGTGTAGCTCTCGATTCTCACTGCTCTCGAACGACTGTAAACGCTCACAAGTCTTTCGCGAACAAGCCAGATCTCAGTGATTGTCCAAGGGTATCTAGTTGAATGTTCCGATTTGCAGCGTTGCGTCATTTACAACGATTTACAACTTCGAGGATCAGGCTGCACTTCAGCTTTAACTGTACTGCCCCAAGCACCACTTCACCCACGCCCGATATATAGGAACGGGTGCTCTTGCATAGTCACCTTGGAAGGGCCTCTGACACTACCAGCCTGCCTGTACTACTATGGCTGCATTTTAAGGCATCGACCTTATTGAATTTCTTCTGCCATCTGTTTGGTTCTCAACGGCCAAGGGATGACAATGGTCAAAGGTCATCATCATCATCATCAGCCTGACTATACCCACTGCAGGGCGAAGGCCTCTCCCATATTTCTCCAATTAACCCGGTTCTGTGCTAGCTGCATCCACTTGACCCCTGCGAACTTCTTAATCTCATCCGCCCACCTAACTTTCTGCCGCCCCCTGCTACGCTTTCCTTCCCTTGGAATCCAGTTTGTTACTGTTGTGGGCACCACTGAAGACAGCGCCCCAAGCGGTAAGCTAACCATTCGGACTGCTGGGAGGCCCCGGCATGGGCGACCGCGCCAGGCAGAGCAAAAACGAGCGCCATTACCTGATGTATAAATAAACAGTTTTGCTTGTTATACCGGCTACGTCTACCACATGGTGGCAGCGGCGGGATAACCAACGCAGCGTGACACCCAGAAGGACAGCGAGCTTAACGTAAGCGGCCGCAGCGTCATGCCAGACACTCGCGGCGCGAACGAAGAGCGCGCGAGCGGCACTCCGAGAATGACGTTCAACCCGCTCGTCGTGGAACTGCCGACAAAGCTCGATTTCCGCAAGCCCGACGATTGGACACGATGGCACCGCAGGTGGGAACGCTACCGACTCATCTCCGGTCTGACAAGACAGGACGAGAGACGCAAATCAACACATTACTCTACGGCATGGGCGAAGAAGCGGAGGACGTGCACGCTGCTTTGAAACTGACTGACGAACAGATGGCATCATACTCCGCCGTGGTGAGTGCTTCTGCAAAGCATTTCCTACCTCGAAAGAATGTCATCTATGAGAAAGCGCGATTTAACTCTCGGAAACAAGAGCAGCATGAAAACGTCGATGCATTTGCGACTGAACTGTTCAAGATGGCCGAAAGATGCGATTACGGAACTCTCAAAGACGAAATGATTCGGGACAGGCTCGTGGTCACCTTGCGAGACGTAAAACTCAGCGAGAGCCTGCAGCTTGACGCAGAACTCACTCTCAAAAAAGCAATCACAGCTGTCCGCAATTCAGAGAGCATGAAACTTCAACACAAGGAAATTCACTCCATCGAACAGCCAGCTCTCGACATGGGAGAAATTCGCGGCCAGACAAACGGCAAAACTCGCCAGAACGAAGCGAAGGTGCCTTTCAAGTCGCGCATTCAACTTACACACAAGATGGGAGACGAACGCTGCAAGTGGTGTGGTGGTGTACGTGACCACACTAAGACACAGTGTCCCGCGATAGACAAGACGTACAACCAGTGCGGGAAAAAAGGCCACTACTCCCGCGTCTGCATGTCTAAGCCGAAGGACGAGACCTCGAGTATCCGACAACGACCAAAAGATCTCGGAGAGCTATATCAAGGGGAAATCAAAGTGGGAGTGAACACGCCGTGGAGGATTACTGCTACCGTGAACAACTTGCCTTTTACCTTCAAGGTCGACACCGGCGCGGATGTTTCTGCAATCGCATACGACCAGTACGACAGAACCGTCATGGAACCCATCAAGTCAACGCAACAGCTGTTGATAGGCCCAGGCCAGACAGCGATAGCCACTGTTGGCTACATCGATGCAACAGTCACCTGGCGCAACACTGAAGTCCAAGAAGTAGTCTTCATCATCAAAGGATTAAACGAACCGCTGCTCAGTCGACCAGCTATATAATCACTTGGGATTCTACAGCGCCCTCTTGAGCTGGACAAAACCCTCGCACAATCAACTGATGTCCCCAACTTCTCGGCGTCATACCCAAAGCTAACGTCTGGGCTTGGAGGCATGAAGACTGATTACCGCATCAAAGCCAAAAGGATGCTGAGCCATATGCAGTCAGTTATCCTAGGCGCGTGCCTCTTCCACTGCTTCCACTTGTGAAGAAAGAACTAGAAATGATGGAAGACTTCGGAGTCATCCAGAAGATTGAGCGAGCAACCGAGTGGTGTTTTCCAATGGTTGTCGCACGAAAAAAAACAAACAATGAGCTGCGCATCTGCGTGGACAACGGTCAACTCAACCAACAAATAATACGCGAACGTGTGCTCATGCCTACGGTGGACGAGTGTCTTGCAAAATTAGCAGGTGCAGCAGTTTTCAGCCGCCTAGATGCACGAGCAGGGTGCTGGCAGGTGCCACTGTCCAAGGACTCTCGCGAATACACAACCTTCATCAAACCAGTAGGCAGGTTCCAGTTCCTGAGGCTTCCCTTCGGAATTTCCACAGCGCCAGAGTTCTGCCAACGAGAAATGCTCCGTGTGCTCGAAGGACTAGATGGTGTGAGTTGTCTACAAGATGACATCATTGTCTCAGGGAAGACAACTGAGGATCACGACACCAACCTACTGCTGGTGCTGGGGAAGCTGGAAGATGCAGGTGTTACCCTCAACATCGACAAGTGCTCCTTTCGACAAACAGAAGTAACACTCTTAGGACACGTCGTAAACTCAACAGGAGTCAGCTCCGACCCGGAAAAGGTCAGGGCCGTAGTCTAGCTCGACCCACCATGTGATGTGTCAGAAGTCAGGTCTTTGCTGGGCTCTGCAAACCACCTAGCGAAATTTCTTCCAGAGCTACCAGACTTTACGAAGCCTCTCAGAGACTTGCTCCACCAAGACGCCGACTGGCACTGGGGCCCAGCTCAGCAGCAGTTTTGACAAACTCAAGCAAGCTTTAAGCAGGACGCCGATTCTCACTCACTACGATGCTCAGTCGCCTCACACAGTGTCTGTGGATGCTTCCTCATACGGTCTTGGAGCTGTACTTCTACAGCAGTCGCACGAAAAGCTCCTACCTGTGGCATATGCATCACGCCCCCTTACGGATACAGAACAAAGATATGCTCAAATTGAAAAGGAGGCACTGGCAATCACATGGGCTTGCGAACATTTCCACAAATACCTGCTGGGATCAACCTTTCACGGGGAAACGGACCACAAGCCGTTATTACCGCTGCTGACGACTAAACCACTTGAAGAGCTGAGTCCTCGCCTTTAACGTTTCAGGATGTGCCTTTTGGAGTACGTGTACACGATGTTCCACACTCCCGGCAAAAAGCTGTACACAGCTGACCTTCTGTCCCGGAAGCCATCTGGGAAACCAGCAAAGAAAAAACTCTCGATAGTGCAGTGCGCGAGTTTGAAGAATTAGCACTTGAACAGCTCCCTGCTTCAAACCAAATGCTGGATAGAATCAGGGCCAGCATCCAGTCAGACGAAACACTTTCCAGGGTGGCTACCTTCTGCACTACATCATGGCCAACTGTGCATGGGCTGTCACCTGACCTGAAAAGTTACGTCGAGGTGATTAGTGAGATTTCGCTCGTTGATGGTCTGCTATTCAAAGGCGACAGAATAATCATCCTGCCAGACATCAGAGTAGATAGAGGCTCCAGAAAAACTCCATGCAGGCCACTTGGGCACAACGAGGTGCCGAGCGAGGGCAAGATAATGCATATGGTGGCCAGGCATAGGCAAGCACATTGAAGACTACGTGGAGAAGTGTCCAACTTGCAGAGAGCACAGAAAGCCAGAAAGAGAACCCCTGCTTCAAACCCCATCGCCAGCAGTCCCTTGGAACACAGTCGGCATGGATCTCTTCACGCTGGAGGGGAAAGAGGATGTTGTAATAGTAGACTACTACTGCCGATTTTTCGAGCTAGAACAGCTGCCGAGGACAGCTACAAAAAATAGCCCTAGTCTTGGAGCCAATGTTTTCACGGTACGGTGTTCCACGGACAATACGCACAGACAACGGGCCGCAGTTCACTTCCACAGAGTTCAAAGAACTAGTGCATCACTGAGGAACCTCACACACAACCTCAAGCCCTTACTGCCTGCAGAGCAACGGTATGGCTGAGAGGGCTGTGCAGACAGCAAAACAGCTTTTGAGGAAGTCTTCCAACATACACGAAGCGCTACTTGCCTACAGGGCCACACCCAGCGTGGAAGGGTTTTCATCAGGAGAACTCTTAATGGGTCGTCGTCTGAACACCACAGTACCAAGCAGTTCGAAGCTGCTAGCTCCGAAGTGGGACGACAGCGAATTCAGACAAAATAATGAAGCCTACAGAGCTCGTGCAAAACGATCATACGACACCCGGCACAAGGTACGGAGCTGAGAGCGCTTACCACCAGGCACAGCGGTGCGCATCCTCGCTGAAGCTGCATCACAGGGCGTGGTAACACAGCCAACATCAGAACCAAGGTCTTACGTTGTACATACCGACAGAGGACAAGCAAGACGTACAGCAAGACACCTGCAACCGTTGCAGGACACGAGCACCACAAGAAGTGGACGTGTTTGTAAGCGACCAGAATGCCTGGACCTGTGAGACCAAACCTTTCAAGAAAGGGGGGTGTTGTGGGCGCCACTGACGAAAGCGCCCCAAGCGGCAAGCTAACCAGGCGGACCGCCGGGAGACCCCGGCATGGGCGACCGCGCCAGGCAGAGCAAAAACGGGCGCCATTGCCTGATGTATAAATAAACAGTTTTGCTTGTTATACCTGCTACGTCTACAACAGTTACCCTAAGCGACCATCGGTTATCCGCTCTTCGCACTGCGTGTCCCGTCCATGCCCATTTCTTCTTGATTTCCACTAGAATGTCAGTAACTTGAGTTATTTCTCTGACCCACTCTGCACGCTTCCTCTCTCTTAATGTTACCCCTGCCATTTTTCGTTTCATAGTCCTCTGCGTTGTCCTCAACCTAAGTAGAACCCTCTTGGTTAGCCTCCACGTTTCAGTCCCGTAGGTGAGTACAGGTAAGATGCAACTGTTGTATACTTTCCTCTTCAGCGATACCGGTAAACTGCTAGTCATAATCTGCGAGTGCTTGCCAAATGCGCTCCATCCCAATCTTATTCTTACTATTTCCTTTTCATGGTCCGGATCTGCGGTTACTACCTGTTCTAAGTAGACACATTCGCCTACTACGTCCAGTACTTCGCTACCTAACGTAAACTGCTGTTCCTTCCCTTAGTCATTACCTTAGTCTTCTGCACATTGACTTTCGAGCCTACCTTTCTACTTTTCCTGTCTAGGCGATCAATCATTATTTGCAGTTCATCCCCCGAGTCACTTAGCAAGGCAATGTCATCAGCAAATCGCAGATTATTGAGGTATTCTCCATCTACCCTTATCCCTAACTGCTCCCATTTCAAGTCTCTGAATACTTCCTCTAAGCAAGCTGTTAATACCTCATTGATAATATGAGGTATCAAGACAACTGCGATATATTGGCTGCTTATGCAATCGTGGCTATGGCTCTTTATTCTAGCTGGCTTTATTGTTGTAGGGAATTGAAACGACGAAGTAGCGATAGCAATTAACACAGTTGCTTTTTATGCCTGATGTGACAGAAACTGACGGGTGATGCCACAGCCATTGCTCTGTTGTTTAAACCGAAAGCATATAAGCACTAAAGGGAAGAAATTAGATAAAATTATTTATTTGTCATGGAAGAATATCACGTGGCGATGTATGCATAACATCATCTTACATTTCATTGCAAAACATGTCTGCTACCAAAAATTAGGTTGAAGTTTGATCCCGTTACAACAGATTCAGGTTTACATGCGGTGAAGGGCTTTGATCAACTATAAATATCAATTCGGCGTCAGCAGTTTGGTAATACTATACCTGGTACATGTCGTTGATTACTTGTTTTTGCTCTCGACGCTACAGCTCTTCTGAAAACGTTTTCCGTGGTTTGCGGTGTCATCGTCGCTTAAATGAAACAAAACTACGAAGCCCTCGTAACATCACTCGATGACCTTTTGACAAATGGCGATACAAAAAGCGGTTTTCGTGCTTTGACAGAACGTTTCACCAAAACTTGTCGTTAATTATAGTTGTGAGGGATATGCTTCACAGCGTGGAATTATTCGCGAATGTGGATGATGCTTCACAGCGTGGAATTATTCGCGAATGTGGGTGCTTATGGTCAGTGTTGTGCCCGAATTAGTGAAATCGATGCAGCTATAGTCGTAATCTTGCACTGTCGGGCAGCACTGGTCAGTTTTTTGTTTCTCATTAACATTTTATTCATTAGCGGCAAACCTCTAGAGATTATACAGGTGTGAATGCTGCGAACTTCATACACAATATACGGCGCTATAACCTTACAATAAATGTTTAATGCAACAGGTGTTGACAGTGCGTGGGGGTCATGGACAGGGACAGCGCTGCTTGGCCATTTTCGGTGTGCTTTCCCAGGGAGCCCAAACGCAGTTGTGGACTTGAGGAAGCCCAGCTGGGTCCATTGTAATATTCGCCGGCGCCATCGTGATAGCCACATACGATTGAAGTTTCTTAGACAGCTTGGCCACCACCTGCAATGTAAGTTTTGTCCCTTCAGTGTACCGACCGAGGTTGCCTATGCAGTGTACGTCTCCAAAAACGCAAAAGTTATTTGATCACTGCTGGTATGACGATAGAAAATAAACAAGTTTAAACTATGTCAATTATTTCAGAAGCCAGCTAGCGAAATCATTTGTCGTTGCCCAAGGGTAAGTGGCTTTAATATTTACTTTTTTTTTTGTCTCAGCCCGTTGCCCTGGATCATATTTCAAGCCATATTATTAATTTAAAAAAACTGCCCGCCCATATGTGAATACTAGTGCACATAACCATTATGTTACTTCCTTATGAGAAGTACCGGTAACCTGACACGCTTGGCCCGAGAGCGCCTTCCAGATGCATTCCAGTCTAGTCTTCTTCCTCTAGTTAGTAACTTTTCGTGGTCCGGATTCGCTCTATTCCCTTACTAATCACTATCCTTGGCCCCCTGTCGATAACTTGTTCGTTTGCCCGGACTTTTAGAAATTGATTTATATATTGTTGCGAAGAAGAACATCGGCAGTGGCGCGAGAGGAGCCCTCGCGCTAGGCCAGCCATTAAATCTTCGTTCATTCTGTCCCCATGTTGTGCCATCTTCTTGCTTGTCACCACGTAACAATATTTTCCGAGTTTCATGGTCCTTTAAAAGAGACTAGCCTGATTGACAGACTGTGACTTTCCCTCCTCCTCCTCCTCCTCCTCCTCCTCCTCCTCCTCCTCCTCCTCCTCCTCCTCCTCCTCCTCCTCCTCCTCCTCCTCCTCCTCCTCCTCCTCCTCCTCCTCCTCCTCCTCCTCCTCCTCCTCCTCCTCCATGGTCCTGCTTTTTAAGTGTTTAGGTTCTCTATTTGCCGCAGTTTCCCGTTGAGCTAATGGGCCAATGTATTGAGAAGAGCTGGGGTTATTGGCGTGTTTTTTATTACATTTAATCCTCAGCTGTTTTCAAAAAGTCTTAAACTTCCTGCCACCTCTTGTAAGAAGGCGATAACAGATACGGACTGTCAACTGAATACCACCTTTTCTGGCTGGTGTCTCTCCACTTTTTGTCGAAGACTGGGGTCTATATTTCTGGCACATTTATATATGCATCTAACACACTACTTGCGCAGTGCCTGTATTATGGGCGATGTTTCGACTTAATTAAGTTCTTTTTCCTTAATAAATAAAGATCACAGATATAAGGGCAGGTTATATGTACACTCCTCGAATCACCTGATTGCTTGGCAAACTATTGTCGAATACCCTTCCAAGAAAACAACTTCTTCTGCTGTTTTAGTCGTTTTATGTTAAAGTTGCTTTGATTCTATTAGTCGTTTACTTTAGGTAGTGAACAGAAAAAAATAACCAGACTGCGCTTTTTAAATATTTAACGGCCCCTATTTTGTATAATCGCCGTGTTACATTATTGGTTCGAGGCTATCCTTCCTGGGCTGGCGTTCAACCATAGCTACAGCTTTTTTAAAAATTTTTTTGTGAAACCTGTTCTTACCGACGGCAGGCTGTGTGCCAGGTTGTTAAGCTCGCACGGGTCCCTCTTTATGTCGAACAGGTAGTTGCCTTCCCGCAGTTGCTCGAGACCAGGAACGGTCTCCTTCCTCGGATTACACCGCACAGAGGCCTGCACTCGCCATTCGGGTGCCAGGGATTCGGCACGGCCTATTTCGCCATCACCATAGAAGCCTTGTAGAGTCCTCCAAGCTAGAGAAGACGCCATCAGCGTGTTTAGGCGTTTTATCGCGCCCTTCCTGCAACGGTCAGGGGGTATGCCGCCTGGCGTAGGCACGTTCCGTTGGAGTCCAGGGTCACCGAACGGATATCGAGCATCTTTAGATTTCGGAGTTGTGACCGCAACGAGTTTGTAATCGCCATCACGATACGCCGACAACCCGGTATCGGTGTCGTAATTTATAAGAAATTCGGTGCGAGGCCATGATGTGCTCTTGCTGCTTGTTTTCGCCGATGACAAAACAGGCCACAGGTCGATCCCGTCGATGTTACCCAGATCTCCGATGTGGCCCCCTGGCAGAGAAGAATGGTCGTCATTGTATAGGATCAAACTGCGTTGTTTACCTTTTGTTATTTTTAATGAGAGCACATAACAGCGTATAAGAAATGAACTTCAGGGTCCTCATTTGTGAACACGAAATGGTGAAAATTTAAATGAAAATGACAATTGATTAGATGGAGTATCGGAAGGCATGAACAGGTCCGAATATTAATACATTACCACGTATTTGATTTTCTTTTACGGCGCTCTCCTTCGTAAACTTGTCACGTCTAGAAGCATCTACCAATGACACCGTGGGGTAATGTCACAATAGTCATTATTTATGATCAACACCAAAGAGTACTGCAAACAAGTTGAGTGAACACCAACTGCGTAAAAGATGCATGATAGCTTCAACTGTCCCTCTCTAACCGTTAGCACAGAGTAGCAGCCCTGATATTTTCCAAGCTGCAATCTTCTTCCATACGCCACGGATTATAGTGAATTGAGTACAACACTATTAAGATTATATGGAATGTCTATAGTACGGAAGGAGAGCCGATGTCAGATTGAGAGTCATAAACGAATTTGAATTTCAGTGACGCAAAATTCAATTTTTGTTAATTTATTTATACAGTAAGCTTTTGTCTGAAAGGGGGAGTTTATGCAGCCTAAAAGTGGGCGGCTTCCTACGACCAGAGAAGACATAAATCGTAAGAAAATTTAACGGGTGCCCGTAGGTCTTTTCTAATAATTGTCCGGCTCACTTCGCTGAAGAGGAAACTATTTCATATGGTCCTGTCAATTTTTATTTTTGCAAGGGAACCGGTTAACTAGAAGGAGGGAATTCCGTCTCTTATTGTACCTAAATGGTAAAGCGGGGCCACAGACGTATACGTAAAAAGCTACATATTTCTTCTTAATGCTCATAAGAATGGTGCGAGAGAACCAGGATAGATAATTGTTTCACGAATGGTCGGCTTTAATCCGATATTTACAAGAAGTCGTGTCGTAGTGGCGCAATAGTTGCCGACATTGCAATGCGAATTAGCAACAATCTCAAACTTGAAATTCAGTTCTTCACTGCAGTAATACGAGAGTAACCTTACTCGAGGCCCATTTTTGTGACCTCGTGAGAAGCAGCTACTCCACTTGAAATATTCAGCCATCCGCTGACTGAATGAAGCCAACAAGTTAAAGAAGAAGAAGGAGGAGGGTACGAAAAATACGTAGGTAGAGTGGTATACAATTTATAGATTGTGCCTCCTTTGATTTCTGGGGACAAGATGCATTGAGCTATTCCATATCACCGGATGTCTGAAGGAATTAGAGGTGATCAGTAGAGTATTATCCTAGTCGCCTAACGCTGCGCAGTAACATCTGGAGAAGCCGCTCCAGTATCATTGCTTCCTTAACTGTTGGTGCCAAGGTGAACGCAGAACAAACATACATCATCTGTAAAGATCAAAGTGACACTACTCCCAGGAAAAAAAGAAAAAATTGGCTCACCAGCTGCTGAATACAGCGTGGGCAGCCAGTCGACAAGGTGCATCGGGTGTGGTACGACCACGCGGGAACCAGGAGCGAGCATCGAGCTCCACACCACAGCTGGCAGGCGGACCCCGCCTTCCCACATGGTGCCCTTGGTGCCCCGCAGGGGCCAGTTAGAGCCGGTGTTCGAGAAATCTCCCCAGGGAATTCCGCCATTATCGCTGGTAAACACTAACACGCTGTTGGCCAGCATCCGGCGCTGGTGTAGAGCCGCTACGATGCGACCTACGGATTCGTCCAGGGCGTCCACAGCGCCTGGAGAGACGGAATAGTCAAGAGCTCTTGTTGAAGCTTGCCCTTGGTAGTGGCTTCTGGTGGCAGCCACAACTGTAGTTTGAAGCTTTATCAGAAACGGCAGTAGAAACACCAACACGTAAATGAAAGTCCCCGTTTATTCAATGTCCGAAACCAATTCGATGGACACGTAAGCTCCGCCTGGATATCGCTTAGCAGACACGAACATTATTTTATAGGTCAGCTTATAGGCTCGTTGCTGTTGTGAGCAGCATCGCCGCCACTGTTGGCGCAGCTGGTGGGAATGTGCAGGATGGCCCTATAAAGACTACCCTATCACGCTTGGCACTGGTCAACCTAGGGCGCGAGATTCTGCTTGACCTCCCGCAACTCACCATGGTCATCCGAAACACACACATTTCGTACCGGCTGATGGTTGTCGGCCTAGGGATCTCGGGGGACCCTTTAACGCCATAGCAACCTGCTCTTAAAAGCGGATGATAAATGCCCCTCTTCCTCAAATTTTATTGCACACTCAGAAAGGCATCTGGCAGAGGAAGGGATTCGAGCTGTCGCTTTTCGCGTTCAAAAACGCAGCGTCAAAACATTGCACTAAATAACTTTTTTTGTCATTAGTGCCGTTATTTCTCAAACACTACAACATGGCGGACTTCAAAAGAGCACCGGTTCACATGCAATACATCTAACTATAAAACTTTTTTCCAACACTGATAAACTCATGTACAGATGACTGAGTTTTCAAAGCACCAATTACTGCCAATTGCAAAACTATATGTCCCCACCACCCCCTTATGTAATGCCTTCGGGCCCTTATGGAATCAATAAATGAAATGAAATAAAATCTGTAGCGCGGAATCCCCAAAATACTCTCGTGTAAGTATGATGTGAAGATCAGCATGGCGAACAGACATTCGGCGTTTACACACGCTATGCATACCTGATAGCATACGAAACACCGTTATCATTTTCTACAGCTAAGAACCGAATTCCACGGGATTTCAATTGGAAATCTTTGTGCAGTAGGACACCCAAAAAGAAAACCTACTTTCACAATCTATATCCCATGCTCAAGTCTCCGGCTTTCTACACAAAATACAGTTCACGCCCCATGACACAAATATTTCTTTTTCCGCCATCCATATCTTCACAGGTGGAATCCCTACATTCAATTTACATCGCATCACAGAACCATCAGGAGTAGCGCGTCTAATTGCGCTGTCATTCATTCTTATTAAACTCTGATTTGCCGCTTGTGACGCTGCTGCACTGAAAGCTCTGTGGACGGTGGGACTGCACTGTTACAAGAAACGATGCATGCTTCTTGCTCAAGGTACCAGGTTTTCGGCGACGTAAAGAACTGCCGGGGACCATAGAGCTGTGTTCATATTTCCTTTACCAGCATTCGCAATTTTTGGTGGAAATGTTTAGAGCCTAAGTTCTACCTCTCCCATGCCAAATCTCAATGTCGTCTGGCTACAAACATTTGACGTAAACTCTCGCGCTATGCAGCAAGCATCGTCATCTTGCCGAGGCACGAGATACTGTATTGCTGTCGCCGCAGTCTAGCACGCTTCGTGTAAAACTGCAATACTCTCTCGCGCTCTGTAGCAAACATCGTCGTCTTCATGAAGCTCCAACTGCAATACACCCTCGCACTATGCATCGTCGTATTCATAAAGTTTATCTGCGCCAGTCTTATATTTAAGATAAACACGCCATGCACATACGCCACCTCGCTAAAGACAGAGGCTGCAGAAAACGAGAAGCTAGATTACGCTGTTGCCAAGAAGCTTAACCAAGCGCGGAAGCTAGCCAAGATCATAGCGGCAGCAGGGACTGCTGCCGATGTTTCAACACTCTTGAAATGTGGTTCAAGGATAGCTGAAGCCCCGCAATTTCTATTTTATGTTGCCAGTTAGGCTTCACGCGGTTAAGCCTAAATGAAGGTGGTCTGAGATATCCTAAACATCAGCCACGGCGCCTGTTACCCCATGCTTGCTTGCCGGTCGTAGTCATTAATCGAGCACTATGCTTAAGACAAAATCCCTCTTCTGTCCTGTTGGGAGTAGTAGCGTTAATTCCCCATCTAAAGTAGCTTCTTTAGAAATGTTTTTGCTGTTTTTAATCCTATTATTTAATTTCTTAATGATATTTTTATGCTAAAGGGTTTTCGACACTGCTCTCACTTTTCTGTCTTGTGGATTCGTTTGTTTCTTAAATGTTTTTCACACTTCCACTTCCTTTTGCGCAACTGATTTTGGCTATTAGCGCGCTCACAGATGAATAAATGCTTTTGTCGAGCGGCAGGATGGTATATAGAATTACCTTTACTTCTTTTTGCCTTCTCTTCCTGCTTGTCTCCACCTATCAGGCTGGTTTGTCAATGCTAGATTGTTAGAAGTTGAGTGCCCGTCTTGTCTGCCGTTTCTTTCTCTGTGCTATCTCACTTCTCTATATAAGAATACAAATGCGAACTTAAACTTTATAGTTGTTAGCACGAGAAACGGATACTTTATTATATTTCTCACGGCATCTCATCGACAGATAGCGATACAACGAACATCGCTTAAACAAATTCCAGCTGTAACAGGATAGTTGCTGGGGCACGCATACATTTAGCACGTCCTTTTACTCAAGTACACCTCAAGGTCATCCGCGAAAACATGTGTCGCAGTAAATTGCACGAATGCTACAGATGTTATGAAAACCGTACATATCCGATGTCATCGGATACTCCTGCATGTGCATTTGCAATTTTCATGGGCATTTACTGTAAAGTTTCAAGAGTCATGAAACGATACGTGAACACACGCTCGACAGGGTGTGTTGAGCTCCTCCCGTACTGGGTTGCGCACTAAGTGATACATATGACCTTGGCTTCGCTTACGTGTATACGAACACCCCACTGAGGAAGTGTGGACCGGGTTTGAGCAAATAAAGCCGAATACGTAACGGAGAACAAATTCAGAGCAGAGGTGGTCATTTGCAACCGATACGGCACCAGTTACAACATTTTTCTTACTGAACGCTGTTATGAGAAAGCTGTTCGCCAACAAATATCGCTTTGTTCTTAAATTACTTTTTCATAGGATCCACATGGAGGCCGGTTTGAACTTCGAAGTTTCGCTAACCTGCGAGAAGCGTTCTGTTGTGGTCTCCAATGTACGGGAATTTGGCGAGGTTCCTCTGAGGGGCGTCCACAGTCAGGTTCGTTGTCTGTCCGTGCGCCGCCAGAGGTGCCATGTAGATGAACAGGGGCTGCCATGAAACGGTACACAGACACAGCCAGTATTGTACAATGCCGTGCTTTTCGAGACAATTATCACTGATTAAATTTTCCTGATTCAAGCAATAATAAAGTGAAACACCATCCACAGCAAGAAGCTACGCCAGACTGATTAGTTTTTTTTTTTTAGCGCTACGGGTGTTTCTGCCGCATCATAATGTGACTGCGTTATTCAGGAAACCACTCTATAAGTTCAGATTATTTTTCCCGTTGACGCCCACCCGAACGTCATTCTGCAGTAGGTCACATCACTCCACAGTGAAGCTGCTAATGGGTCACTTGTGTTATAGATCGTTGGCGTAGTCAATCATGTAACTAGCACAGCTCTCGTGACGGCTCTCAGTCCGTCACTTCACTTAACGGTGACGAACCTCCGACCAAATGTTTCCGAACGACTTCTTGTTCCTCGGCTGAGCGGCAATCACATAAAAAAGGTTTACGCAGCCCAGTGCGAGATTTAAAACAGCGCGGGCGGAATATATATATATATATATATATATATATATATATATATATATATATACCGGGTGTCCCAGCTAACTTGAACCAAGAGTTACAAAATAATATATTTGAGGTAGGTCAGTGAAATCAGTTGCATACAACTACCAGCCTGCTTGCGCACTACAGGCAATTTTTTGTTTCGCAATTACTTAATTGGCTATTTATGTTAATTTTTCTAATTTAATAAATATCGACTTTAGACCAAACATGTGCATTGGAAACTTGTAGAGCACCTTCAGAAACCCCCATTCGATTAATAGCGATAAAGAAAGTCTCACGTGTATCTTTTTTTCTGGGCTCAAAAGAAAGCCCGCGAAATACAAATAATACCACGTGACTAGCGCATTTGTGCGCCGCGATTGTGGTGCTCTCAGTCGTGGTTTGAGCGAACGAAATCAGCTGCGGCCGTGACCCGATGGTCCCGTTGCAGCGGCAGGCAGAAATGTTGGCGATGGTTGGAGCGAGCTCGAGCTCGCCCGTCGCCACCGCGATCTTGGCCAGGCCTACGCACCGCAGCAGCTTACATCACGACAAGCGGATGACGATAAAGAACCGGCAAATGAAGATGCAGCGCGAATTTTAGTCGAGTCACATGATGTCATCTCGCCCGTTTACCCAAGCCTGTATGCGCAGGTTCAGTGGCTGATACCGTATCGCTCATCCGTTTGTCGTGACGTTCGCTGATGGGAGAGAAGCAGGCCTTGTTAGAATTCCGTGGTGTCGGCTCGCCGCTCTCGCCGCTACTTGCATCGTCACGTGGGCCGGCTGTCTGACGCGGGCGAAGAAGCCATTGCAGGCATATCGGCCTGCCGCTTTAACGGGGCCAAGACACGGCCGCCGCTAATTTCGTTCGCTCAAACCACGACTGAGAGCACCACAATCGCGGCGCACAAATGCGCTAGTCACGTGGTATTATTTGTATTTCGCGGGCTTTCTTTTGAGCCCAGAAAAAAAGATACACGTGAGACTTTCTTTATTGCTATTAATCGAATGGGGGTTTCTGAAGGTGCTCTACAAGTTTCCAATTCACATGTTTGGTCTAAAGTCGATATTTATTAAATTAGAAAAATTAACATAATTAGCTAATTAAGTAATTGCAAAACAAAAAATTGTTTGTAGTGCGCAAGGAGGCTGGCAGTTGAATGCAATTGGTTTCACTGACCTACCTCAAATGTATCATTTTGTATCCCTTGGTTCAAGTTAGCTGGGACACCCGGTATATATATATATATATAAGCAGATAAATGAAGGGGAAATGAGGGTGCTCGTTATAATACATGAAGGAAAGAAGCCAACAGTCGGCGAGGCCAAAGAAAGCATTGGGGATTGTGTCATTTTTAAATTTTTACTTTGATAATCACATAAATTAGGAATGCAATCTGTTTAGGAGAAAGGTAATTAAACACAAAGTAGAAGAAACAACAACGTGCCGATGGTGGGAACCGAACCCACGACCTCCGAATATCTGAGCTGGAAGAGCGCGTGCACACACACACACACACACACACACACACACACACACACACACACACACACACACACACACACACACACACACACACACACACACACACACACACACACACACACACACACACACACACACACACACACACACACACACACACACACACACACACACACACACACACACACACACATATATATATATATATATATATATATATATATATATATATATATATGTGCTTTTTTAATCTTGTGTCTGTTTTTTCGTCTTTCTTTTTTCCTTTGGTGTCTAACTAAGGCGCACTGTAGCTGCCTCCCTCAAAACCCTATAAAACTGATCCTGATCTGTAAAATGCCACTCTGATGAAGACTGATCCCCAGTCGAAACGTCAGTAAAACCTTGACATGTTTTTAAGGCTGTGTCAGTCTTCTTTATAATGATATAACTTTTGGTTCATAGTGCCTTCTTCCGAACTGCTGTATATATATGAAGGAAAGAAGCCAACAGTCGGCGAGGCCAAGGAAAGCATTGGGGATTGTACTTTATGTCCTTTTTTAAATTTTTACTTTGGTAATCACATAAATTAGTTATATAATCTGTTTAGGGGAAAGTAATTCACGAAGTAGGAGGAAAAACAACGTGCCGATGGTGGGAACCAAACCCACGATCTCCGAATATCGCGTCCGGTGCTCTTCCAACTCAGCTACATCGGCTGCTGTCCCACCTGCTACTTTCTTGGGTATTGGGTATTAATGTTGCCTGCATAAGAACCTTGCGAGTGTTCACCAGCGCCACGCTCGACCATAGCGATGGAAGTGGAACGTCCTGTGTTACCGCCTTCAGGAATTTGACATTCGCGTTATATTTAGCTCTGACCGTAAACACATGGATGCCGACGCTAAATCTCGTTCTCCCCTATCCAGCGACGCTGCTTGCTCTTCGGCGGCTGGTCCCGTCCTCTCATCTCTAACCATCGCTGATATGCCTGCAGAGCAGCGAAAATACCCGTGGCTCGTATCTCTTGTCGACATCGTGTCCACTTCTCCCAATGCTGTGCCTTCTCGGACTTTACGCCATCAAGCACCACTCTTCGCAATACGAGACGGACTTCTCTACCGCCGTAACTATATGCCCGATGGTGGACGATGGCTTCTCGTCATTCCCCGCCATTTACGATATTAAATTTGCGCTTCTTTTCATGCCGACCCTCATTGTGCCCATCCTGGTGTGGCCAAAATGTATCAAAGAATTTTTCAGCGCTTCTATTGGCGTGGCATGTACGGTTATATTCGCAAATACGTCCGCTCCTGCATCGCCTGCCAACGCCGGAAGTCGTCCACACCTCGTGCTTCTGGCCCCTTATAACCACTTCCATGCCCGGCCCGTCCTTTTGATCGCGTTGGCGTTGACCTTCATGGGCCACTTCTCTGCACGGTCTCTGGGAACCAGTGGATTATCATCGGCATCGGATAACTGCTGCAGGGACTACCTCCGGAGTTTCAGCCCTTAGCTACCACTATGACATCTAGTACACCTGCTCAGCAAGCCACTGGCGTCGCGTCGGCCGGTAACTACACCCTTCAGACCCCGCGAGTCCCGAAGTCTTTCCACTGTGACGTTTTTGAGGATGGGTGGGACTGGTTCCTTCAATTCGAACGTGTCGCTGCTTTCAATCAGTGGGACGACGCTGCCAAACTGAGCAACGTTTACTTCAGTCTGGAGGATGGCGCCCGTACCTGGTTCGAAAACCGCGAGCAAATGCTAACATCATGGCGAAAATTCCGTCGTGAACTGCTCGAGTCCTACAACAGCGCAGATCGCCGTGAATGTTCTGAACGGGCTCTCCACTGTCGCATTGAGATGCAAACGAGATTGCCCAGACACACACTTAAGACATGACACGCCTCTTCAGGCGAGCTGACACCGCCATGTTCGAGGACAAGAAAGTGCGGCACTAATTAATGCGGGGCGCCAGAGAGCAGTTTTTCGTAGGACTTGTGCGCAACTCACTGTTGACTCTCACTTGATTCCTTGCAACGATTTACGACCGACCTTTCCATGTAGCTGCAGTCACTGAGGCGTTTACATCTTTCGAGCAGCATCCTGATTCTTTGCTCGCGCTGATTCAGTCGTGCGCGAAGAACTTAGTTCTGCAGCCGTCGCCAGATTCGATTTCTACCACTGTGCGTGAGGAGGGGCAACAGGCTTTCAAGCGCCCTTTTTCGCCTGCCGACAAGCACCCACCATCGCAGCCGCAAGCCTACACCCGTCCCACCTATGTGGAAGTTCTGCAGCGTCCGACTTCCCTTTTACCACCGCCTATTCTTGCGCTGTCAATTGAACCCCCCCCCCCTTTTTTTTTCCCCCACGCCCTTGGCGTATCCTGGGTAGAGTATTACGATGATCGCCCTCCACCCCGACGAAAAGCCGACGTTTGGCGCTCGCCTAGCAGCCTCCATCTCTCCTTTCACTGCGGATAAACGTGCCATCTGTACTGTGATTGCTCGTATTGACGCGTCAGTCTTCGATACTTCTGCATCGACTCCCCTCCTCCTCGGTTTGGCCGACAACCGCGTGTTAATCTGGCAGAGCAGCGTTCCCGATTTCCTCGGCAATCAGTACCGCCCCCCGTCGCCAAGGGGCTCGTCTCCATCCACTCATGGCTCCTCGCTAGCAGAACAGAGCCGCTCGCGAGCCCTCGTCGAGGCCTCTGGTAGTCGTTGCGTTGAAGACCTCCCGTCGTTGCTATGTCAATCCGATGAGAACTGCAGATACCGTCGAATAAGGAGACAATCACGTTACTTTGGGCATCCCTGTTATTTTAGACGACCGCACCATCGTCAGTGCATTAGTGGACACCGGTGCTGACTATTCAATTTTGAGTGTTCGCATGGCCACTGAAGTGAAACAAATGGAAGCGACTGTTTGGTTGGAAGAGGAGACGGACGAAGTGTGAAGGACGTTGGCCTGGCCGCCGGTTCTACCTATAGTTCTTCCCCCATCATATGTGAATGAACGCATCCTATCCGTAACAATATTTGGTGGAGGTCGGCGGGAAAGTTGGCCTGGATCTGCTGATCGTTTGTCGCAGCCGCCGCTTAGCTGTTTTTGCCTCCTCTCCAGTCGGAAAACAATGTCATGTCAACTCAAGAGGCTCAGGCACAAGATTCAGAACAATTACAGGTCTTGACTACCGCATCGGGAAACCCGCACGTTTACAGGTGAATCTGATGACGACGTTGAAGACTGGCTGACCCACTACTAACGAGTCAGCAAGTACAATCGTTGGGATCCGACTGCTCAGCTCGGTAGTGTTGTCTTCTTCCTCGCCGGGACCACCCTGCTCTGGTTTGAGAATAACGAGGGCATACCACTTGGACCCGGTTTGTGGACGAAATGTCCAAGTGCTTCGGTGACACTTCAGCTATGAAAAAGAGAGCCGAGCGGACCCTTGCACAAAGAGCTCAGGTTCCAGGTGAGACATGCACGAAGTGCATCGAGGAAGTGCTTAGACTTTGCCGCCTTCTCAACGGAAAGATGTCTGAAGACGACAAGGTTGGCCACTGCTTAAAAAAAAAGAAAAACTACCGCAAACGCTTTGTGGTCGCGACAGAAATTATGTGCTGTTTTTGAAAGTTAACCTGTTAGGACAACAGGAATTTCTACAGTAACATAATCATTTTCTGTAGTCACAACAGAAAAGTACAATCAACTACAGAACACTGAAACGTACTACAGAAAAGATTATAGGGATTCAACGCTGCTGAACCGGATGTGCAGCGAAAACGTTGGGTGCGGACAACTCGCTTTTTGTCGTTCGCTTCTACCAGGGCGGCAACTACCTAGTTGTTATCACCAGCGGTTTCTTCTTGGCTCAAGGTCATTCGTGGAGTCGGCACCACGGCCGAGGTGCGACCACGCTGAAGAGACGAAACGGCTGGCATAGTGTTGCTTTCGCAACAAAAGTCTCCAGTACACTTGATGAGTAGCACATAACTACACAAAATTTCAGCGTTCACAACAGAAATTTTGTTGTAAACCTCAGAACTACCAAATATTTTGTCGTATTTTTGCCACGATTCCGTAGTTTTTCTTGACTGGGTTTTGGTACTCACTTATTCAGTAGCCTTTTAATTTGTGCATCTATTACCTCGGATATACTCATTAGCATCCAGTGCCTGCTGGGCTTACATGGTCATCTCGTGTAAATTAGGGAGGGTGGGTTGTGATGGCACCTTTCCATCTCAGTGACGAGTCCGGAGTTGGCAGTGCCTGTCAATTTAGCTACGTCATGTGGTCTGGTGGCGTCACTGAACCAAACTTCCAGTGAATGCACGGCAATTTCACCTTCCAACTACCACCTGTGAGATGCGCAGCCGTGATTTGTCGCTCACAAAGCTGACGCCTGATTTTAGGGGGGACGGGGCCTATAAAGCTATCATGTTAAAACTGAAAAAAAAAAAAACAGGGCTACATAAACCAAGTGTTATATATTGAGGGATTATTTTGATCATGCGCCTTTACGCCGCTGCAGCGTATAGACGCATTTCATATTGTGTATAGCGTCCAATCTGGGACGGATTACCCTGTAGCTTCCAGCGGGCCACAGTTACAGAAAAAAAATGTTGAGCCTCGAAAGCAGGATTGGAGGCGCGCATTTAGTCTGGTAGTGCGCAAACCTTGTCGGGGTCGTGGCTAGAGATGATGTCCACGGCTCGGTCGGTGATGAGGTGGGTGTCGTACGTGCCATCTTTGTCGGTCACCAGCGTCTCGTTGTCCCAGTAATCACGACCGCAAATGTTGTACTGCGTTCCAACAGAGAGAGAAATAAGATAAAAAAAAAAAAGCGGCCCAACTGCCTGCAACATATACTCGCTGTTTAAATTGCCATTTGTGTACACGCATATGAATCTCGCTTAAGCTGAACAAGGGCTCTGACTGATGACAAGAAACACCTGCTTCTTCCACTGTCGCGTCTGCCACTGAGATCTTTAAATATTTATAGGCGTTATACATACGGACAAGGCTTCATTTTTCATTTTCGGGCAGGCGAGATTTTTCTGTTTTAAGAATGACGACGCGGAAAGGAAGGGCGAGGGCGAAGCAAGCTACCACAGATCCTAATATGAGGACATCATCAGAGACCCTACATTTCTTTTTTTTTTTCGTGCTGCCCATTATCTGGTTTTCATGCTATGCAGTTGTGCCTCATCCATGAAGCGGATTCACTTGGGTATAGTTTTCATGCAATCATTTATTGAACACCTGTTGCTCGTTACTTGCACCACAGCCTCCGATGATAAGTTATTTTTCTTGCAGTGCATGGCACGTCTATAATCCCTGCTTCCTCTTTCCAATACAAAAACAAAAATGGCTCTTTCTAGCAGCATCAGCCGGGCGATGGCATTGATGAAGGTATTAAGCGTCGACGCATTTGAGAAATGTATTTCGCATTTATTTTCTCTCTCACTTTCTCCCGGAGAGTGGTTAGCTTCTATATATCGGATGCATCAAAGACACAAGTTATTCAGGCAGCAGTCATGTAAACGCTATAATTTATGAAATACACGAGCAGGCACACGCCCGCAAAGTAAAGGTTCAAGGAAAGGAAACTCACAAAGTTCAGTTTCTGCGTGAAGTAGTACTTGGCCGTGTTATAGTAACCGTAAAAAGTATCGAAACCACGTCGCGTAGGTAGGTACTCAGTGTCGCAGTACCCCAGGTGCCACTGAAAGATAAGAAAGGGCGAATAAACGGTTATTGCTGTTACCGATGCCGCCTGTAAGGAACTGCTGTCCCCCGAGTCAAGCGAAGCTGCCTCAGCTATACATTTAAATGTCTTAATTTTCCTTGCTTATAAGCGAAGGGCTCCGCCAGGACCAGTTTTAGCTCCTGACGACATCACTAGCTATTGTATTACACGTCTTCGTTTCCTAGCTAAAAACAAAACTTAATAGAGGAGGTAAGTTCACCGCAGACCCGTACCGCAAATGTCATTCGTCACTGCCAATTTTTTTTTGTCTACTCATTCACTAAATTTTCTCCACTATATTCCATGCAACCTTGAAAATGTGAATTCGTTCCCACTTCTTGCATTAGAATGTCAGTTAAAAGCTCGTGACCTTTTACACGAAGCAAGTATTGCGTTTGATAGCTAAAGTATAACTCAGATTTGCTTATATATGACCAGCGCATATGCAAATCTAGAAATTAATTCCAGACTTGTGCATTGCGCAGCTGGCACAACTGAGGTACACCACGTGTTTCGAAACTGGCCGTAATTGTGAGATTTCTGTGCAACCTTTCATCTTACTAAGACATGTGTCCATGTGTTTTTGCAAGTGCAAGATACAGATTTTAACGAGGCTAATTGCGTCTTGTACTGATGTGTCCCCGCGCTGTTAATTTTATCGTGTCTATACAGATCGGTCTTAAATAAAATGAAGGTTGCGGTGGCATAAAGGTTCTGCGCATGCCATCTAATGCGGATTCTCTAATTCAAAGCTTTTGTTTTTTGAAATAGTATAAACTGCAGCATTCGGTTCCGTGCTTCTTTTTTTGTTTTAAAGAATACGTAAGATATATGTATGCAGAGACCACCAAGTGGCACCTGCCTTCAACCATAAATAATTGATTTGATTTGCACCCCGCCGCGGAGGCACTGTGGATAGGGCGCTCAACTATTGTGCCGAAGGATGTGGTGTCGAATTTCTGTCTCGGTGGCCGCTTTTCGGTGGAGGCGAAAAACAACACGCCCATGTGCTGTGCGATATCAGTGCACGTTAAAGAACACCAAGTGGGCGAAATTTCTGCAAACCTTCACTACGCAGTTTCTCCTAGCACGAGTCGCTTTGGGATATTAAACCCCATAAATCAAACCAAACCTTGTACAATCAATTATTGAACTCGGCAATTGCTGTCACGTCAACGATTATAAAAATACTGCGTCTTCATTTACTATTTTCCCGACTTCTGAGACAAGCTAGGTTTTGACCTCTCGTGAATTAAATTGACAAACAGACGATTATAGTCTAGCGTAAGCCTTACGTGTCCTATAATGTACTCCTACGTCACAGCCACCGCTGGGCTGCTGCAAGCGAGCCGAAACTGCATGAGTGTGAAAAAAAAAAAGATATTTAGACGTCTTGAATGAATAAATCGAATACATGTGGTCGACATATAGTAATGTTTTACAAGTCGTTAACGAAACATACAACCAAAACTTTGTTGTCAGCAATCTTTTAACATCTGGTTTATTAAAAATACAGTCTTTTAATCCTAACTTCACCCGATAAACACACGTTTTGGACCCCTGCGAATTGAAATGATCTAGAATCGACAGTACTTAATTATCGCTGGGATCATCGATGCTCTTCGCTACGCTAATAAGCAGCACAGTAGGCGCTGTTTAAGAACGCACTGAATATGATTACCTTTCCGAGGGCGTGCGTGACGTAGCCGAGCTCCTTGAGTCGCTCAGCCATCGTGGGAATGCTCGGGTCCAATCCTATCGGCTGGGCCGGAATCAGGACAGCGTGCTGCAGACCTACGACGTGTGCATATACAAATATCCCTGGTCCGTCAGGCATGAATTCAGATCGCCACCAGCTAGACCGACGGCTAGCGCACATTCGTGCGTACGTTTTGAAATAACGATTTGAAAAAGAAAAAAAAAAGCTTTTGGATCCCTGCATGATCCATTCACTGAAAACGAAAAACAAAAAGCGCAAATGTGTGAAGAGTGAAAGCGGAGGTGAACAAAGCTTATGATTCCAAAAGAGATGAAAAAAAAAAAGCGACAAAAGTATCAGGAATCGACAGCTTCTTGAATCCTAGCTAGCTGTCTCATTTAACAGACGAGGGTGAACGTTAATCGCTCTCTCAAAACGCGCCGTCCGGACTGAGCAGGTGCAGGTGTTCCGCGTCGTGCTCGTTTTCTAAGAACCCACTGCATTTCGCATGCACTCGTGTACCCCGATCACCTAGTGTGTCTTTATTGTCGTTCCCGGATTAGGACACCGCAGCAATGGATTTATTGCGTGACTCTTCAAATTTTGTTTGTAGTTTTGCTTTTTACTTATGAACGTTTACACGCAATCTTTCTAGAAAGTTTATTGGTCACTGTGACTATACGCTGGAGCCAAATAAAGCGCCGCCAAACGTCGGCGCTGCTCGCCTGTGCCGTGTACACCCCTCTGAGTGCCTATGTATGTATGTATGTATGTATGTATGTATGTATGTATGTATGTATGTATGTATGTATGTATGTATGTATGTATGTATGTATGTATGTATGTATGTATGTATGTATGTATGTATGTATGTATGTATGTATGTATGTATGTATGTATGTATGTATGTATGTATGTATGTATGTATGTATGTATGTATGTATGTATGTATGTATGTATGTATGTATGTACGTATGTATGCATGTACGCATGTATGCATGTACGCATGTATGTATGTATGTATGTATGTATGTATGTATGTATGTATGTATGTATGTATGTATGTATGTATGTATGTACGTACGTACGTACGTACGTACGTACGTACGTACGTACGTACGTACGTATGTATGTATGTATGTATGTATGTATGTATGTATGTATGTATGTATGTATGTATGTATGTGTGTGTATGTATGTATGTATGTATGTATGTATGTATGTATGTATGTATGTATGTATGTATGTATGTATGTATGTATGTATGTATGTATGTATGTATGTATGTATGTATGTATGTACGTACGTATGCATGTACGTATGCATGTATGTATGTATGTATGTATGTATGTATGTATGTATGTATGTATGTATGTATGTATGTATGTATGTATGTATGTATGTATGTATGTATGTATGTATGTATGTATGTATGTATGTATGTATGTATGTATGTATGTACGTACGTACACGTACGTACGTACGTACGTACGTACGTATGTATGTATGTATGTATGTATGTATGTATGTATGTATGTATGTATGTATGTATGTATGTATGTATGTATAATTGTGCGCGTGTGTGTGTGTGCTCGTGTGCATGCCCGTGCGCGCGCGCATGTGTGTAAGAGCGAGAGATCGGTATATCGTCACCCATCCTGATGGGGTAGAGGCCAGTCAGAAGTGCCGCCCGGGAAGGGGTACATGTTTGCACCGTGTAGTGCTGGTTCAGCAAAATTCCGTGCGCTGCCAGGGCGTCCACGTTGGGCGTTGGAATCTGACGTGAGCCTGTAAGGCTTGTGTCCGCCCAGCCCTGCGAGAGTGAAGAGCGAAATGCATTTGGTTTCACTCGGCTTGAAGTGCACAGGGGCTGATAGGAACATGTGTCAGTTATCACCGAAGGGACAAGAGTCTGGCATTTCAGAGCGAAGCTCATGAACGTCGGTTGCTGCACTGCGCTTTGTAGGCGCTGTTGTAGGCATAACCGGCCTAGCCTACCACCTGCCAGCCTTGGCAGGTGGCAGAGTGGAGACTTGAAAGTCCTCTCCGCACTTTTAGTCGGATGGGGAGAGAGAGAGTGAAAGGCAGTGGGGTAGCGGGGTTCCTTGGGGAGTGTAACAAGAGTGAATGAAGGCGAAAACGGAAGGTGTCTACAGCAAGCATGGAGTTGGCATAAATAGTAGTTCTCAGCCATGGTGCGTCAGGAACCCCTATTGGACCAGTGGAAGTGGTGGGGGACCCCACAAAGACAGAGGGGGGGGGGGAGGGGGTGTCATGTCCGTAATTGGAATGGAATCAAGGTAAAACTGGGAGGTATTGAACTCCATACCAAACACAAAAAGGCGCCAGAGCATCCTGGTTACGGACGAAACAGCAGAGTGGCCAATAATGGGTCTGAGGACGAGCAAGACAGCACTGGAGCAGCCACCATGAAACTTCTTCAGAAGCGAACGAAAGATTACACGAGACCGACACCGACATCATCACCTACCCGCAGGCGACATACCGAAAATGCGCATCGGGTATTGCACAGTCAAGACATATTCTGCAGCATCGCCATGTCAGCAACCTCCTCCTTATTCTTATTGCTTGCGCCGAAGGGCACGCCTCTCCCCTTGGCGATGTGCGCGCTCAATCGAGATCTGCGCACGATCAGTATGGCAGCTAGCGCTGAGGTTCCGAATTACTGATTACTCAATCGCTGTTCAAAATGTTCCCCTGTATTGTGGCTCATGATGGCTGTGTATGCTCGCGGCATTAGCGCCAATTTATTGCCCTGAGATTCCTAATTCGCGATGCAGTAATAAAATTGAGTAGTTGATGTTTTCGAGGTGCCGTTATGTACTGAAGCAACAGATTGACCAACGCGCCGTTAGCTAATACGTCTCACGCAATCTGAATGCTACCGATGTAATTTCGGCTTAATAGGACCCACAAATTTTCCCTGCTGCCATGATGGTTTACTTTCACAGCAATGGTGATGTAGGATACAGGCTCAAAGCAAAAACATGTGACTATAGCCGAGATCATCTATTAACAAACAAATGGGAAAGATGCCGTCCGCCAGAAAATTCGGCATTGGCGCTGTGAGCGAAAATGCCCATCTGCAGGCAGACGGCAGGTTAGCATAGCTGACGATATAGTTAGCAGGTGACATGGCCGGGCACTGATTATTCAGATAGTTGTGTGACGTCACTAAATCACACGACACTGCCGAGATGACAGGATATATTGACTCGAGATATTCGTACGGTCTCTTCATTAAAAAATCAGCCTGTCATGACATCTGAATTCACGTTACCCCTATGCCACGGGCAGGAGCTGTCAACTCGGGTCGCTCCTTTCATATGGGAGGGTGATATCAGAATCAGCCTGTGAAAATCATTTATATTCTCGTTACCCCTACGATACACAAGCACGTCCATATGGCTTGATTGAAGCATGACTGGGCTGATAGCTTACGTTCTCGCGTTATACCCATAAAGAATGAGCTTAAGTGTCCCCAATAATGTAGCGCCTTACACTGATAGGGCGTGATAGGGGAATAATGTTGCAGGCAAAATAAGCTCCCGTCTTTGCTTTCGCAATTCAACTAGGGTTAACCAGAGCTAAACCACAGCAAGTGTGTGTGAGTTTTTTTTTTGTGAGTGAATGAGGGCGGAAAAGTGAACCGAATTCCGAGAACATTTTGGACACCAAACAGTGACCAGGCTATTAACAACAGTTTTCCCGCACTACACAGGTCCCTAAAAACTTCGAACGAGAACATCTTGAGAGCTCGGCGATCTTGTTGGAAGTTTTATTAAAGCGATAAAGTCCGACGTCAGCGGCCTTTCACCGGCGTTGGCGTGGTGAGCGAAAATTCATCTAGTATGGCGCTGTCAGGCGGTAGCTGGCAGCTGGCATGGCCGACCACAAACTGGACGTAGGGTTGCCTTACATTGCGTTGGGCAGGAGCTTCCAACTTTGGCCTCTCTTTTCATATGGCAGAGTGATATCAGATTCAGCCTGTCATAACCATTGCATTCACATTAGTCCTAGGCCACTCAGGCAGACACTTAAGGCGGAGCTCCCGAGTATTTCCCATAATTTTTTATTCCACTTCCGACCAAATGTCTCCGCAGTCTGAAAGAACCTCTTATTGAGGAGCATATATAGGAATCACCTTTCGAAGGAGTAACACATTGGTGGCTGCCGCATAGCTTTGGCATCCGGCAACGAGTGGAACGTCGCGCACACATTTTGCAGTGAGGGTCTACACCAACCAAAATGCCATCTCTGGCGGACCTAATGACCCAGAACTCTGCAGCAGTGGCTCAGCGGTAAAGAACGCTTGACCAATGACTTAGGGAGACTATTGAGCTGGGGTACACGGTGTCGATCCTGGTCGGGTGGCGTTTCGATCGAGGCGAATTACAAGCCGCCCGTGTACTGCGCGATGTCAGTGCACGTTAAAGAACACCAGATTATCCAAATCAATCGCAGCACTCTTCTGGATCGTTTCTCGTAGCCTGAGTCGCTCTGAGAGGTTAGACATTGTAAAATAAACAAAACCTTATATGTCGTAAACATTCCAGTGTTTTGTTGACAAAAGGAAATTAACTGTGCTGATTAAGCTTTGAGCGTGTGCTCTAATTAAAACTTCTAATTCCCATTTGCTCCTTCTCTATGTGTGATTAGCAGAAGCAATGCTGCACCTCCATCATCACTGGTCTTGAGCCAGTAACAAAGAGAGAGCGTAGAGAGCGGCGTGGGATCTGTCACGAGTATAAAAAAATAATCAATAACTCAGAATTGGATACAGTAGACTCCAAATCGCTACGTAATACTGAACCACGGCTTGCCCGTGTGGCACTTACCATGTCGTCCGCCATAATGAAGATAATGTGTGGGGGACCCGTCGCGGCCCGTACTGCCGAGAACGCCAGGCACAGAACATAAAGCTGGATCATGGTGGTAGACGCTGCAGCGCGCAGAATTAGCAAGGTTAGAACTATATAAAAGTATAGAGTAAACAAATTGGCAGGCAACGTTTTTCAGTGCTGTGCGACAGTGGGTGTTCATCATTTGGCTTTGCGCAAGATTCACTTCTTTCGAAAAAAAGCTAGGTTAACCGTTTTTAAGTTTAGCGAGAGTACGACAATTGGAAGTTTTCTTTCAGTAGCACATTTTAGATATGCTGTGACGAATCAAACTTGTTCTCGGGCATCTCGCCGTTTGTGTGTTTTTTTAATTGGTTCACAGGAAAGAAAAGGCGTAGTATCTGTCACACTTGCTCTGTGGACACCTGAACCGCGCTGTAAGGGAAGGGAGGAAGGTGGGAGTGAAAGTGGAAAGAGAGAAAGGGGAGCCGTAGTGGAGGACTGCGTAGTAATTTCGACCACCTGGGGATCTTTAGCGTGCACTGACATCGCACAGCACACGGACGCCACTTCGTTTCACCTTCATCGAAACGCAGCCGCCGTGGTCGGGTTCGAACCCGGGAACTCCGGCACAGTAGTCGGGCGTCTTACCACTGCACCACACCGGCGGGGCTTGTGTGTGTGCAATGCTAGAAAATGTTTATGCAGCTGGACCTGCATGTTGACTTTTTGTTGGTTGGTTATTCACTGACGGCTTCTGAAGGCTCTTGGAACTTTCGAGAGATCCACCAATTGCGATGCCAAAGCACTACACGATCGCAAAACGTCGATAGGTGTAAAGTGGGTGTAGTGCAGCCCACGGGAAAGTCGCGCCTTCGTTAGCGTCGTCGCTATATTTTTTAAACTGAAGCCCATACTGGCATACACACTTTCAAGGCAAGTCAGTGAGGCTGCAAATAAATATAATCGTCGTAGGTTAGAAAGAGAGAGAGAGAGAGAGAGAGAGAGAGAGAGAGAGAGAGAGAGAGAGAGAGAGAGAGAGAGAGAGAGAGAGAGAGAGAGACATCGTACGTTTATTGTGCAGTGATTGTAAAGCTGAACACGTTTCCTGCCCTAACGCGAAGCCCCTAAGGAAAGTAAATTTGATTCGGGCCTGCGTGAGCTGAGTTCCCTGATTCTATAATCAGCCTTTAGAACTCGAGATAAACACGCACTCTATGGACACGAGCTTTATTCTGGTGCATGAAAACTTATTCAAAAAATTAAAGAGCACTGCAGAATCCGCATTGGAGGAATGCGAAAACCCTGATGCTGCTGTTGGTTGTTTCTTGGTTACCCATTTTAGTCTCTGGTACTTTCAAATTGCGCGCCAATCCCTTCTTACGCCCTTTTTTTGGCTAGACTTAGGTTGCGTGTCGTCACATCCTTGACGTCCCCTTAATTGACTGATTTAATTACCTATTTTAGTATTTATACATTCAAATGTGGCGCCTAGCCATTAACTAATGAGACCATTTTCGCCTTTACTTTCACATTTGTTACCTCTAATTAATTACATAATTAACTTATTGGCCTAATTATTTTTCGGACACACCATTACGTCACCCTCTATCGATTGACACCCCTAATTAACTTCTACCGCTTTTCAATATTTCCCAACTGCTGCGGACATGATTTTGCTGGCGCGGTCTGCGGAGAGAAATCCGTGAACATAGGGAAGTAATGGTTTCGCATTAAAAAGCGCACATACCTGCAGCGATGGAGCGTGGCCTCCATAAGCACAACAGGTGTGTTCGCCTTCTGACGGGAGAAAGGCGGCGAAGAGATGTCGCCATGTGGGGCTCAGGAATTCTTCGGAACGTCAGTTTAGTTTTTCGTGGTTGTTCCAATCCTTTATTCTGGCATATTTTATTTTGCTTACGGCGCAATAAGGTTTCATTACTGTACGTCGAGAAGCCTACCTCTGCAGCCGTTGTTATGTAAATACGACATTACGGAAACCTCCTGCAGCATTATTCACGAAGCATGACATTTTTTTTTTTTTGTAGCTGGTGCTATATAGGGCATAAGGTGACATTATGCAATTGAAGGCCGCTTTTTGTGTCACATGTACCACTAGTACGCACTCTCTCGCTGCTATCCATTCTATCGTTTGCTTTCCCCTCCTCATCGTGTGCGACACTTTAGCCGGTAAATAAACTCGTAAATACATAACACTACAGACTTCGCACTTTGCAATGCGCACCAGTATCGAAAGCCAGGCGCGCTCATGTTGAACAAGTGCCCATGCAGTTTATTCGTGCACTTTGTGTAAAAATGAGAAAAAGGAAGCATGGCACAAAACGCTACTGTGTGTGTGGACCTCGCAGGTGTTGAAATCTTACGTAAGGCGTGTTGTCACGTGCACACCTGTTAAACTCCTTCACTTTCTTGCGTTGTTCTGCCGTGCTTTCAAATGAAGGTAGTTTAACTAGTTTTGCGTCGCGCTCTCTACGATACTATAGCAATTAATCTCCGTGACTGTAATGGTTAGTCTATGCGGTAACTGATTGTGCCCATGATCCTATTGCAGTTAATCCCGGGATTATTATAGCTAGTCTTTTATGAAATTAACGTTCGATATAACTGTTCCCAAGGAAAAATTCTTCACAGTGTTTACTTCCTTTGTGCTTATAGTATCAGTAATGTCAGGATAAAAGCGAACCAAAGCTCGAGTGAGGGAATATCGGCCGGATGAACTTGCCTGCCCCGCACTTGAACTTGGCCTATATATGATGCTCGCAGCGCAGTGTCCCCCGTACACTCCTCAGTGCAGTAGCAGAACATATGCCGCGCTGGCGCCGTCATATAACTCTTGTTATGTCCCCGGCCTTGGCGCTACCACTTGCAGCTCTCCGCTTACACTCTCACCTCCCGCAGGCTGCTATTTTCTCCCCATTTGTGCGGCATGCAAACACGGGACTTTTCTTCTTATTCTTCCTTATTTGTATTCCATATTTGTGTTAACGTACGTACGTTACGTACGTACGTACATGCGTACGTACGTACGTACGTACGTACGCATGTATGTATGTATGTATGTATGTATGTATGTATGTATGTATGTATGTATGTATGTATGTATGTATGTATGTATGTATGTATGTATGTATGTATGTATGTATGTATGTATGTATGTATGTATGTATGTATGTATGTATGTATGTATGTATGTATGTATGTATGTATGTATGTATGTATGTATGTATGTATGTATGTATGTATGTATGTATGTATGTATGTATGTATGTATGTATGTATGTATGTATGTATGTATGTATGTATGTATGTATGTATGTATGTATGTATGTATGTATGTATGTATGTATGTATGTATCATGGAAAAAGCAAGAGAGTTCCAGAAACCCATCTACTTCTGCTTTATTGATTGTGCGAAAGCGTTTGACTGCGTAGATCACAGCAGATTGTGGCAAGCTCTCCAAGAGATGGGAGTTCCAATTCACCTCATCTGTCTCCTCAGGAACCTGTATGAAGGACAAGAGGCCACACTCAGAACTGGGCATGGTCTTACCGATTGGTTTCCGATTGAGAAAGGAGTGAGGCAAGGCTACATACTGTCGCCCTGCCTATTTAACCTATATGCAGAGTACATCATGAGGAAGGCCGGTCTGGACGAGTCTTCATATGGAGTGAAGATTGCTGGAAAACGTATCAACAACCTTAGATATGCGGATGATACCACTTTAATGGCAGAAAGTGAAGTGGAACTCAGGAGACTTCTGACGCGCGTACAAGAAGAGAGTGAGAAGTTTGGGCTTAAACTGAACATCAAAAAGACAAAGATCATGGCGTCTTGCCCTATCAAGTCCTGGAGCATCAATGGACAAGAAGTGGAAGCTGTGACAGATTTTCTCTTCTTGGGCTCCAAGATTACCTCGGAAGGAGACTGCAGCCATGAAATTAGGAGACGCCTGCTTCTGGGAAAGAGAGCAATGGTTAGCCTTGACCGCCTAGTAAAGAGCAGAGACATTAGCCTGCCAACCAAGATCCGTATAACTCGTGCTATGGTCTTTCCAGTTGTGATGTATGGATGTGAGATTGGACTGTGAAGAAAGCTGACCGCCGAAGACTTGACGCGTTTGAATTAAGGTGCTGGCGGAGACTCTTGAGAGTTCCTTGGACTGCCGGAAGATCAAATCACTCGATATTGTCGACTATAAAACCTGACTGCTCATTGAAGGGTCAAAATCTAAAGTTAAAACTCAGCTACTTTGGTCATCTGATGAGAAGAGAGGAGTCGCTGGAGAAATATTTGATGTTGGGAAAGGTTGAAGGGCACCGGAGAAGGGGTAGGCAGCGAACGCAGTGGTTAGATGGCATCCTCGATCGAGGTGCTGCAGATGAAGTTATGTGATGTTAGGAAGATAGTGAGAGACCGGAAAGCGTGGCGTGAAATGGTCCATAGGGTCACGAAGAGTCGGACACGACTGAACGACTGAACTGAACTGAACTGATGTATGTATGTATGTATGTATGTATGTATGTATGTATGTATGTATGTATGTATGTATGTATGTATGTATGTATGTATGTATGTATGTATGTATGTATGTATGTATGTATGTATGTATGTATGTATGTATGTATGTATGTATGTATGTATGTATGTATGTATGTATGTATGTATGTATGTATGTATGTATGTATGTATGTATGTATGTATGTATGTATGTATGTATGTATGTATGTATGTATGTATGTATGTATGTATGTATGTATGTATGTATGTATGTATGTATGTGATGTATGTATGCGAACGTATCTATTTGATGCACACAGTGCTGGACAGCTATGATTTACACCGTACAAATGATGGTCGAGCTATAGAAGGTTTGGTTATCGTCATTTATACCACCTGGGACGGGACTGTCGTCCTGCTTACACCACGTAAGTATCTTACGGTAGTCCAGAACTCGGAGAGACACCAAAAAGCTCTGAAAAGTCTGTATTTATAGTTCGGCTGATCAGCGGCTACAAAAAAAATACATGAGCAACTTGGAAGCGGCGATATCAGCAAGGGTGCTCGGCAGTCGTCGAAGAACAGAACAAACCGTTGTTAGTGGCTGTGTTCAATTCTAAGCTGTTAAAACAATTTCAGCATAACACGCCGAATGTAACTACAATAATCTAGAACAGTCTCAATGCAGTTGGTCGAGGCTGCGATCATAATAGATAAACTTAGATGTTTGCCGATTAAAAACATGATAAAACAGCGTGCAGAGGGCATTGAGCATGAATAAAAATAAAACATCTACAAAGCTTAGTGGCCTAACGCGTCGACCCTGCTATTTACAATGAAATGTAAGGTGATCGAACTCTGAGAATGCGGAAAAAAATAACTCAGAATGAAAACACAAAGGGAGCATAGTTAGCCTTCAGTCGGAAACATGTACGACTGCAGAGAATGCGCGGCGCTACTTCGATGATGCAGTTTTATTTCGCACTTATTGGTATTTATGGTCATTAAATCGATGATCGACCTTGTACGGGCCGATGTAACGGTGGTGCAAAAGCTTTTTATTGAGAAGAACAGATTGAGTCTGCGGCGTCGAATGACCATCGACCCATATACGAGGTTGCACAGTTTGTATTCCGCGTATTCCACGGGGTGTCGGCACAAGTGCTACCTTCCTGTGTTGGGGCACTCTTGGTGCTTTATCCATAAGCCGGGCAGGCTGTCGAGCTTCTGCGCGCTGAAGGTCGACGCCGATGTCGTGGTTGTTTTCTTTCGTGACGTTTGCATCATGGCGTCTAGCATGACCTTGGCTTCTTTCCCGTGCGCGATCTTGAACGATATCATCTGGTTGTCTCCTCCATTGCACTATTCTAAGCGAAGGCCACCTAAGACAGAATGATGTCTCAGGTCCTGCATGGTGTGTACTGAAGTACCGCCATCAGTACGCTTAACATCAACGCTCGACAGCATGCATGGCTTGGAGTGACGCCTGCGCCGCAAAACGTTGACCGCTGAAGCCGAGACAATGCTCTTGGGATGTTAGATGGAGGGCAGTTTTATTTGACTTGACTTACACCTGTTTGTGACTGACGGGGTGATACAAAATGTGTTCGTGGAGTTTGTTAGGTGCGAAAATAAATAATCTGTCAGTTAGTTGTCCATATTATTGAAATATTCATTCTCTGACAGCCCGTCGTGGGGGTCCAGTGTTTAGGGCGCTGGACTACTGTGCCCAAGGATGCGGGATCGAATCCCGGCCGCGGCGGCCGCGAAAAGCAAGGCGCCCGTGTGCTGTGCGATTTCAGTGCACTCTACAGAACCCCAGGTGGCTGAAATTTCTGGAGCCCTCCATCACGGCGTCTATCATAGCCTGAGTCGCTTTGGGACGTTAAACCCTACAAAACAACCAATTATTCTATGATAGCGCGCATCGAAGTGTTCTCGCTCTGCATTTCCTATGCCAAGCATGCGTGTGTTGTTACCGCTAGCCCTGGCGCTCGGGGAGGTGAGTACAGCCGGCGTGGGTACAGCCGCAACTGCGCCGAGACTGTGTTTCAATCCCGCTGTGAAGCAAGCAATTCTGCTTCGCTGCACGAGAGCCCGATGTGATTGTCGCGGTTTTAACGCGATAGCGTCAAATGCCTCGTTACCCAGAAAATACGTCGTCGGCGTCAACGTTGTCCGCATTATAAGTGAAAAATCACGGGCATGGCGCTGGCAGGTAGTAGCTGGCTGATGACAAGGCTGAGCTCTGAATCTTCGATGGTTCATGCGACTTATGAAGGCCACATGTTATCGGAAAGTGCGGAGAAGCTGCCAAATGATGTTGTTGATTTGACGTGAAAGGGTTTGATTGAAATCAACCTTCCAGGTTTCTTGGATGCTGAGTGCATGTACGCCAGGGTAATCGTTATCGTGTCATGCCCTCTGAAGTGTTCATCTAGCTTTTGTTTTATTTATTACATGGAACTGCTATACATCTGCTACCTTCCAGCCTCACTGGACCAGGTCACTTTATGCGAGCCCCTCATACATAGTGAAACAGCAACCTAGTACCAATCTCGTCGCGCGTCAAAATTCCGAGATACACACGCGTGCATCAAGTAAAGACAGCAACTCGAGAGGTCGATGCCTGAACAAAGACTTTATTGACGGGCAGAGGTCACTAAATGTCGACTCATCACATTATGCGCGGCTCTCCCATAGGGTAAAATGTTTCGTGAGACCAAAATATCACTTAAAATATTAGGACCTTCCACTGTGGGCATACGTCTAGCAGTCGAGATGACTTCAATGCTCTTTCTTTAGCGTCTTCTAAAGAATGTGTAAAAATAATAAAGCACAGTGACAGAAACAAATGAAGGATCAGTAGTTTCTTATTGATACAGGGGAATTCACTGATCAAGACACAAATGTTCCCCTAAAAAGAAGCCACGTTTTGACAATTCAGGTATGCAGCAATAAAAAGTAGGGAAAGTTTAGCAAGGCTAAACCTAAATATACGAAGCAAAAGCGCGCCATACCTCCATGGATGTTTGCAAACCTCATGGACTCCGCAGCCAGGTCTAGACGGCACGAGGATATCGAGAGCATCTTGAACGAGGAGACTATGCATATTTACTAAGAGCGACATCGTTAAGAACTGGCACTCCGGGCAGTAACGGCAGACACTTAGAGTCTTTGCTAACATAGCCCGAGTTTAGGCTTGAATTAATTGCTCTTACAATTCTAGGCGACACGAAGGTGTCGCGGGCATTTTGAAGGCGGAGGTCCTAGGAGGAGCCAGATGGGCAGCGGTGGCGGGGAAGGATATGCAGAGGACAGGAATACTGTGTAGCATTGTGTAAGGCAATGCATATTCGTGGAGATATGTGCCGATGACGCAATAATGAAGTTTGCCTGGTGTGCGAAAAAGAAGAAGCGACCGCCGCTGGCCCTGGGTGCCACACACGCGATGAAGTGGGTGACGCGCAGGCCGCTCGCCACTAGGTACGTTCAAGGCCATATGAAATAAACGCAGACCAAGCTGCAGGAGGGCGTAGTAAAGCTTTGGCTTTAAAAGAGGGTGAATATAGCCGATTTCACATATATCTTGCACGCGCTTGCCGATCACTCCGCGCGGTTGACAGCCAGTATCGTGTGCTTTTCGAACTACATGTCGTCTTGATCAACTTTCATTCGTGAATAATGGATCTAAACGCACCACCATGCATTGCCTCCGCTATGGTATTAACATTTTATAGCGTTCTAAAACTAAGGTCACCATACACCAATTTCGCCGATGTTTGCCAGGAGCTTGATTAGAAAACCTAGAATGGAACCACACATGGAGGGATAAAGCACGTGTGCCGCATCGAGGTGTTCCTTTCATGATGAAGGGACTGTAGGGTTGTCAAAAGTAAGGAGCTGAGGCAATGGTTACCCTGGGGTCACGAGGCGAGTGCTAAATATGGTCTTGCTTGAGAAGGCAGTAGATGCCGTGAAAGCCATTCAATACGCATAGACTGCGGGATACGTGCCGCAAGCAGGTGAATGACCTGACATTTTCCTGGGCAGCTGCTGACATGTTGGACCGACCGGACTGATTGCAGGTCATCAGTACGGATGAGAACGTGGGCCGCAGGAGACAGCTGTGGCGGTCACGGAGCGGAGTGCCTGACTGCAACGAGTTCAGCACAAAATTATGTAGGTGGTTCCATTAGTTGAAATGTGAAGGTCTGATTAAGGCCAGTTCTGCACGGACTGCTGTTCTTGATGCACAACCTTGGATGCTTGCATCCACGTATACAGCGATTGACCCTTGAGGCAGTTGAGCCTCTTGCTCTTCCAATCTCTGTCAAAAGACTCGTGAGCGTTTGCAGTCGTTCGAGAGCATTGAGAATGAGGAGCCACACAACTTATTTCTTCCTGGCCGTGAAGCTCCGAAAACTTCTCGTTCCGAGACATGCTTCAAGTTAGAGTGGATAATCCTGTTCAGTATATATGTGATGCTTTTGTTGGCCAAAGGTTTAATGGTCATTATATGAGATGTCGATCTAGGAGTAGGCGCAATCGGGTTATCGATTATAAAAAAAGAGCGCACCTTGAGAGCCATCACTTTCCAAAGATGGATTCGGTTGATTGTCTTCCGAACGGCGCTTGTGAGAGGCAGGAGGGCTTTTGATCACGGTTGGTGGTGTTGATAAGTTTATTGGCGAGGCTGACTCCTTCCTCATGACACACGGTTGGAGGCCCATCTCAGCGTGTAGACTGGCTGACTATTGGCGTGGTAAGTTCAGACGCAGATCCCTTACGGGCTGTTCAGCATTTTCGGCATTTTAGGAAGATGAAGTGGGCGCCGCTGCAGATGAACCGGAAACAAGAAGGTACTCATGGGGGTTGTATTTGAAGCTCCCGTTGCCGAACTTGCGATAACACCGGCAGTGCCGGCCCTTCAAGGACTGGAGTAATAATGGGAACTAGGCCTATGACGTGGACGTCTGAAAGTGGCGCGTGAGCAGTGGCTAATTTTTGGTATTCAAGTCACGGCTACGCTATCTACGAGCTGGGCACTTTCATCTCCACATATGCATATGACTGCCGGTCCTGGAGACCAGATGAAGGGGCAGGCACGAACTCGGCAACACTATGCTTGTCACAAGGTGGCGATGTGTTTGGTGATTTCACCAGCTTGTCCAAGTTATCAGTTCAGCTGCCAAGGCGAGGAGGTACTGGAACAGTTTCGGAGTACAGGGCAATTAGTATCCTCAGTGCGGCTGCTGCATAGCTGTAACATTCGATAAAGAAGCTCAGGCTTGCTACTGCTATGTTCCTCAGTGTTGAGCAGCTGTTGAAGGCAGCTGCGAACAGAGACGGTAGAGATTAGAATTGTAGCTTTGAAAGAGGTCCTATTATGTGAAATAGTGCAGGATGCTTCATAATTAATACGACGAGAGTTCGAAGGATTAGACTGTAGCGCTAAACCAGCGACCAGGATCGGGTAAGCGACTCACCGATTTGACTTTCCGCAAACAAGCGGCCGTCAGAGCACGCTCCCTCTCGCTGATCATGCCATTGCTTGACTCTTCAGACGGGTTAAATAGCGAGCCTCCTTACTATCATTAAGTTGATGAAATAGAAAGGGGTTAAATAAAAAAGGACCAGCTGTTCGTCTGCTTACGTTCTTTTGTAGTGAGCGTGTGCGAGAAGAGAAGAACATAAGGTTGGGCACAAAAGCATAGTTCAAAGCAACGGCTGGCGTTACTTGTCCGGCGCAATGAATTAACGTTGTGTTTTCAACGCGCGTCAGAGAGTTTCGGATTCTCATCGTATGGTTACAATTTTTCTCGTTTTTATTTAAGCCATGGATTAACATGCCGCAAATCGCTCGAAATTTGTCGTTTGGTGTGTGTAGCCTTTTAGGTTGCATTCTCTATATTTTTGTGTCCCAAGATAGCCATTTTTTCTCTACTGCAAATTGTTTTGCATCATTTTGTTAAACAACAATTTTATCAGCTCGTAAATTATTTTATATACACATTTTGATCTCCGCTAGCATTTTTTTTTGAAATGTTGAAATCAACACGGACACTTAGAGGCAGACAAAGCTGACTTAGGGTTCTCCCCGTGTTCATTGTAGTGCTTAAAAGTATGTGCCGTGTGATCTGCCACCCTTCAGACATTCATTAACATTTCGGTTTAATTTCTAGTTATCATAATTTGAAAAGTAGACTAAAAGTTGGTGCCCCGCACTTTCTTCAAGCATGTGCCTAACAAAAGATCGCATGACAGCGGATGTCGGGTCTAAAAGAAAGGGTCGGGGAGCAACTTACTTCTACTGGATGACGCCACGAAGTTCACATCGTAAGAAAACATATTACACAAGCATGCAACAGCTGCGCTTACCTGACCCTGTAATGATAGCGCTTGATTATAGAGCAAAATTTCATCGCTACTTTTTTTCTCCCCGCAGTTCTATGCAGGCGAACACGGTGGCAAACGGTATTGTGTTTCTCTATCATGGCGTCGCGAGACCAAGGCAGAAGGCGGCTACGCTGCGACCCCTTATTGGGGCCAAAGAGCCGGGCCATAATGTAATGGTCATCCTTCGCAAGGTAATTAAGCGCTTGCGGTTATTCGCAGTGTCCTGTGAGATGAGGCCCAGTGCTAGTATGTAATTGTTAGTACGGACCAGAAGAGGCGCCGCAGACGAGCCGAAAAGAGGAAAAGAAAATGGAAAAAAGCTGTTAAAGATGCACAAAAATGGCTTTTAGATTTTCTCAGTCTACAGTAAACCCGTCCTTCAGACGAACGGGGAGGGGGAGGGGAGCACTACCAGGCTAAGAGCAATGAAAAATGACAGTCTGCGCATTGACCTGTGCCTAATATTTACATTTAAAGAACCGAAAGTAAAGGCTTTATATTCGAGGTGACTAATGCCATATAGCTCAGATAACGTTTGTAACAATGAAACAAGAATATTTAGTTAATAAAAAACAAAAACATTTAAAAAGCGTCACACTCCATGATGCCTTTTTAGATGCGATCGAGTGTGTCTACGAAGGGCGTTCATAAAGTTGTTATCATTGGCATGAAGGAAAGCAGGTAAAAAAAGTGATATCTGGGTATGAGCTTAATATGTATCTGCACATTCTCCTCCCAAGACCATAGACTTTTGCCACTGTTGGAAGAGCTGTCACAAATATTCTCTGTAGTCCCCTTAACTTTGTCAGTTCGGGAAGAGCTCGACTTGAGTATTCACTTTTTGTACGTCCCGGTGATGACACCCGCGCACTGTATTCTTAATGGTAGGGAAGAGAAGAAAAAATATTACAAGGGTTCAACGCTGCTGAACCAAATATTGAGAGACGATATCAGAGAGAGTTTCCGATTTCCCAATGGATGCTGCCCTATCTTTGATTTAAAGCTTTAGCAGTGTTGCGTGGTACTATGGTAAATATAATTTTTGCATTTCACTAAAGTTAGAGAGATGCATGCTCATTTTAATGCCTTTCGTGCACGCATGGCACAAAATTATGATGCCGATAATACGGAATTTATGAACGCCCCTCGTAAAGATGATGCATCCACCTGTCGATTAGCCTAAAAGAGTGCCAAGCCGACCTCGGCTGTCTTACAGCTCATCGCAGAATGTAGATCATTTTTCAGCAGCTGAAACATTCTAGAGGACACTTTGGACCACTAATGTGCGATGAAGCAAAAGCCATTATAGCGCGGTGGATTGGAGCCCTCCACCCTCGATCCCACGTCCTTGGCCACAATGGTCGAGAGCCGTAACCACTGCACCACCACGGCGGGATTTTTCCAAAATGAGCTTGCGCTTCACCTTCTATTGGCGCGTTGTTAGAGTAAAAAAATAAATAAAACCATCGCAGTTAGCATGCAAAACGCACAAAGTACATGCTGCTCGATGAAATCACATATTTAGTACATGCTTGTGTGCATATGTACACGGGCTTTCATAGACTGCGCAATGTATGCTTCTTTTATGCGCGCACTAACATGTGCGCAGCACATGGGAGCTTCTGCATTCGAAATGCACCTGTCGTGGCCGCGATGTGATGTGTAATATTCGATTTCCAGACGGAGCAGGTGGTTCAACAGAATTAGTGACCTCGTTCGGGCTTTAATGATGCACATGCTAGGCATGATCGCAACACAACGGCCTTCACCGCGCATTGACACTGCGCAGCACACGCGTGCTATTTGGGATTTCGTTTTCATGGAAATACGGCCATCGGAATTCAACGCCCCTCGTCGAGCGTCAGTAAACATATGCCGAACACAGCCAGCATGATTGTTTGTTACTGATCAATAGATAAAGTATGTCGACTTTGTATATAGTCGATGTTTCTCGCGCTTATTTTATGTAATTAAAGCGCGGTCTTAGATTAAAACCAAACATAGCTGTAGAATAAGTTCCCTACTAGACTGAGTCTAGACTGACCTTGCGCTCTTGCGTTGTCGCGACGTATTGTGTATATAGGCCTAATTTCGCAGGATGAAATGGCCCGACGAAAACGGGACGTTGGAACAACAGAACATGCGTACACACAAACATCACAAGATGTGCAGACGTCCGAATACATATTTGTTTTCGCTGAGCCAATCATTTCCGCGAAACTATATGTGCACCAAGCAGCCGGAGTAGCCACACTTTTGAAATTTATGCAAGGTCATTGTGCGGTCTGGCAGTTGCAAGATTTCCGCCGCGTGACATTTTTGAACCTCACGCGGACCTCACTCCTATTTGAACATGCCTTGCATGATGAACGAGGTAGCTAGAGTCGAATCCTAGATAGGCCAATTATTCCTACTTTGTGTAAGACAGTTACATCATGAACGCATGCGCCATGCTTGCAATAAAGATGCTTGCTCAGATTTCACTTGTCTAAAGTTTTTATAAATGTCTATTTTTAGATCACTTCCGTGATCTCCTTTCACTGCATGCAAATCAGCAACACTCCAAGTATGTGCTGCAAGTATTTGAGAAGCAACGAAATATGAAACAAGTTTGTCAGCGTTAATTGAATGAAAAAGAACCAGCCACATATGGAGAGACGTGGCTTTAAAAAATGAGAAGGGTTCAAAGCTGCTGAACCGAATCTGGAGCGAAAGCATTAGCTGCGGGTGACCGAGCTTTCTTGTTGTTGTTGTTGTTGTAGCTACGCCTCTTCACGGCGTAGCTGCAGCCACTCGAGGTCTTGAAAACCTACCGCAGTGAAGCTTTCGCTACAATAGCAAGAAGTGGGAGAAATTTGTCTTGAAAATATTTTTTTCTGCTAGCTTGTATACCTCGTTTTCTAAGTTACCTTGAAGTTTCTTTGCTTAAACCCACTGAGAAGTACTCTAAATATTGTTTCTTGACCCATGTTGCTGAGCAAATTGAGAAACGCTCGAACTGTTGAAAATTTTCTCCGTTCCAGTCTTCTGAATAGATCACCTGGTTCGGGAGATATAGTCGCGGTGTTTTTTCTTTGTATTTTAGGCCGCTTTGCTTGTTGTACTCTTCAAACCACACTACATGTAAGGAAAGTCATTGTTTTTCCAATATCAATTTTAAACCTTTGCAGGGAATTTTCCTTAGCGGAGACATATCTGCGAAAACTGCAGAGGGAAAATTCGGAACTGAAAATTTTGTAGTACGACAGAAATTATCGCCGGATGTGATTACTCGTAACATTCAGGTACAAATGCAATGGATTCTGCACACTTTAACCCTGTATGCGTTTGTCGGAATAATGAGCGGTAAAATATAGAAAAAATTGGTGAGCGATTAAGTTTCGTCTTGAGGGGTATGACGCGATATCGTTTATGGCTACCATCTGCGGCTCCTCTTGTGTATCCTAGTTCGCCTACATCCATGTAGTTGCTAGCTTAATCTCTAACCCTCTTTCTACCTGTATTATCTCGCACATGTTCATTAGCATACAGTCATAAGCTACTCTTGGATGGATTGGACAAACGGACGGACGGATTTGGGTGGGTGAATGGATGGATGGATTATTTGGATTATTTCATGTTTCACAACATGGGGATAGAGAAAAAGCTGCTGATGAGTAGCTTGAGAAGCCTTCACGCCCCGTGCTCACGTTACCCGTGTACACTAAGAGTAGCGTGCCTAACTATAATCACCTATGGGTCCTGAAATGTTTGATTTCCCATCTGAAAGCAAAAACACGAGTTGGTAGGTATTCTTAACATATTATACGATCGCAGCCACGTGGGATTGTTTCAGAATTGTTCTAGATCGTCGCAGTTTTCTGGTTGCTTTAAGTCTATAGTCGCGTTTACATGAAGGTGACAGTAGCGCATCGCACCCGGTTCCTAGCGCATTGCATTAATGTAAACAGGGGTAATGCGCTACGAAAGCGTATCACATTAATGTCCAAGGGTAAGTCGACTTTCTCCGGGCATGTCAACCTGGTCGCATCGCGCTAAGGACAAGGTGGTGGCGTCCGACCAAGCGGTGGCCGCTCGCCCCACCGCCAATTCGTGCAATTTCGAAAGGCACCATCATGACGTGACATATGCCGCCATCATCATGGTTTCGCGCGCAAGTGGCACAGGAACACACCATCGAAAACCTCTGGATCAATTTAAAACAAAATCAGCCGGAAACGTAGCGATGTTCAGACAGAGCAGAGGGGATGCTATCCGGTGCCGTGGCCGCTAAGTGTTAGCGCTTGTCAGCGCTGTCAGACTATTGATATGCCAACAATCGAGGGAGCTCTTTTCTTACTGCGTGACGATATTTTTTCCATGCATATTTGCTGAGGAAGTTTGCGGCCAAAAAATATTGTTTTGATCTTAAATTACTCTTAGTGGTATCGCCATGGGTCGGTCTGAAAGTGGAAGCTTTATTCACCTGCGAGAACAGTTCTGTTATGGCCTCCGATGTACGGGAATTTGGCGAGGTTTCTCTCGGGTGCGTCCACAGTCAGGTTCGTCGTCTGTCCGTGCGCCGCCGGAAATGTCAGGTACATGAACAGGCCCGGCTGTCATTAAACGGTACGCAGACACCATTCGCAAGGCAAAACGCCGGCAAAACGACGTGGCGAGAGACTTCATCCGCCGCCACCTGCTCCTGGACCATCCGGACTCCAGAGTGGCGGATGGGTGCTCCCCCCCCCCCCCCCCCCCCCCCTCCTGTCCGCTCCCCACCAAGGGCCTTTCCTTTGCCGACCGGTCCTTCCTCCTTCGACTCCGGGTCGGCTCCGCTCGGACAGCCTCCCGACATCACCGGTTCGGCCTCACCCCCTCTCCGGCATGTATGCAGTGCGGACACCCAGATGAAACACTGTGAGTGTCCATCTTTCGCGCTGCAGCGTGGCGCCCTTTACTTAGGCTATCGCTCCCTCTCCCTTCCCTCTTCCACTTCAGAAGAGGTTCTCTTTCCTCGTGGGCCCGTCTCGCACAAGCCCTTCGACCTGCTCCTCTCCTTCCTGGCGGAAACCGGCCTCGCCGACCTCATGTAGACGCCCTGAGGGACATGACACCTTGACGGTGGTTGTGTAGCGCGAGCGATTCTTTCTCTCTGCTCTTTCCTTCCCTCCCCCACTCTCCAACTATCTACACGTCGTCAGTGGCGGTATCGACTCCGTCGGCAGTCGGCCAGTGCACTCCCCCTCCTATTTCAAGACCAGCCACGAAGAAGAAGCCTAGAGGTGTCTTCTGGCCGGTTAGTTGGTGAAGATCATTTATCTTCGAAACTTCTGGAATAAAACAAGGAACAAAAAGGAAGAAAGAACACACAGCGCACATAACGCACATTTTTTTGCGCAGTTTTGAGAAGGAACAGCCTAGACTGGGTAAAACGCGGTGGACTCGTCAAACACGTGGTTAAAGGGACAATGAAGGAAAACACCATCCGTAACAAGAAGCTACTACAAAGTAAAAACTTGTGTGAGGCACATAGATTTTTTTTTCGCACTCATTTGCCGCTTTTCACTCACTTACTATTTGTTCTCTTTTTTTTGCGCTCATTTTTTCTTTCCTCGCCCTTCTCTTTTTTTTTTTTTTTTTTGCTGTTTCTACATTTCTCTGTTTTTGGTTTTTACTCTTTGTTTCCTTTTACTGCTATTTTCCCCTTTTACTGTTGACTGACTTCTTTCAATGTTTTAATGCAATGACGAAGCCTGACATTAAAGGTTTGCAAAGCGGTTGTACGTTTTTTTGTATTGTTTTTACGCATTTTGCCTAATTTCGACGTCCGTGGCTGTTTTGAAGACTGCACGCTATATTTACGTCCATAAATATTCGACGTCGAATTGACTTTTCTGACTTTAATTAATTAACGTATTATTTCACATCAAATAAATTTTGCGTATAGAGACTTTTTTTCACAGTCCACCCCATACAATTATTATTTTATTCATGAATCACGTCATTCTTCTACAGGCAAGGTGTGATACTCTATGCGGACGTATGAGCCTATAAGGGCTTTCGCCCTAATAAGTTACTCTTCAGGGATACTAAAGGCGTTTCTACCTCCCAAAAAGATGACTGCGTTACTCAGGAAATCGCAATTGAAGTCCTTGACTTTTGTCCCATTGACCTTCATCGGTGGAAGCACCAAGGGAAGGGCGAAATCGCATTCAGAGACGCAATGGTAAAGCCACCTACCCACCAGAAGCACCACACGCCAGTGAGGCATTAGCAAACAGAGGAATTTGCATCCTTGCTTGCAGCGGGTGTAAAAAGAAAAAAAAAACACGCCAAGAAAGAATTCTTCAGGAATCCACTTGGTACAAATTGTATTCCATTGGAATCTATTGACTTTGTTAATAGGTGTAAGCATAAGTGCTCAATTTATTTATTTATTTATTTATTTATTTATTTATTTATTTATTTATTTATTTATTTATTTATTTATTTATTTATTTATTTGATCATACTGCAGACCCAGTGAAGGGTCCTGGCAGGAGGGGCAACAATTCCAAAAGAAAACAGAAAAACATAAAGTGCAAAAACATGAACATAAAAATGACACAAGTGCAAGCAAGACAGCAAATCAATGCACGGCCTTTTCTAAGGAATCAAAGTCCTGAAGGGATGATAATGGCAGGTTATTCCATTCGGTTATGGTGCGCGAGAAAAAAGAAATTTTGAAAATGTTAGTTCTGGCAAAGTAAGGTGTTAGTGATTCGGTGTGCGTAATTCTTGTTGCCTTAGACGATGCCGGTTTAAGATACAAATCAGGAGCCATTGATAATTTATTATTTTTTAGTAGAAAGAGGAATTTTAGCCTGTGTATTCTGCGCCGAGATTCTAGGGACTGTATGTTATGTTTAAGCATTAGGGTAGATGGTGAGTCAGTGCTGCGATATTTAGAAAATATAAACCGAACAGCCTTGCGTTGAATTCTTTCGAGAACATTAATGTTAGTTTTAGTGTGTGGATCCCAAACAGTGCACGGGTACTCAAGTTTAGGTCTAATCATGGTGTTATATGCTAGCTGTTTGACGTCGGAAGGTGCTTGTTTTAACTTATGTCTAAGAAAACAAAGGTTACGGAAAGAAGATGAGCATACAGTGTCAATATGTTTGTTCCAGCTAAGTTTATTCGTTAGTGTTACACCGAGGTATCTGTAATCTTCGACTTCTGAAAGGTTCCGGGTGGGAAGACTGTATGAAAAATTATGGCGGTTCTTTTTGTTCATAATCCGCATAAATACTGTCTTGTCAGCATTTAATTCCATTCCCCATTTATTACACCATTCGCTAATACTATATAAGTTAGAATTAAGTAAACTCTGGTCGCCAGGAACATTAATTTCATTATACAAAGCACAATCATCGGCAAACAATCTAATTTGAACAGGGTGAGTAACGACGTCGGTAATATCATTAATATAGATAAGGAAGAGTAGTGGCCCAAGGACACTGCCCTGCGGGACACCGGAGGTTACTGGAAGTTGGCTGAAACAGTGACCATCGATACTGACATATTGAAATCGGTCGGGGAAATAAGCTGAAACCCAGTTAATAATAAATCAAGGGAGAGCAATGATGCTAGAACGTACTGAGTAATACATATGCCACCGCATAAGACGAGTTCGCAGGGATGCGCCACAGTGGCATGCAATGGCGCTAGAGGTCGACGCGGTAGCCGTTCAAAGCGCGGTCAGGCATTCGTCATCAAATCCATCACTGTGTTGCGGCCTCGTCTAATGGCGTTTTTCTGTTCAGCTACTAGAAGGCAGCATACACGCTCGGACAGCACTCGAACATGGTGCTTCTCCTACGTTATTTTCAGACCAGCGTCTCTTCGTGACCGTAGACGCTTCTGTGGCGTTCTTCATTTCAATGTCATCACCGTCACAGCTGCTTAAGCCGAGCAATGGAGCCTAATGAAAGGAGATGTAGGGCGTTTTGCATAACGCTTTGAGAGTTATACGTTATAGCAGAAAACTGCACGCCTCTGGCGACAACGTGCTATGCCTATAACCATTTCATGCTTACGTCTACTGTCGATTACCGGATAGGCAGCGTTTATTTATTTATTTATTTATTTATTTTGCGGAACCCGCGTATAGGGCACACTTTGCCACCATGACACAGGTGAAAAGTGCATATGAAGAGACTCGAAACTAGGAGTGAAGGCGCTCTTTCACGATGTGCAGGACTCAAAGCTTGTCCAAATCGTGGCTGGAGATGATGTCAACAGCTGGGTCGGGGACGAAGTCGGTATCGTACCTGCCATCTTTGTCGGTCACCAGCGTCTCGTTCTCCCAGTAATCGTAGCCACATTTGTCGTACTGCATTCCATCGAAGAACCGACACTAATCCGTCAATTGACAATAGCTGGCCTTTCAGCCAGCAATCCTGACTCGTATCTCGCTTGGACACAGGGACCACATCAGCGCTCACTCTTGGACTTCACAAAATCAGCCAACCTTTTTCCATTCATTTAATCATTAGCTCATTCATCTCATACCCTACTGATGCCCTGAGGTAATAAACATCTTTAAAAAATGCATCACGCAGCTGTGTACAGCGTATATTCGCCATTATGATTTTCATTTGCCTACATTGAACTTCGATTAGGCTGGGTAAGAACTCTGGTTGACATGTAGAAACCGTAGTTCTGTCACTATATGGCCTGCCACGTGTGTAGCGTAACTATGTGCACCGAGCGCAGTGAGAAGGCTTCATTTGTGTGCGTGAGTGCGTGTGTGTATGCGCACGCTCGCGTACAATAGTGGCATCGTGAAGTTTTCAGAGTCTGTACAGCAGCAGATGCTTGGTCCTCACAGTATATCTTGTTATAAGTTCCTTCGTTTACAACGACATTTGGCCGCTATATTCACAAAACGCGTGTCTTCTCTGCCCAAGAACAAGAGGCTGTGTCGGTTCATTTATTGGTTTATTTTAACTTAATTTGACAGAAAAACTTATATCGGTAATCTAACAGGGTGCCATGAAAGAACAGCACACTAGAGAACAGCATGCGTCAAAACAGCACACAAATAGAGCGCTGTAACAAACCGCAGATGGGAAAATGGCATTGCGACACAGGTGGAAAACAGCACTGCGTGCCAGAACTGCACTGTATCCGATAAAAATTGTTTAGCGCGCTGCCAAAGCTCAGGAATTTGCGTGGAGGGTGCTGAGTTTCATCCCCCGTGTTTCCGGATTTTTTAGATATTTTTATGAATACGAGCATTGCTTGCTCTCTTGTTCTGCATTAGCTGGGCTGAAGTGCTCAGGAAAAGCATTTTGATCAAGCCAATATGATTTCCGGTCAGCCATTTAAGACTAATCATTTGTAGGCATCTCTAATTGCATGTAAGAAAGGTTTTGCATCATTTGTGTCCCGTACACACGTCAGTCATGATAGCCATCGACACCGCATCCAGGTTTCATGAACTAATCACAAGGAATAGTAATGTGTGAACTTAGTTGTTCGTTTCGTTGGCGAATTTGTAAGCTGGCAATGGCTGCAGTTTTGGCAGCCGTATGCAGTTTTATCGAGAACGGGTTTAGCGCCCTATGTCACTGTGTGGTGAAACAGGGTGTTAAACTCGTCACACGTCGAGCACGGAAAATGACGTATGCGCACTCTCTACGGCTTTGTGTCGAAGAACTTCCTGGAGAACGGAGGTGCATGATTGCTTTGAAAACATATCAATTTTCTGACTGGAAACCTTAATAAAATAACACAGGAATTTGTGCATTAGTGTCTTGCTAGGCAGAAAAATGATAACTTCAACATAACATACAATTAAAATACATAACATCAGGTTTAAATAAAAGCACAGGAAAATGGCGCTTCTCGTGCATTATCTTCGCATATCTACAGCACTAGTGTGTCCTTTTCTTTTTTGTACTTGGGTGGAGCATATCGTTCTCTTTCAGGATTTGATCGATTAGCATGCTAATCTTTATGCCGATCATTGAGCCGCGTTTTATTTGTTGTGTAATTTCTCGCTTCTTTCATTTTGCTGTCTAGCAATTGTACATGGTTATCTTTGAACTGATGAACCTACTGAATATCTCGCACATGTATGTTTTATGTATGTATGTTTAACTGCTGTCGCCTCATTTATAAGATAGACAATACTCCATCCGCTATCATCTCCTACAGTGACTCACACATCGCCTTGTAGTCACGTGCCCGATGCGTCTACACTTTTCCGTACGATTGTTTTTGTATCTTGCCGTATACCTTTCTACAAATACTGTAATTTCCATTTCGACACCGACATTCTGACGAAGACTGTTCCACAGCCGAAATGTCAGTAAATTGTTTCACGCGTTGGTCTTCGTTTTTCACTACAATTGAGCAGTTGATGACAACTGATTAATAAATGTAATATTAATCACACACACACACACACACACACACACACACACACACACACACACACACACACACACACACACACACACACACACACACACACACACACACACACACACACACACACACACACACACACACACACACACACACACACACACACACACACACACACACACACACACACACACACACACACACACACACACACACACACACACACACACACACACACACACACACACACACACACACACACACACACACACACACACACACACACACACACACACACACACACACACACACACACACACACACACACACACACACACACACACACACACACACACACACACACACACACACACACACACACACACACACACACACACACACACACACACACACACACACACACACACACACACACACACACACACACACACACACACACACACACACACACACACACACACACACACACACACACACACACACACACACACACACACACACACACACACACACACACACACACACACACACACACACACACACACACACACACACACACACACACACACACACACACACACACACACACACACACACACACACACACACACACACACACACACACACACACACACACACACACACACACACACACACACACACACACACACACACACACACACACACACACACACACACACACACACACACACACACACACACACACACACACACACACACACACACACACACACACACACACACACACACACACACACACACACACACACACACACACACACACACACACACACACACACACACACACACACACACTACCCGGTGCGCTTGAATATTCTTCCAACATCCATTATGTGCTTCTAGCACAGCCTTGACAGCGGAAGGCAGCTTGTGGTGCAATCCTCTCTTGGCACCAAAGGCCGGGGCCTTAAGGGAAAATTGTTTCTAATTTTCATTTGTTTGTTGTTATAGTGCACCGATTTTAAATTTTTGTATGCTTTCTTCTTTTCAGTCGAGACATGCCTACGAGAACTTTGTGAAAAAGATCGAAACTAAACATTTTTATGCTAGGAGAAAAAATATATATGGATGTTTTGACCTGTAGAATGCCAATAGAGACGTAACGAATGCTACAGCAGTCGTCTGTCACATTTTAACTTTGTAGGCTCTTCGGAAGAATAGAGAAAAAAAAAAGACAAAAAACATTGATGAAATCGGCGCTCAAGTTTCGTTTGTAAAAGTATGACGTGATGTCGTTAACGGCTCCTGTCGTCAGTACGCCTTGCAGATCCTAGTTCACGTATATCACGTCATGCTAGTCTGTTGTCACCACCACGTGTCACTATTGTGCAACACACTACTGCTAACCGGGTGGTATCTTCCCACGAACTCTAAATAATTTATAATTGGACTTCATCTTCCATCTGTTTGAATTTGAACATTGAGCGATAGTTATGGTTCAAAGGTCATTTTACAATTGTGCTTCGAGCTCTTGATCCGGGATTGCGCCTGGTGTTGTGAATTAAAGTTAAGAGAGGCGTGTTTACACCGCAGTTGTTCTAACTGGGAGTGTCATAACCATCATTTAGCTGCTTAAGCAGATTCCGAAGCACTAAGAAAAATTTTAAATGCGGTTAGCTGTCGCTTGCGAATTCCTCGTTGTGTTTCATGTACATTTATGCACTACGCTTCATTAGGAATAAATATAGCTTTAAAGGGCAGTCAATTACGTTTGTATGGTTTTCTTTTCACGCAGGGGCTTGCCATGCGGTAGAGGACTTCTGCTCAACGATACGAAATTTCCACGTCAACAGTCCGGTAATACTTTAGCACGGGTCCGCAGTCTGGTTTGGAAGGCCATTTTTCACTTTTTATAATGCATTCTATTTTTGTCAAAAAAGCGCATTGCAAGGGACTTGCAGCGCAAGAGAGTGGCTATTTTGAGGAGGAAGACAGTGAGGAGGAGAATATAAGTTGCGGTGGTGAGATTAAGCGGGAAAACAAACCGGTTTGCTGTCCTGCACTGGCAGAAAGAGATAAAATCAATATGGAAGCTAAGGGGGCTTAAGAAGTAAGTAGTCGAAACGGTCACTGGAAAGTCACAGCCTGTCGTACAGGCCTGAAGCTTTCAGGAGACGTAGGGCTGCCTGGCAAACTATCACTGTAAATGATCGTCATGGCCACTCTTCGAGAATCTTGATCGGTGTCAGCGATTTTGGATCAAGATTCTCCAATTCTCCAACATTCTTCAATGCACGATTGGTCTTTCCGCATTGTATTTGGGACATTCACAAAGGGCATGTGATAGAGTTTGGTGATTCCGGTAGATGTCGTACGCATTGTTATCAGCCATGCATATAACAAAAAAAAAAAGAAAGTGGTTCATGAAGGCAGCGCCAGGCCACATTCGACACAGCAAAGTCACGCCATGGTAGGCCGAGTGAAAGTAGGAGATTAAGTTCAGGATCTAGGAATTGTAGACTTTGATTGGAAAGCTTGCCGGTATTTCAGGATGTAGTCGTCTCCATCGCCAAAGTTTCGAAGCCAGGTCACTGGGTCAGGTCTTAATAATGGTATTAACACACAATCGCTATAATAGTGGGGCGGTCGCGCTTTCGTCCGCTCGGTGACCTCTAATGTCGCTGTGTTCAGGGGTTGTTGGTAGAGGATTGCGTGCCCTTCCTTGAAGGCGGAATTTTATAAGCCCTGAGGCACTGCTTTTTATCCGGTGAAAATAGACCACTGCTGAAGAATCTTATGATGGTTGTAATCAATGGAGGCACGAAGAGCGAAACGTTTTAGACACTTCAATGATGTGAGGTGGCTTAACCCTTAGCGGTGTAGTCATACAGAGGTGACACGGAGTCAATGGAACTGCTGTTTTCTCTGATTTGTTGGTGCAGACGTACAAAAAGTGTCCTTACATCTCATAGGAATATTCCAAGTGATGTGTTTAGTTTTCACTATTCTTCTAGATGCCTGGTATAGAAGTGATACAAGAAGGTGGTGCAGACTACATAATAAGGCGGTCTAGGACACGGTGTACAGTGGGATGACAGAAAAACACCACGGGCATCAATCATCCTAGAAAACGGGGTAAGCGGCCGGGCAGTCGGAAGGCTGGCAAGATGGTGAGATGTCCGGAATCCGAAAGATGTAAAGAATATGCACTTCCATAGCATCAACCTTGACATACGCAGACAGTCATTGGGTGCTTCTGAATGGTGACTACTGTTGCGTCTCTACAGGCACATTTTGGTAATAATCCTAGGTTATCAATAATTTTTATGAAAAGCGAAATCTTCATCAGATAAAACGAGAGATAAAGTTTTCAAACTTCAACAGGATACCTATAAATGCATTTCCCCCACCACTCTTGTTTAGTCACCTTAAAAGTGTCTTAAGTGCCTTGCGGCTTTTGATGTGTATCTTTTCATCCAAATAATTCCGTCTACGAAAATTTTCCAGACGTTCGAAGAATGGGAACACGGCTGCACTCTTCCCATGCAAGAGGGAAAATACAGCAGCGCACGCGAGTAGGCTTGTGCCACTACCTTGTTCGCGGCTATTCTTTGCTCAGAAACAGTGACACAAGTAGCTGTTTTGTTAAGTTTTAGGGACTAGCTTTTTATTTTCTGTTGTACCAATAACTTGCGGCCTCATTAAAATAATTGCTTAATGCTAGGCAGTATGCTCTTATATTCGACATTCCAATGCAGTCTTGTGCTATGCCGATGCACTGTCGGCATTGTTTTTTTTTTCTGTTGTTAAAGGGAAGGAAGGGTGCTGGTTCTGCTTGCAGCTGACCCATCGACGTGTGTCCGTGCACAACAATGAGTCCTTCGGGCGTTATTTGGGGAGCCAACAGCAGGGAAGGACACGGTGGCAGTCTTTCGCCGCCATTTACGTGGTTAGGGCCTACTTACACTGTGTGTAACGAAAGATGGTTTTTTTTTGTCCACTCCTTGTTAGGATATTTTAGCGAAAAAAAAAGTTTCAAATTACAATAATTTGAGACAAGTGCAGAGCAGTTTCATCATGGCCGTTTTGTTCTCTTCACTTGTGACGCAATAACACTCTGATCATAAGGTCATTAGCGAATAAACTGGTATTAAACAATCACACTGCACAGAAGCATAAAGCTTTCGAAGAAAAGTGATTACGCGCATAGTAGTTAATCTTATCCAGTCGAAAAAAACTACAGAAAAGTTTCTGTTACGACAGAACTTCTGTGCGGTTTTTGACGAGAATCTTGTTGTGACAACAGGACATTCAGTAGTAACATCAGAAATTTCTGTAGTTACAACAGAAAAGTGCTACAGAACTACAGACAACAGAAAACGACCTCACAAAAACTTCAGAACTACAGAAAAGTACTACAGAACTACCGAAAAATCTGACGTGTACGACAGAACTACACAATATTTTGTCGTATTTTTGACACAGCTCTGTAGTTTTTTTTCGACTGGGGATTGTTAACTCTGTGATGAAACCAAACAAATATTTTAGAAACGTAACGTTATGCAGCTGGCCACACAACAGGCGGCGGCCTGGGTCGGACCGAGTGCACTGGGCTGCTGCGTCACGAATGACAGGTGGCACATCGCTTGTGGCCTATGTTGTCCCTACACGATGCTATGAAGTTACAACAAATTGGCAAGAGTGCAACAGGTATAACAGTAACACGCAGTCGGCGTCAAGGGCAGAGACAGCTCTGCTTTGGCATCTGCGGCGGCGTGTTTTTCCAGGCAGCCCAAACGCAGTCGTGAACTCGGGGCAGCCCAGCTGGGTCCGTCGTAAGCTTCGCTGGTGACTTCGTGATAGGCGCGTACGAATTGAGCTTCTCGGATAGCTTTTCCACCATCTGCAAAGAAAGCGAGTTCTGCTTGCATATACAGGTCTCGCTTCTATGCACCGACCGAGGTTGCCTCAAGCATCAGTTTCAAGAACTCGCTAGTCATTTCATGATTGCTTGTACGGTGATGAGGAAAAACATAGTTGTGGTTTAGCTCTGGTTAACCCTAGCTGAATTGCGAAAACAACGGCGGAAGCTTCTTTTGCCTGCTACATTAATACCCTATCACGCCCTATTAGTATAAGGCGCTACATTATTGGGGACACTTAAGCTCATCCTTTAAGGGTATGACGCGAGAGCGTAAGCTACCAGCCCACATATAAAGTCACGCTTCAACCAAGCCGTATGGACGTGCCTGCGTGTCGTAGGGTAACGAGAATGCAAACGGTTCTGGCAGGCTGACTCTGATATCACTCTCCCGTATGAAAAGAGCGAGCGACCCAAGTTGGCAGCTCCTGCCCGTGGCATAAGGGTAACGTGAATTCAAATGTCATGGCAGGCTGACTTTGTTGACCGTAGCTACGTCTATTCATGGCGTAGCTGCGGCCACTCTAGGTCTCGCTTTGGCCGTCGTAGTATTGCATTCACGATAAAACACATGAAACAGATACTAAGGCAATTACTAGCTCACGCTGTGTCAAAAATTTCTGGAGCTAGCTAGCTCCAATCACTTTTCGTTCTGAGATAATATCGGCGATAATACCGATGTTCCTTTTCGTACCTAGCCCCCTTTACCGTCATGCAATTTCCAAGCCTTCTTGATATTCTCCAAAATCGTCTACAAAATATATGTGAGTACTAGCAGCATGCAAAAATTGTTATTTTACTTCCGTGAACTGAACGCGGATACTGCGTATCACATCATAAATACGCTTTCCGATCTACATTTCGCCACAAGTTCCGTTTATATATTTGGCAGCATTTTCACATATCTCTCTTCAAACTTTCTTTAAACAGTGTCTGCACCACTGTCGACCTTTCTATTGAGTCATTCTTTTTCCGTAATATATGAATGCCACATAGAGAGGCTGGTTACATGGACCATTCAGCAGTGACCTGATCAATAATGTGAATAAATTCTATACTCGAACAACACCTCCGAAAAATAGCCTGATGGGCTGTATTGTTTTATGAACTTCTGTAGTTGCTGGATATTATAGCCATTTTCGTTAATCAATGAACAATTGAAACAAAGCAGTCCCGCCGGAGTGATGCAGTGGTTAGGGCGCGCTTGACTACTGTTCCCAATGATGCGGAATTGAATACCGAGATCGGCGGCCGCTTTTCGCTTTTCCGGAGCCCTCCACTACGGCGTCTTTCATAGCCAGAGTCGCTTTGGGATGTTAAACCCCATAACCAAACCAAACCAAACCGATGCAAATCACTCGACCTGTAACCTTTAAAACTTTAACATTCTCTTTTTGAACAATCTTTGTTTCACTAAGGGCGGTGGTGAAGCTCTTCGTATTACCCAAATTGTTTATTTCTCGGAGCTCAGCCTTTATTTAAACAGCAGCTGACACGAGTATATATATATAGTATATAAAGACTTCCACAAAGCGCAAAACGCACTCTTCCCGCGTGTCCTCAAAGGCATCACAGGCCTGGAAGCAGATGCGTCGAGTTTCTTCATTTTGATGGATATCCGCACAAAAAAAGTTTAGGAGAGGTGCACTTAATATCCGCTTTTAGTGTATGAGGCGAAAGCGAACGGCGTCCGCCTAACTCTGCCTGGTGATCCTTGTTACTGTGCTGCTCACTAAATCACCAATCCCTTAATCTGTGTCTCTGTAATCTTACACATACGGATTAGCATATAATCGTAAGCTACTGGATTATCTGAAACTGCTCGACACAGGCGTAAAGCCCCGCTTTATAACAAGGCTTTACGAATTAATGTGCCTGCGTGGCTGGGGGCAGCGTGTCTGACTTGGATTAAAAGGGTCCCCTGGTTCGATTACCAACTCAAACTTTCAAATCAAAACAGCTGCCCGAGTTATTGGGCGCTCCTGCCAATTGAGTCACGTCACATGGTCTCGTGACATCATGCAATCCACCGCTTAACCAGTACCCGGCCTTGTCACCTCTCACTGTCACCTGTAATAAGATTTTTCGAGGGATTCTCCGCTCACAAAGGTGACCACACCAATGAATAAGTCAGATTTTCTATCGCGTTAAAATGTAGCAGTTACTGGCGGTCGATTCATGAAATTGGATAATGCAAGCTGTAGATGCCGCGCCTGTCAGTGTCACCTATGTACTCAGGCTCGCTTGCGGAGAGACGCATCTTATATGGAGCGCCCGTAGGAATGCAAATTCTGGTGCCGAAATGTGCAGCTCATAACGTAGTGATGCAACAAAGTGGCTCAGTTTAAAGTTGGTTCAATCCAGGGTTCCTCGCTGGGCGAGCTAGGGCATGCGTATGATAATGCGGCGGCGAGCTGCAACTGTGCAAGTTTTACTGCTTGCCCCATCACGCGCAAGTCACTAGAAATCATTCGATGATACGTTTAGAATGGTATACGTGAATTTATAGCTTTGTGGTTTGCTTAATTTCAAGATGTTCAGTTCTGGCGAACGACCTTCGCGTGCCATTTGCCAGAATTTAGATGTTCATTATTGATATTTAGTCTTTGAGGGAAATTGGGTAAAAGGAAGGTACAAGCAACCTGCTTGTGTGTCGGTTCATCGAGAAAAGAGGTTCGCGGACGATGTACACCCATTTCTATATTCTAGGACGGAATGCAAGTAAAAGACGGAGCAGCGAACGCTTTACAAACAAATGCGTCGGCCTACTGTCATGACGTCGCTGTCAACTGTCCTGTACTAGTCCAGCATCAGTGCTGGCTAGAAGGTGCAGATCAGTTGGCTACGACGCCGCCATGGCATGCCGCCATTGGTTCGAGGGTATTTGCACATCATTCTTGAGTGGCAATGAGAGCATAGCTTCAGCTTCTTTATGTGAGCCCCTTTCTTACCGACGGTAGGCTGGGTGCCAAGTTTTCAAGTTCGCACGGGTCCGTCTCTATGTTGAACAAGTAGTCGCCCTCCCGCAGCTGCTCGAGGCCGGGAATGGTCCCGTCCTGCGGCTCGCACAGCACCGCAGCTTGCTCACGCCAGTCGGGTGGCAGGCTGTCAGGACTGCTTGCGTCACCATCATCATAGAAGTTTTGCAGAGTCCTCCAAGCGAGAGATGACTTCATCAGCGTGTTAAGCCTTTCCGTCGCCTCCTTACCACCCTGGCCAGGAGGCATGCCGCCTGGCGTAGGCACATTCCGTTGGAGTCCGGGGTCATCGAACGGATATCGAGCCTCTTCGGCCTTCGGAGTTGTGACCTTGACGAGTTTGTAAGCGCCATGCCGGTACGCCGACAACCCAGAACCGGTGTCGAAGTTGATAAGAATATCGGTGCGGGGCCATAACGTGTCGTTGCTGCTTTTCGCCGCAGACAAAACAGGCCACAGGTCGATCCCGTCGATGTCGCCCAGGTCATTGGTGAGGCCCCCTGGTCGAGAACAGTGAGCGTGCGTTTGTAAGATGAAACTACATTGTTTGCCTTTTCTTGTTGGTAACTCAGGTGTATATCAGTGTATACGAAATGCACGTCCGTGTTCCTGTCTGCGAACTTCATTTTTTAATATGTACTGAAAATGATAATTTACGTGATAATGGCTCGGAGATGTACGTATCTCTGAAGAACAGTGGGTTACCACAGTTGTGGTATAATGCTACGGCGCTGTATACACTGCCAGCTTGTAATTTCTCGCATTGTATACCAAAGATAGTCTTGCTTATCTTCATAATAGTGATAAATCAACTGTGTTTATTTGCAGGAAGGTTTAGTCGCTTGATTGGCCCGAATGCTTCGGCAGTGCACCGCGATTTCAGAGTGACTATTATATAAATTTAGCCAATCGGCTTTTAAGTGAGCACCGACTGCATAACAGGTGCATCACCTCTTTAGTTGTCTCTCTCTTCTCTGAGCAAAGAACAACATCCTTGATACTCCCCAAGGTGCAAACCTCCTTGATACACCGCGATGATGTTGAGAGAATAATGAAATAACTACAAAATTATTAAGGCGAAAGCCTTACTTGGCTCATGGTTGGCTTGGACAGGAAGTGTCTACAGCAAGCGGCAGAAAATCCCCGTCATGCATCGCGCACAGGATTGCAGAGGGCACCGTTAGAGGAGCTAGAATAGACAAATGGCTCTCCAAAGCGGAGGAAGTTAGATGGCGACGCCTACAGATAGTTACATATAACACACCAGTCCGTTTAAACACAATACACACTGAGTTCTGCGATTGCGGGTAGAAGGCAGGCCTGCATCACCTGGTGTGGACCTGCCCACACAATCCACCTGATGACCGAAATGCAGTGCCGACTATTGAGGGGTGGGAGGCTGCCCTATCCAGCTCTTGACTAGGAGGCCCAACGGGCCCTCGTGACACGCGCGCGGATAGCAGCGGCAGCCGCTTAGGGACTCCACTTACACATCCCCTCCCTTATCTCTGCTCAATAAAGTTATTAAGTCAATCAGGAACACCAATCTAGAATAGTGCTGAATGCATCGCGATACCGCGGTAACGTGGTGGCGCGCGCCACAGGAACAAGCGTGAGATTCGGGCATCGTCGCTGCGCGTTGCGGGAGCGAGCTTTTACCTTTTTACGTAGAATGTCTCAAGCGTCTCTGCTGAACTTAAAGATCATCTTGGAGATTATTGATACGGAAGAAGAGCCAAATCCAGATCTAGAGTTGGGTACGGAGCTGATTTTTTGTTTAAGAAAACTCAATTTCTCTATTATATTTTGAAATGGTCGCAACTGTTTTATCAAGAAGCTTTCCCTCGGAAATGGTGGTTGATGTATGCACAACTTCTAACAAAGACATCACGACAATAGTGCGCAGATGAATTGGAGCACATTTCATCTGCTGCTAGGGGTTCCGCCTGTCAAGCTCCTGCTAGGCCTGCTCACTCCTCTGAATAGAAAATAGTTTGACATAGCTCTGTGGAAAGCTTTTTCTGGCTAGAGAACCGGTTGACTTAGGGGCGTGGTTTCTGTCTGCTAACTACCTTCACGACAATGAAGCAGGCCACAAAAGTCGACTATTCTAGAAAGCTAAGTATTCCTCCAAATGCTCATTACACTGCTGGGAAGCAAACTCTAGGATAGAAAACTTTGACACGAATGGTTAGCTTTATTTCGACATTTATTGGATATCTCGCTTTAGTGGCGCAGTTGCCGCTATTATTTGCAATGCAAGGTGGCAAAAATCTTAACCTCTAATTCCAGTTCTTCACTGCAGTAAGCGGAGAGTAACTTTATCGAGGCCTCTTTTATGGTCTCTTTCGAAGCGACTGCTAAACTAGGAGGGTACATTGAACGTAATAGAAGTCACCTGTAAGGTATATCCTCCCTAAGTTAGAGGGGACCTGACGCAATGAGCTATTCCATATCACCTCATGTTCGAGGGCATTACAGGTAATCAGTAAATCATTAGGCTAGTCGCCAAACGCTACTCAATAACATCTGGAGTAGCCGCGCCAGTAGCTCATTGCTTACTTAGCTACTAGTGCCAAGCTCAACATGGAACAGGCGGGTCATCTGTAAAGTGACGTTCTGCCTGCACGCATAGCGAGCAAAGCAGAACTCTCCTCACCAGCTGCCGAATATAGCGTGGGCAGCCAGTCGACAAGGTGCATCAGGTGTCGTACAACCACGCGGGAACCGGGAGCGAGCAGCGGGCTCCACACCACAGCTGGCAAGCGAACCCCGCCTTCCCACACGGTACCCTTGGTGCCCCGCAGGGGCCAGTTGGAGCCGGTGTTCGAAAAAACTCCCCAGGGGATGCCGCCGTTGTCGCTAGTGAACACCAGGACACTGTTGTCCAGCATCCGACGACGGTGCAAGGCTGCGACAATGCGGCCTACGGACTCGTCCAGGGCGTCCACAGCACCTGGAGAGATGGGAGAATCAGTGCAACTTGTTAACAAAGATGAATTTAAGGGGGGGAGGGGGGGCGGGAGCCCACTTATAAAAGCAGCAGTTATAACAAACGCTTGCTTATTACGAACGACGGTTCAGCTATATACCGTCAAAATATGCGTGTTTACGTTGTGACGTTTCGTCTCAGATAAAAACGAACAACCTCGGTTGCACCGCCCGGTTATAACGAACGTGAGAGCTGTGCGTCGTAAACTCGCCATGCCGTTGAGCAAGCACGCTTCCTGCCAGCGCGAATACAGAACACTGTCTACCTAGACCCGCCACCTCTCACAAAAAAGGTTCCCCCTCTTACCAAAACAAACAATAAATATGTTGCATTGAAATGCTAGTTAACCGCCGGTCAAGCATGTCCCGAGAGGATACTAGGTCGGTAGGTGTTGAGTAGATGTTTATAATCGCTCCCGTACTTTGTTAAAGCTTCGCCGATGCGTACGCGTGTATACTTGGCTAAGCATCTAAAAGGAAAGAAGCACAATAAGCACGAGGTGGGCTAGGTCGAGATGAATCTACTGCACACGGTCGGTGGCAATTATTTGAGATGTTTGAATTTCCGCCACGAGGTATGCCTTGTTGGCTGAACCGCTTAAGTGGTGCGCGCCTCCTGAACAGTCGGACTTTCGCCGCCTGCACTGCTGTCGCCACAGGCAGCGCGCAGACTGGAGGCATTAGGCGCCCCTTGTATGGAGGGGTCGTAAGGCATGAAACTTGATGAAGACGGAAATCGGACAGTATTCTATGGTTTTCGGAGAAGGAAATATATTTGTCTTCTGTGCTTTTAGGTTGGTGAAACCCTAATTCCTCGCAAAAGTTACTTCAAGAGCCTAATAACTGCGATGAGGTAGCACTTGATTTAGAGCCCAAAAATGGAGTGCTTTTGTGAAGGTGACGCAACCGTTCTTGGCGCTTATAAACTGCGATAGGTTCATCGGAGCGTCTTTACAACAGGCGAGGATTCTGACACATACAAACAGTTTCTGCGAACGCCTTTTCTGCTGCTCATATTATGGGGTCTTAATAAAGAGCCTCTTCCGCAGGAAGGCTCTCGGGCAGGAATACATCAGCGTGCTGAAAAGCTTAGGAAGTGGCCTGGTAGAGTATGCTTAGTATAAACACGCATAATCAATGTGCAATGACCTTTCAAAGCAAAGACATGGGGCACACTTTCGTCTGTATTCGTATTTTTTTCCTGTAATAACGCATGCCCACATATTACGAACTTCTGATATTGGAAAGCAAGCCGCGTGAACAGCTCGGAAGCACGGGCACACAAACTCGGGAGTAAGTGTCCAAAAAGGCTGCATTCCGATCTCACCCTTCCATCTCAGATATGAAACCCAAGTTGGCAGTGCGCCCCAAATCGGCCATGTCATGTGGTCTGATGACGTCACACAACCTGACGACCAGTCAGCACATGAGCATGTCACATCGTCTAACCACCACCTGCCGGAGCCATGCCCGTGATGTTTTGGTCACAGCACCGACGCCGGCAACGGATATTCTGCAGAACGGGGCCGTTAACGTTATCAGGTCTATAAGTAACAAAGAGCAGACTCAGAGCAGAGGGGATGCCATCTCGTGCCGCAGCCGATAACTGCTAGTGCTTGTCTGCACTGCCAGTGATAATTGAAAGGACACAAAAGAAGGCAGTTTTTTTTTTATTACTGCATTACATTATTCTTTCCACTCATATTTGCCGAGAAAGTACTCTGCTAACGAATATCGCGTTTCTCTTAAATTACTCTTTAATGGGACCCGCATGAGGCCGGTTTGAACTTGGAAGCTTTGCTCACCTGCGAGAAGCGTTCTGTTATGGTCTCCGATGTAGGGGAATTTGGCGAGGTTTCTCTCGGGTGCGTCCGCAGTCAGGTTCGTCGTCTGCCCATGAGCCGCCAGAAATGCCAGGTACATGAACAGGGGCTGCCATGAAATGATTCATACACACCGCCAGTGTTGGACAATACCGTGGTTTTTGGAACTCTAGCTCTGGTTGAAGTGTGATGGCTAAATGTACCATAAAGCAAATATCAGACGCCATAAGAAGGTAGGCCAGGCTTCAGGAACACTACCGGCGTTTCTACCTCGCGTAAACGTGACTGAGTTACGCAGGAAATCGCTAAAATGTTCAATTCTTTCCTCAATAACACCTACATGTGTGAAACACCGATAATCATATTTCACAGCAAAGCTTCAGTAATAACTCACGGGGCCCGAGCGTTCGAGTAATACATCACGCAACCAGCGGGCTTCAATGGCTGTTGCTTGACGTCACGATGACCTCTCTTAAAGGAGTACAGACAGCTAACTTTTGGGTTGATGTTTTATCCTTTGTAATGCTGTCTAAAACATCACTGTACACACATCACCACGTCATATTTGCCTACGGCCGCTGAATAATTTATAATCAAATTTTTCTTCCCACTTGTTTCAGTTTCGGTTTCAGCAGCCCAGCGATGGTTCTGACGTCAGAGTCAAGTCTAGGTCATGTGAGGGATCAAAAAACATCAATGTAATTCTTCTTGTGTAATTCACTATAACGATGAAACCAGCCTACCTCAAGAACAGGAATTACTACAAGTTAAGAATCAGTGATTATATCGATATTTTCTCATACCACGCGTCAAGACCTGATAGTGATGTCACAGCCATCTCAAGGCTGCTGAAACCGAAACTGGTGAGAAAGTAAAATTCAATTATAAATAATTTAGCGGTATAGTAGCCGAAACCTACTTTCGGATCTATCTACACGAATCACTTAGGCATCATTAGCAAGAAGAAAAATGCCACCAAAATTTGGTGTCTATAGTCCTTTAATCGCAAAATAGAGACAGCATTATTCACATTCATTAGTGAGAAAACATAATCACACAGACGTTCTTTTGATGCTGTTTCAGCAACCAATTATTGAAAACGGTGAGTATATCGGCCAGTCAGTGAGCACATGCCTCTTTCTTCAAAGTACTAAGCAACCCTTTTTTCCGTGCCGCTACCATCTTACGTTTCCACAACGCTAGCTGCCATGAGTGGCGCGTTGTCTGCGGCTTGCTGAACACTCCTAGTGCTTTTGAGAAGTCATGTGGACCTTGACGTCAGTGGTGCTACCATGACTAGTGTTTATATCACACACGTGATACAAGAGTCGAACTTGTCCTATGCAACGCCGGAGTCGCACTACGCCAGAGGTGGCAGGTGGTCACACGCACAAGAAAAGCGAGGCTACTAAGAAAGGCCGAAATGCGACAAAAAGCATAAAGCGAAGGCGGACCGATGTAGAGTAACAGCTTAGCAGCTGCGAAACGTTTGTGGATATGGCGAGTCTTGCGTTGAGTTTGTGGCGCATTGGGCGCCCAAAGGAAGTCATTATGACTTTTTTTTTATTGCATGAATTGGTACAAATACATCAGTAAAATATCGTGGTTGCCATGCCCCTTGGCTGACAACCGTGCCTAATGGACTTTCATTACCACAAGTTCGCCCATCAGACTCAAGACCTCCTCGGCAGCGGCTTGCTGCTTCAAAATTTCTTTTAGTTTATACACCTGTTCAACAAAATAATCACATACAGATCGTGCATCGACACCACAGTGTCTATAAGCCATCCTACTCCTCCAAATACTGTGAAGGCCCAATAGCATGATGAGGTTATACTGAAAATCATCATTAACAGTTGTCAAGTATCGAATTCCACGTGGCGTCAATGGCAGGTCTTTTTTAAGCGTCCTTTGTAACATCCCAGTAAAACACCGCATCTCAACAATCCAGGAACACGTGCTCAACTGTTTCAGGTTTCCTACATAGCAGACAGTTTAAGCCCCAAGGTACAAAAAGGTCCTTTTCTTCCATCCATGTTTTGACTGGGAGGGTTCCTGTATGCAATTTAAAAAAGAATGTGAAGGCCGAGGGAAAGATGTGCTCAAACGTGTTAAAAACATGACTGTTGCACCGGGCGTAAAGGAAGTCATTATGACGTTGCAGCTGCTGTAATGATTTCTCTGGTGTCACATATTGCCTTCCTGCGTCGGCACTCGGCGTTAGGTACCAGTAGCAATGACGCGGTTTCAATAGGCTTTTAAAGTTCACAGATTTGTTTGCTTAGAGGGCCCCTGAAATGCTGCTTGGTATAAAATTGTAATGGAAGCAATTCATAGAGGCTGTCTTTGTGAGTATCGGAGTGAGATTTCGAGTGAGATACCTTTTGGGAGAGCGCGTTATCTAAATCTAGTAAATAGATATCATGGGCCCTTAAGATTGAGGGCAAGGGTAGCACAGTCGTAAGGCTTGTACAAATTCGTATATTGTGCTGAAAAGCCGGAAAAGATGGCAGGTACTATACCGTACCTCTCAACATCATCGCTGTGCAATGTGAGATGTCTGCAGCGTTGCGGTAAGATAGTAAACAGCACGAATATAGAGGCCTGTGTAATCCTGACAGCGACTTTGACTATATGCATTTTGAAATGTTAATTAATTTTACAGCGGTGACTTGATTTCAGCAAGGACTGAAGTTGGGAAGCAGCAAGCTCCCCTCCAAAGAGACCCTTTAACAAATTGCGTCGACCTATTTACTAGATGTCGCGTCGAGAAAATAGGCCGACGCAACCAGTCGGTGACGAAGTTTGTCTCCCACGTCCTATCTGAGCCGCTCACCAACCCCTCTTTGTCCCAGTGTATTTGATGGTGTGCACCGGCTAACGGCAATGACATGTAAAAGACGGTTGGCCGTGACTTCTTCGGCAACGAGTTAATGTCATTGGTTTGAACGGTTCTAAGGCCTCTATTGAGGTGCTGCCCTTTTTTTTTCTTGAATCACGAGCCTAGTTATCGTTTTTTCCGAACAGCGAAATTCACAAGGCTACCGTTTGGCTACTAGCAGGAAATATTGAGGAAAAAAAAAGAGAATTTGGGCAAATAAATGGAACTGCAGATAAGAATGCCTACTTGCTTTGTTCATGTCATCTTACTGTAGTAAGGAAGATATATGTCTTCCTTACAACAGTAAAATACTGTATTGTACTCTACTGTCTCTGTGTACTGCAACATTGCAGTACATAGAGATGATTCCATGGTTGTATACAGTTCCCAGTCGAAAGAACAGTGCAACAAATTTTGTGTTGTAACCAAATTTCTGTGCGCTTTGACCGTGAATCTGTTGGGACAATACAGTTTTATACACTAATATCAAAATTTGGGTAGTCACAACAGAAAAGTACTAAAGGAAAATTAAGAACTACACAAAGTACAATAGAACTGCCAACGTTTTGTCGAATTTTTTTACATGGTTCTTTAGTGCAATTTTTTCCTAATGGTGGTCGTAGCAAAAAACCTTCGCTGGGAAATACTACCCCAGAAAAAGCTCCCCTCTCACCAAAAAATGAAGAAAAGTTCTCGACCCTTGGCAGAAATCGTGCTCCATCGGCCTGTCCACTTTGAGAATAGGTGTTAGCATGAAGTGCTGTGCAGTGCTAGTTTGCATCACCGGCAAGCAGTGCATGTAATCTCATAGAAAGCACACGTACTGCAAATAACTTCTTCCGGGGCAACATTGAAGAGCAGACGTATCTAGAGAAACACTTGATTTCAGCCACCCCATTTTAATTGCATTATTTCTTATACACGCCTCAGATCTGTTCATTGTTTAATCGCTTCCACGGATGAAATCACTTCCATGAGGGCGAATACAATGTTGCAACACACGACGCGAAACGGAATCTCTGTAGCTATCGATAGCCCAGGGAAGGACTACAGTTCTTTCGGCGCGAAAAGGACTGCCGCAAGTTTGAGCAGATGTGACGAACCCTGCTTCTCAGCCTTCTCCCCTATGCTTCCACGCGCGTGGTTGCTGGCTGCCTGTCCTTCACCAAGAGTCAACATTCTACATCACAGGGCGATAATTGGAAGGTATTACTCGCGAAATTGCCACCTTTTTAGTTCTGCTTGTCCGTCGGTAGGGAACAGAAACATAGGTCGTATCAAAATATTGTGGTATTTCTCAGGAAGCGTCCGGTATTTGCCATTTCGAAACACTATTTAATCTTCTACGTTGTCAAGCGGCAGAAAGACCACAACATCCAGCATTACCACGAAAATCCTAAATTCTTGATATTTCCTGCAAAGGTTCGTTAGAACAATGTGTTGAGTTCCCTCAGGGTGCTTTGGCACAAGCAAAAAGAAAATCATGCATTTATCTATATGGACTGCTATACTAAAAAATTATCGGCCAATCTTTAAAATTGCACATTACAACAGTGATAAATCACGTAATAATAGGAAAGAATCAGGAAACAAAAACTTTCCTGATTACAAAAAAAAAATGAAAATGCTGCTGATAGGTATTGAACATTAAACCGCGCTAACACGTTTCATTAGACAGCTAATCTTGATTGTACCATTGATACGGGAACTCATACGGCGCCACTTTGGGATTTTTTTTTTTCTGGTTCACAAAAGGAAACTTTTTCCGGGGACGCTTCTTATTTTTTCTTTTTCGGAACCCGTATGCAGCTCCAACTCTTCGGCAGGCAACACTGCAGCTACACACATGCCACGGGGCGAAAATGAAATTCTGCCTCGAAACCAGGAGTGAAGGTGCGCTTTTGCGCTGCGTAGCACGCAAACCTTGTCGGAGTCGTGGCTAGAGATGATGTCGACGGCTCTGTCGGTGACGAGGTCGGTGTCGTACGCGCCATCTTTATCGGCCACCAGCGTCTCGTTCTCCCAGTAATCGCGGCCACAGATGTTGTACTGCGTTCCAACAAAGAGAGATGAGAAAGAACATCAGTGCAGCTGTCTGCAACATCCGCTCGCTCTTAAGATTTGTATTTCTCTGCGGGAACTCGATGCTCTGAATAAATTCACACACGCACGCACGCACGCACGCGCACGCACGCACACACACACACACACACACACACACACACACACACACACACACACACACACACACACACACACACACACACACACACACACACACACACACACACACACACACACACACACACACACACACACACACACACACACACACACACACACACACACACACACACACACACACACACACACACACACACACACACACACACACACACACACACACACACACACACACACACACACACACACACACACACACACACACACACACACACACACACACACACACACACACACACACACACACACACACACACACACACACACACACACACACACACACACACACACACACACACACACACACACACACACACACACACACACACACACACACACACACACACACACACACACACACACACACACACACACACACACACACACACACACACACAAACACACACACACACACACACACACACACGCACGCACACACACACACACACACACACACACACACACGCACGCACACACACACACACACACACACACACACACACACACACACACACACACACACACACACACACACACACACACACAACGTTTTGGCAGGCAGTAGTTTGCAGGTGCCATTACCGAATACTGATTCGTCGATCGGCTTCGTAACGTAACGATGCCACACGCTGTTAGAGTGTTGGAAGGAGATGCAGACTCGGGTAGCCCCTATGAAAAAGAAGGGCGGGATAGGAATAAACCTGCCATGGCTCTTGTATACAGGGTCTGGCACGCAACTCCAAGGCCATGTAGGTAAGCTCGCATGTCTTGGTTATGTGGGAGCTTAGCCGGCCATTTGGGCTACCATCTGCATTACTGACAGCGGCTGCTGCTTCGGCATCTCAGCGTAGGTTTAGTAACAATGGGTGTAGTATCTTATGCCCCCTGCCCACTCGTCGCACACGTAGAAGACTACTGCCCGATACGTCTTCTTGATGCAATGGGTGGAATCAAAGGTACGTAATTTGTCTGAAAACATCTAGTTTTTTTACTGTAGGTCCTATAAAAATGACGAGAATTTTTGCGGATTAGTTGTGTTGTAAGGCAGGGAAAAGTTATTAGGTGCATAGCATAAAGTAACGTATAATTCGGGCCCCAGGCACTGTCAAGCTGATTCGCCTGGAGACCGCCAAATGCTGGAAAATGAAATAAAATGAAATAAAATGAAATAATGAAAACATTAAATTTGCATAACACAGCATAGTTCTAACGTAACCCCCTTTTTTATTGATGAAGTGAACGTTGGATGACAGTTCAGATGACCAACTGACGCAGTACATGTTCTCACTTGATCAGTAATCTGCGATGTTACTCTTTGAAAAATGACGGAGCAGAAAGAAAAAGCAAAAAATTCAGGGGGCACTTTGACGATCTAAAATGCGCAGAGGCGAAAGCCCATTGCGCAGTTGTGACGTCACTGCGCATGCACAGTTGTGGCGGCTACTGGGTGTCAGTTGAGGTTTGCGTACGAGCCTACTGAGCATGCGCAGTGCGTGCGTTTAACATGTCTCAAAGCTTACTACTTCTAATAATTAACTGACTATCGTTGAGTAATTAACTAATTATGATTGAGTAATTAACAAATTATTGTTAACTAACGTTCATACACCTATCAATACATCATTGATTGATTAACTATCAGTACTGAAACCATCCTATTAATCCTCCTGAAGATGATTTACAGCTGCCGAGGACCCACGGACTGGACGGCGAGCCATAAAAGGTTTTCGCCCTAAAAGAGGCAACCACAGAAACTAATATAAGGACATCATCAACGACCCCGAAATCCCTCTCGTGCCTGTCCACTATCCGCTTTTCCTGCTATGTCTTTGCACTTTATTCGAGAAACGAATTCACTTGGGCAGTTCTAACGTATCCATTTTTTTTTAACACCTCTTGCTAGTTACTCGCACCACTGTATACCTCTAACTTTGTGTCATAGGCGTAATATGTATTCGCTTCCTTGGAAATCATTCTTTACATCGAACTTCTCTCTTTATTGCCGTGACTCGTAGAATAGTAAAACTAAAAAATTGGACTCAACAAGGATAAAATTTATGAAGGCAATGGCCACGTCAGTGGTATAGATCATGAAATACACAAACAGGCTTGGAACATCAAGCGGTGAAATGAAGTAGACTTACAAAGTTCAGCTTCTGTGTGAAGTAGTACTTGGCCATGTTATAGTACCCGTAAAAGGTATCGAAACCTCGCCGCGTAGGTAGGTACTCAGGGCCGGAGTACCCCAAGTGCCACTGCAAGATAAGAAAGGGTGAGGGAATTTTTGTTGCTGTTATCCATGTGGTCGATAAGCAACTGCTATTACTAAGCGGGTTAAATGAGGCTGCCTAGCTCTGCAGTTAAGCGCCGAACTAATTGTCCTTGTGCACTAGACAAGGGCTGAAACGGGACAAGATTTAGGCACTAGAGAACGTTATTGATTTTTGTACTACTCATGTTTCGCTTCTTATCTAAAAGCAAAACAGAATGTAGCAGAGCAGTTCGTGAACATGGTGAGCGGAAGTGGCCCTCATTACTACCAATTATGATTTGTTCCTTTGTTCAGACTTCTTTTTTCACCACCGCGGACCGTACGAGCACTCCCTTGCTTACCATCTGAATTTGGTGGCGATAAGATTAAATTTGAGGGGCTGCAGTTTAATGAAATCTGCATGTTCTGGCTGTACAAAATAGTGAAACAAAGAAGAAAGAGTGAGAGTTCCTGCAAAGTGACACTAATAAGTTGGTTATGGTTTACACTGAAGAATTAGTCCGTATATTTGATAGGTAGAATGAAACTAATGCACGTATACGAATGAAGGATCTCGAACCTTCAAATTCATTCTAAACTTGTGAACTGCCGAGTTACTGTCACGATACGTAATGAGCTTTTAAACTGTCCGTTATCACATCTTTCCGTCTAATCCGCCATCTTATTGGCTCTAGTGCACTTGCCCCTGAACAAAGCATTGGTAATAGCGAGCTAAGTGAAAGATATAGTCACGGTTCGCATTAAACAAAACAGAGACCTGTCTGTGTTTCTTAACCATGTTTTCCCTTCAACCTGCTGATTTATCTGGTCTCCCACTTCGGTCTTAGCCTAAATAAACATTTCATGGGAGAACGATTCTGCGCATATATCTAATGCGAACTTATCTTATTGACACAGAAACATTAGACTCTTAAAGAAGAAGATGCAGCAATTTTTCGTTGCTTGTACTTTATGTTGCACAAGACATCAACACACATGGAATACCACGTGGCATTCGCCTGTGGGAGGTAAATAATTGTTAAAAAAGATTTAGCACACCGGAGACGTACTAGCTCAGACGTATACCGGTTTACTGAACCCCTCGTACGCAGGCGCAGTTTAAGGAATAGGGCAATATATGGACTTCGACGACCTCCGGCGCTGCATGCATGGTTATACACAAAAAACAATACACACACAAGAGAATTAAACTAAGACGTTAACACGAATGATGTGCTCGCTACTGCAGCGCCGGAGGTCGTTGGAGTCGTATAGCCAACTAGCCCGCTCGCAATTACTACTGAGGATACATGGACACCGCGAGTGCGCAGGAGGCGTCCAATAAACGCACCACTATACGACTAGGCTAGCACGTCTCCGATCTGCTCAATTTCGCCATTATCGCATTTTCATCATGCGCCGGTTCAGGTTTTACAGCGCAGCGATTGTTGTGACGTCAGAGTTTATTGTAAATAACTTGACACGTAAGAAAATTAGTGCATAAGAACTCGTTCTTCCTTCACTGGTATTTTGACTTTTGGGACAGGCTGGCTTTAAGAACAGCAGTGAATTAAAATGACAAAACAGCAATTATAATGCGGTTTCCTTAAGCTTTACGTCAGCAGTAAAATACATTTACATCACAGCCATCACCGGGCTTTTGAAAGAGAACTGTAACCGCATACAAAAGAAAATATTTAGGAGTCTTGAACAATTACATGAATACATGTTGTCCATGTATTCTAATTTATTACGGACTGTTAAATAAAAATAAAACAGGCTACTCAGAATTGAGTGTCAGCTCTCCTTTCTCAGCAGGTGCATCAAAAAGGCAGCCTCTTAATCCAAACTTTATCCAATCGAAACACATTTTGGCGCACCTTCGAATTAGAGTTATCTTAAATCGACAGTATACAGTTCTCGCTGGGGCCATCGATGCTCTTCAGTGGTCATCAAAACGCCTGTATGAGGATGAGCTGAATATGCTTACCTTTCCGAGGGCGTGCGTCACGTAACCGAGCCCCTTGAGTCGCTCGGCCATCGTGGGAACGCTCGGGTCCATCCCTCCCGGCTGGGCCGGAATCAAGACAGCGTGCTGCAGACCTGCGGCGCATGCGCGAATATCCACCGCTTATCCTGTGCGGATTACGCTAATCGCTGGCTTCGCAGCGGGATAGCTAGGGCGTATCTAAATGTGCGGTGCATATGGAATAAAAAGATGCAAAAATGAAAATGAGCTAAAGAATCCAAAGATGGCACATAAATATACCACAAGAGTGTTATGCTATAGTTTTAAAGAGTTCCACTGTATCCATTGACACATTTGCATACCCGTTGCTCCACTACAGTCTGCAAGATGTGCGAGGCGAAGTTCTCGTACAATATTTCATCTTGTTCTCCCTAAACGAATGCTATTTGGTGAAGCAAAGGTAGCATGTCCGGCAAGCGACACAAGTGTACAAGTTTTGATTCCTCCACTTGACCAGCCATTTTTTTATTTTCATTGCTCCGACGTCACGGCTACGTCACTACCTCGCCTAGACAAGTCGTTTCGTGACATGGACTGACACCAGAGGCGGTGCGATTTTCGCCGTAGCGGGAAATCTAACGCTGCCGTGCTAAAATCAAGTGAATCGCTGGATAGATACGCGTTTTTAATTACGGAACAAGAGCACAGAAACACTGGAAGAAGCCGAGTAAGGGGGCAGTTTCCACCTCGACTTTTCTCTAGAGCTTTAAGGGCCCTTATGAACAAAGATTTATGTCTGCATGCCTGTCTCCGCCTGCCTCTGGATGCCTGCCCGCACGCACGGCTGCTTGCTTGCTCGCCACCCGCCCGCCCGTTTTTCCCTCCCTCTCGCCGCCTCTTCGTCCGTCTGTCTGTAAAACAGTTATCTATTTACCCATCCTGATGGGGTAGAGGCCAGTCAGGAGTGCCGCCCGGGAAGGGGTGCATGTTTGTAGCGTGTAGTGCTGGCTCAGCAGGATGCCGTGTGCTGCCAAGGCGTCCAAGTTGGGCGTCGGGACCTGGCGGGATCCTGCAAGGCTCGTGTCCGCCCAGCCCTGCGAGCGGGAAGATCAAAGTGCATTTTATTTTCAGTCCACTTGCAGGGCACATAGACTGTAGGATCATAAAGTTACTGCAGTCGATCACCAATGGGGGGGGGGGGGGGGGTGCGAAGTCTGGCATTTTTACAGTCTTCGCTGCTATGGCGGCAGTTCCTTGGCGGAGGGTGTCCTTTAGTAAAATGGTAGCAGTCAAAACGAATCCGCGAAGCCGAATATGACCTTATTCAACAGCGCGAAAAGACAAACAAACACGAGGACGTTAACACACACAACAACAGTATCACCGCAGTCACGTTCAACTGCACGAGCTTTGTTAGACTTAAACCATTTTATCACAAGACGAAGAGCATGGTGGCGCGATCTTGTGTCCAGCTCGTGCTCATACTCGCGCCCTGAGCCTCGCTAACTTCCGAAACGAAGGAGCGAAGGCTCCCGATAAATGCATTTGTCATCGTTTCGCGTACGTGCAACCAAATAGGGACTTTGCTCGGAGTGCAGCTTTGTGTGCATAATCGTCGCAGTGCTGGTGGTGGTGCTAGCGGCCATAAGAAGGATTGGGGGACAGTTATTCTCCGCCTTTAATAGTAGCGTTAAGTGCTCCTGTTTGCAGGTCGTTTTGCGGATTCTCTTCCGCACGCATGCCCTTTGCTACCAGCTTATTTATAGCGACATCAGATTAGGACCACTAGAGGTAAATAACTAGATAAATAAGATTGGAGTGGAAAACATTTGGCAGGTATTCTAAGATCATGAATGGAAATTTACTGCTATCGTACAAGAGGCAAGTATATAAACTCCATGTGTTACCTCCAGGTAGATATGAAGCGGAAGCATGGAGGCTAAAGACTAGGGTTCATACTAAACTGGAGATAAGGCCGAAAGCCGTGACAGGGATTAAAAGCGATTTACTGATATTCTATTCAAAATGAACGCGCAATCGGCATGGTCAGGGCTGGATGCTGAGCCAAGGACACCTAGGCAACGCAAGCACATTCATACGCTTGGTTAAAGGGGAGATTTACATGTGTACTGGTAGCGTATGCGGAACTTATAAGTGTCCCCGTAATTTTCGCTCACAAAGCCGACGCCATATATTTAGGAGAACAGGGACTGATCACTTGGCGGCACCTGCGCGGATCAAATAGCCAAAGGAACGAATTGCACTATAATAAAATGAGTCTTCTTTTATCAACGCTATTGCTTTAAATGCCTGGGTATGCAGAAAATTCAGAGTTGTCCGCGTTATGAGCGAGAACTCTCGGGTATGATCCTGGCAGGTGACAGAGCGCTGATTGGTCGACTGGTTGTGTGACGTCAGAAGACCACGTGACGTGACAGGAGCTGCCAACTCGTACTCCTCATTTGAGATGGAAGGGGGAGGTGGGATTCGCACCTGCCGGGATCTTTAGGTCTTGTTTAAGACACGCTACTGTTATAGGCCACGGAGGCACGTCCGTATAAGGCTCCGTTAAGGCGAAGCTTTGTATCTATGTCACGCGTTCTTGCCACGCTGTGATAACTTAAGACCGCATTTTAACGAGTACGTGTGAAATAATAGAGACGAAAATCAAATTAAAAAAAAAAATCTCGTGGTTTAAGCATTAACCAGAAATTTATATTTTAAATTGATCAGGAAAGTAAGGTTACAGTTGATGGTGGCAACATACTGGGTCCCTTGGTTTCTACTGACATTTCATATGTTTGAGGCATCTAAAGTGAATCGATTACATTTTGTGATTATGCCACAGCGCCATGCAGAAAGAAAAGAAGAAAATACAACTTTATCATTGAAATAAAAGTTAGCAGTTGGAAAGATGGTCAGCATGTGCTCCTAGACCATGAGGATTCCGGGTGACACAGGCCCATGCCAGGGCTTGGGATTGAATGTCTAGATCGTCGCTGGCCTTTGCTTCATTACACGTGTCAAGGGAGAGATCAGCCATGAGTTCACTGGGAGGTAGATGGCGCAAAAATCCCTAATTATATGGTTTAATGATGCTATTTCACCGAAGAAGATACAAGCTGGGCTAATTTCTGAATGTATGGGTTAGGGTATTCATGTTCACATCAACTTAAGGCAGCCTACTTTTTTCTCTTCCAATAAATTGCAGCTAGTTTTAATCTTCCTTGATTCGCTTTTAAACTACGCTCAAATCAGAAAACCTCACAACCAAAAATACCGCCACAATTGTAGCGGCGCAGCCATCAGCAACACTTCAAGCACGAACTGTTACTGGTATCTGCGGTAGGTTACAAAGGATTTATTTTGTTTCTTTATACATTTACTTATATTTCAAGCTATTTCCGTTATCTTAGTTCTAGTTTTGATAAACTCTGTGTATCTTAGTTAAGACACGATATCTGCACGCGACTTAGACGACGCGGCAGTCGTTGTGTTCGTAGAGCTTCATGTAGCTACTATACTAACTGTCGTGTCCACTACGCCAGCTCCTGTAGACGTGGACTGCCACTGAGACTTCAAATTACTATATGGTAAAAATACGATTTAAAAGGTTCTGTCATGATTCTCAGCTCCACAGCCGGGCATTCGTTAATTGGTGATGAAGCTTTCTAATGAACCAAGAAAAAAATTGCCCACGATTACGTTACTTCTTAATGCGCAATTTGAGCTCAGCCCATCAGCTGTTTCACCTTCTCGATAAATTGAGGCAAAGATTTCGAGCAAGACACGTATGTACAATTACAGGCAACTTGTTTTTTTTTAATTTTTTACACGTATTCCTTCAAGAAACACTCCACTAACAGTTCTTGGCTGTCATGAAAGAAGCTTTGTGGTCGGAGAAATGAAGAGAGCAATTGAGTTATCGGGAGGTTGCGGGAGGCAGCGCGTGGGTCCATGGGAACGTTGCGCGACGAACAGATAGCAGCGACTGAGTGATTCCGCTGACGCCGCTAGCGAGTGAAGCGAGTGAGAACGGGATGCACGCACCGTGATCCGCTTAGCGAGCCGGCGTTTCGACAACCGGAAAGCACCCTCGCCACCACTCAAAAAGGGGGGCGGGGGGGGCGGCTCCTCTTTCTGCATGGCGGCGGAGGCCTTCTACGCAGCACGTTGTCTTGACTCGCCAGCGGCGTCAGCGGCATCAGTCAGTCGCTGCTAGCGCTGCCTGCAGCGACCCTCCTCCCCCACCCCCCCCTTCTCCTCGTGTTCTCCGGTTGCTGCGCGCACTCCTGCCCCCATCGTTCGCCACTGAGTGTACCCCCCCTGACCTCTTCCTGCGAGGCTCCGGTTGCCGAAGCGCCGGCTCGAACTGGGGGGCTGAAAAGGGGGCGGTACTGGTTACGAGGCCGACGACGCCGACGCCGCCGCGAGACCCAGGAACGGGCGCCAAAGAGCTGCGCTTTAAAAAATGTTCAAACGTAAGTAGACTGACTCTTTAAAGCGGCGCCGCCTAAGTGTCCTCCCCTTTTGCCATTCACCTCGCCCAATCGTTTCTCCATTTTCTTTTGCGATACTTGTGATTGGCGGTAGCGATGCCACGCTCGCGCCATCGCGGGCATTCACCGAATAACAAATAGGGACCATCGACCGTGGCGTCTCTTGAACCAATCGCGAGGAGTGACAAAAAAGAGACATGGAATAGAAGGAAAAGAGAATCGTTGTACAATACCGGGCTGCGGCTTCTTCGTGTGGTACTTACCACGTCATCGGCCATGATAAAGATGATGTGTGGACGATTATCAGCAACGCATACTACGGAGAAGGCCAGGCAAAGAACGTGGAGCAGGATCATGGTAGAAGATGCTTGGGCGAGCAGAATTAGTAAGCCTAGGAATGAAGAGGTAGTAAAAATAAGAGAAAGATAGAGTGCGTGTAGTAGTCAGAAAGTTTTTCAGTGTTTGCTCTTGGGCTAGCTGTTTCATGGTTGCGAACTTAGAGAATTTAGCGCGACGTGACACTGCGGCCTGTTTATCGTCTATCTTGTGTCGCACAGGATTTCTTCATTTGCATGTGGGCGAGTTTTATCATATCATTGTGCTTATTTTTCATGATAATGTGACATCTGCCAATCCTCTTGCCGCAGCATAAGCCGTGATTTTGCGAAATTGTTCTCGTTTACTTCTGCAGCACTGCAAAAATGCTCCATGATGAGCTACCCAAAGTGTTGTTCGCGCAGCTGAACCTAGTTATGACTGTTTGTCGATTGTACGCTGAGGATGGATCTCGAGTGTTGGAACCAAGTATTAGAGCTGAGAAATAGCGTGATGTTGCGTTCCAACAACCATACGCTTTCTTAATTACCACCTTTTCCTCTGGAAAGCCGGTGTCTCAAGGAACATTGTCAGAAGCGCGTCGTCGCGTCACTTTCAATTCTGCATCCACGGCGTAGCTTGCTTTGTTTTTAAGCGCATAATATTGCCGCATAGAAGACGACGCAAAAGATGACGACTATGGGAACACAAGCGCGAGCTGAAAGAAGAAGGAGGAAGCTTGAGCGCAAGACTCGTTCTAGTCCACTAATCAAACCGTCTTATATTTCGGCCCTCCTTGGCGTTCTGTCGAGACGTGACACTGGTGGAGCGCGCTGGGGTATGCATAAGACTCCTTCCGGCAGTCCACAGCGAATCCCAGATATCGACACTCCTGTCCATCGCGCTAGCCGCCGCCTTCTAGGCCTAGCCCCGGAGTACAGCCATCTGCCAAACGACTCTTCAAACGCCCAAGTTCGTCAGGTCCCCCAAGCCATAGCACATTCCAACCTTACGCCGGTGACTCTTCAGAACACCAAGGTACCAGAGTGCTTTCGCGGGGAAGCGTTTGAAGATGTCGAGGACTGGCTTGACCAGTTTGAGCGAGTGGCCAAAATCAATCAATGGAGCGCAGACCAGAAGCTGTCCAATGTTTATTTTGCCCTTCAGGATAATGCTAGAACGTGGTTTGAAAACCACGAGACCAGCTTATCCACATGGAATGACTTCCGCCGCCAGCTGGTAGATACTTTTGTGAGAACGGATCGACGAGACAATGCGCTGCGCCTGCTTGAAGTGCGCGTCCAGAAGCCGAATGAGAGCGTGGCTATGTTTGCGGAAGACATGGCTCGCCTTTTTCGCCGTGCCGACCCTGATATGAGTGAGCCAAAGAAGCTACGGCATCTCATGCATGGCGTCAAAGAACAGGTGTTTGCCGGCTTGGTACGCAACCCCCCTAAAACCGTGAGTGAGTTCGTTAAGGACGCTACGGCTATCGAACGAGCCCTCCAAGACCGGTGCCGCCAGTACAACCGACCGGTCAACTGTGCCCCGACGACTGCGGCGGCGCTGACTGCAACAGATACGACCACTCTTCGAGACATCATTAGAGGCATTGTCCTTGAGGAGCTGTAGCGAATTACGACTACGAAGGCTCAGTCGTCAGGGGCCCTCATGGAAACAGTGAGGAATGAAATTCGGTACGCCCTATCACCGTCTACACCATGCAACGAGTCTCATCCAGTCGACAACGCGGCACCACTTTCCGAACCATACCACGCTCCAAAACCGATCAGCTGCACGGCCAACATTTCTGCACCTTACCTCGAGCTGCAGCCCGAGAGCTATGCTGCGGTCCTTCGTCGCCCACCTCCAGACCACGCCCCACCGAGCTCACCGAACCGTCAGGAGATTCGGTTCCTCCAGGGGTCTCAGTGGGCGCCTCCCAGGCGCTCTCAACTGCGCCGAACTGACAGGTGGCGCAGTTATGACAGCCGACCACTTTATTTCTACTGCGGACAACCTGGCCATGTGTATCGGTACTGCCGCCACCGCGAAGAGGGGCAGTCCTTTCCGCTTGCTTCTGCTCGCCGCCGCTTCGACACTGATTCTGCCCAAATCGACGACGACCCCCCGGTCAGCAGGGAAACCGAATCCCCGGGCTTCCGCCGTCGCTCCTCCCCATCGCCACAGCGTTATTCGCCGACGCGTCGCAACACTACTGACGTTAGGGGACGGCGGTCCCCTAGTCCTCACCGGGGAAACTAAGAGGTGCAACCTCGCGAGGGGAGGTTGTAACCAGTCGAAAAGTGTCGAAGCCCTCACCACCGCCGCAATTGCCGACAACCCGTGCTTCTGACGCCGCCGCTAACATTGACATTTCCGCACTACCGCCGAAAATGCCGTACCAGATGATCAGCCATGACGACGAAGCTGACAGCGCCGACCTTGCCGCGCTTCCGCCGCAAATGCCGAAAGGGACGATCAACCCAGATAACTTTGTTAGCGCTGACCTCGCCGTTTCCATTGATGGGCTGGAGGTACATGCTCTGGTGGATACCGGGGCAGATTTTTCAATTATTAGCCAGAAACTGGCCGACACGCTGCGCAAAGTAAAAACTGAATGGACTGGGCCAGTAATAAGAAGTGCTGGGGGTCAGCTACTGGCACCGACAGGGAAATGCACTGCCCGGATAGGAATAGGAAACGCAGTGTTTGTTGGCAGCTTCGTTATTCTCCCTGACTGCTGCAAAACCTCATCTTGGGCATGGACTTTCCGCGTCTTCATGGGGCTGTAATCAGCATTCGTGACAGCGTCGTTGCCTTCACCAATAACCATGAAGACCTTGGTTATGCGCAAGTACCACTATTGCCCTTACGCGTCGCCAATGAGGCGGTGACATTACATCCGCGATCATGCTCTCTTGTTGAAGTGAAATGCGACGTGGCGTATACAGGCGATGGCGTCGCCGAACGGGCAGTTACCCTGGTACTCAGCCGAGGTGTTTCTATAGCTTGAGGGTTGGTCAACTTGACCAATGGGCATACCGAACTGCTGCTGACAAACTTCAGCGACGAGCGTCAGCAAATTCCGAAAGGCACAACTGTGGCCTTTTTCGACAGCCTCCCAAATGCGCAGCACTGCTGCTTACTGCAACAGAGAGGATCAGTGTGCAAGACACCTGTAACCATCGTTGATGTGAGCCCAAATTGGTCTTCTTCAGAGAGGGACCGCCTTTTGGATCTCCTAGATCAATTTCGAGACTGTTTTGCTTCAGAATCGCGGATCGGCCAAACGCCTTTGACAAAACATCGGATTATCACGGATGACTCGATTCGCCCGATTCGACAAAATCCTTACCCTGTGGCTCCGAAAGAACGTGAAGCCATTCAGCGCCAGGTGGTCGAAATGCTTAGAGACGACGTTATCCAGCCGTCACAGAGTCCCTGGGCTTCCCCCGTGGTACTTGTTAAAAAGAAAGACGGCAGCTTACGATTTTGGATAGACTATCGCAAGCTCAACCAAGTGACCAAAAAAGACGTGTACCCTCTCCCTCGCATCGACGACTCCTTGGATCGCCTACGAAATGCACGTTACTTCTCGTCGATGGACTTGAAAAGTGGATATTGGCAAATCGAAGTGGATGAGAGGGATAGGGAGAAGACAGCATTCATCACTACCGACGGATTGTATGAGTTTAAAAATCCTTGCGTTCGGTTTATGCTCGGCGCCAGCAACATTTCAGAGGCTGATGGACACTGTGCTTTCGGGACTTAAGTGGCAAACATGCTTGGTGTGTCTTGACGACGTGATCGTGTTTTCGGCTACATTTGAAGAGCATCTACTCCGTTTGCTAGCTGTGTTTCAGGCCATACGATCTGCGGGCCTCACACTAAAACCTGAGAAGTGCCACTTTGGTTACGAGGAGCTGCAGTTCTTAGGCCACGTCGTCAGCCAAGAAGGTGTTCGGCCTGATCTTGAAAAGCTCTCCGCAGTCGCCAAGTTCCCAACACCTACGGACAAAAAGACATTGCGGCGCTTCTTGGGCCTTTGCGCCTATTACCGTCGGTTTATTGCTGGCTTTTCACGAATAGCCTGGCCATTAACTTCACTGACGCGTGACGACGCTGTCTTTCGCTGGGGTGAAGGACAGCAACAAGCTTTCAATGAGCTGAGGAGGCGTTTACAGACACCACCTGTCCTGGCGCACTTTGATGACGACGCCCCTACACTACTTCATACGGATGCCAGCAACGTGGGCTTAGGTACTGTGTTGGTGCAGCGCCAGGATGGTGTGGAAAAGGTAATTGCTTACGCCAGCAGGACCCTATCTAAAGCAGATGCGAACTACTCGGCAACCGAAAAAGAATGCCTTGCAGTGGTATGGGCGGTTATGAAGTTCCGCCCTTATTTGTACGCTCGCCCCTTTCAAGTCGTTAGCGACCATCACTCGCTCTGTTGGCTGACGAATCTAAAGGACCCTTCAGGTAGACTCGCGCGTTGGAGCTTTCAATTACAAGAATTCGACATGGCAGTTATTTACAAATCTGGAAAGAAGCACACAGATGCAGATTGCCTTTCGCGAGCGCCGGTCGAACCTTCCACTATGACCGATGAAGACACTGCGTTTTAGGTGTCATAGATGACGCAACGCTTTCCCAACAGCAGCGAGAGGATTAAGAATTGCTCCCTCTTATTGATTTCTTGGAGAAGCGAACTACGGTCGTTCCGAAGATTTTTCGCCCGAGTAATTCCTTCATTCTTTATTCGCAACAACGTACTTTACAAGAAGAACTTCCGTCCTGGGGGAAACAGTCATCTACTCGTCGTCCCATCGGTTCTCCGCACTGAAGTTTTACAAGCGTGCCACGACGAGCCAACCGCCGGGTCACCTAGGCTACTTCCGCACGTTGGCAAGAGTACAGCACGGATACTACTGGCCAAAACTGCCGGCGACAGTGCAACGCTATGTACGTACGTGCATAGACTGCCAGCGCCGTAAATCACCCCCTGTAAAACCAGCTGGCATACTCCACCCTCTTCAAGTGCCAGCGACACCTTTTAAGCAAATTGGCATGGACCTCCTGGGACCATTTCCGACGTCTACAGCCGGGAATAAATGGATAATTGTCGCCACTGATTATCTGATCCGCTACGCGGAGACCAAGGCTCTGCCAAGGGGTACCGCCGCCGAAGCAGCTAGGTTCTTCGTTGAGAACATTGTCCTGAGGCATGGCGCTCCGGCACTTATTATAACTGACCGAGGAACTACATTTACGGCCGAACTTTTGGAAATCGTTCTTCGCCTCAGTGGTACCAGTCACCGTAAAACTACTGCCTATCATCCTCAAACCAATGGGTGGACGGAACGACTAAATGAGACCCTCGCAGACATGCTTTGCATGTACGTCGACGTGAACCACAAGAATTGGAACGAAATACTTCCCTACGTCACGTTCGCCTACAATACGGCCCGCCAAGACACCACTCGCATGACACTATTCAGCCTCCTTCACGGGCGACCAGTAACAACTATGCTGGATGCAATGTTGCTCCCGAATGCCGACACCGATGATCTCGATCAGGACGCCGAGGAATTCGCTCAGCGTGCAGAGGAAGTTCGCCAACTAGCGCGTGTGCGGATCAAAAATCAGCAGGAGCATGATGCACGACGCTACAATCAGAGACACCGACATGTAATGTACGAGCCTGGCGACAAAGTGTGGGTCTGGACGCCTATTCGTCGCCGTGGACTCTCCGAAAAACTATTGCGGCGATACTTTGGACCCTATGTTGTTCAGCGACGTTTAACCGACGTCACTTATGAGGTGATGCCAGACGGGGTGTCGACATCAAAGCGACGCCAGCACCAAGCTGACGTCGTCCACGTCGTGCGTATGAAGCCATACCACTCAGTCTGACCTTAACCTCCTACTTTTGTTCTCATCGGGACGATGCTTCCTATGGAGGGGAGCAAATGCCGCATAGAAGATGACGCAAAAGATGACGACTATGGGAACACAAGCGCGAGCTGAAAGGAGGAGGAGGATACTTGAGCGCAAGATTCGTTCTAGTACACTAGTCAAACCGTCTTATATTTCGGCCCTCCTTGGCGTTCTGTCGAGACGTGACAATATTTTGTATATATTGCAATTTCATCGCACTGAAATATTTTCTAACCATTCCCCCTTTTTGCACTGAGTTTTTGCTGAAAGAACTTTGGAGGGAGGGAGCTAGGGGGGAGGGGCGTGCTGCGGTGAAATTAAGCTCCCCCAAATGCAGGAAGAACCCTACGCACGCCTACGTGAGGACAGTGAGTAAACGTAGCATACTTTCCGATGATATTGTAATCATGCCTTCTATATCAAGAACGAATAAACATGGTTTATCCAAGACAAAGCACACAAGCGTCCACGTACGCTACCATCGCCTTCAATTTCAACCAGCCTCCGCGTGAAAAATGTTACGTCTCCGTTTACGTTTGTCCTCGCCGTAAGTACACATTGCGCCGTCGTCAAAAAAAAAAAAAAATACAGGCTTGCGGACTTGCGTCAGTTTTTAAAGACTGTGCCCGCCCGCGTTCACATACATATCGATATATATTGATAAAACATAAGCTTCTGAAATTAATAATAAATAAATTAAGCTTTAAGCTTTCGATTGGCAGAAAAAGTTTGCTTCTGATGTCTCTCCTCCAGTCACGAGAAATTAAAGGGCCCTTAAACGTTACAACAAAATTCTAAGGCCAAAAATCCGCCTAGGTTGCCTTCGGGATTATTCAAACCAAATTTGAAATTTAGTGGCGGAGCCTGCATTTTACATATATATATATACATATATATTAAAGTGCTCATGACCGCTCGCAACCGATTAGGGCGGCACCTCACCGCGCGCAGACCTCCCCGATGACGTCATCGGGACTTTCCGGGTGCACCCATTCATTGGACGCTCCCAAGTGAAGCGGGCGCGGTGAGGTATTATCGCAACTTTTTTTCTTCGTTTTTTTATGGGGGAGACGATGCTCTTCACTCGCTAACGCCGATATATTCGGAGGTATTGAAACTAGCTTAATTTTTCTTTCCGTTGCGCAGTAAAGTGAAAAAATAACCTATTACTCGTTTTATAGTTTTAGTAAAGAGCATTTTGTGGGACCTTTGAGAGTTCCGTAGAAAACCGAAGGCAAGCGTTTTGGAGAATCTGCGAATATATCGAGTGTTATAGGGCACTTGTACAATGTGTGTAAAAAGTGCGTTGAAAAACATTCCCAGAATTTGTGCAAGACAGAGAAAACCAAAGGCACGCGTTTTTGAAAATAAAGAAAAACGACAAGCCTACCTAGGAAGGTTCTGCGAATATATTGAATGTTGAGGCGCACTTGTACAATATGTGGAAAAAATGCGTTGAAAAACATTATCAGAATTCGTGCAAAATTGCGCTTTATAAGTGGTGCAAATACAAATCGTAATTATTTAAGCACCCCGGAATTCTTGGCATCTTATAACAGGCGTGTTGCAGCGTGCGCGCCTATAGCACTTAAACTCATTTTCTTTATCACTGTAATTTGCCATGTTTTCTTAATTAAGTCTTCTCACGCGTAATCACACGCATAGTGTCAGGCATTGTACCACACTAGAGTGTGTGAAATAGTAGTCACACGTTCTGCACGAAAGACGGGTAAAATTGAACTCGAGTAATTAACCTACTCGACTAATGGTTAGTCTAACTACAGCGATTATACATTTGAACTTAATATCCAGGATAGTTATGGCTGGCCATCTAGGGCTCTAACTTTCGAGGAAAAAAGCTACTCATTCAGGACTTACCTTTGTAAAGAGTGTACTCCTTTTGTGGCTTGGAGTGAACAGGCGCAAATGCATTAATGTCGAGGACCAGAACAAACTAAAGCGCGAGTTGGGGATGTCGTCCGGGTGAACGCGCCTGCCCCGTACTTGGTCAACGTAGCTCACAGCGCAGTGTCCCTGGCCTTATGCGTTACGCGTTGCAGCAACAGTACATCTGCCACTCCGACGACGTCCTCATGATGTCCCCGCGGCCTTGACGCTACCACTTTCGTCTCTGTTCAGCCTCTCACCTTGTGCAGGCCCAGTCACCTTGTGCAAGCCGTTATCACTTCACTGTTCGCGCTTCCCGTAAACATACGACTTATCTCCTTGTTTTCCTTCTCTATTAGCATTTGTTTGAGCGCGCACGTATATACAAACTTTGTCCACAAAGTTCCGAGACTGATTCATTTTCTTCCCAAGATATTCACCGAAACAAATCTGGATGCTCTCGTGCTGCAAAATATTTAAGATTTACATGTGGCTAATGTAATGCGATAGAACAGGTGTGAACTGGATTTGTGTCGCGAAAATCCGTTGCCACTATTCTACTGAGACGAGATTGACGTCCACCACTATAACAAGATGGAGGCACGGACACCAGGGTGTGGTGATCTGCTCTTCGAAGCACACGCATGCTGCATTCGTCTAGAGCAAAATTTCTGAAGAAGACATAGTGGTATGACTTTCAAACAAAGAGACAGCTATAGCGCAGAATGGCGGATCATGTCGTCACCAGAATGAAACGAGGTTCGGCGGCAGGAGCAGAAACAAAGGCACTTTTTTGTACTGTGTCGTTGTCACACCAATGGGCATAGGAACAAAGAAAGCCCTGCACATGTGTGCAAGGTCGCGCACAACCCTCAGAGCCACAACCTTTCTCGCCAATCACTGCATAGCTGTACTTCCGCGTCATAGATACTTCCTTTGATCTCCACATAAAAATTCTCCTTGTCTATCTGTGAAGAGAGTCCTAAAATGATGCTGCAGCAGCGAGGCCATTAACGACACGACAAAATAGCTGACGGCCACACGTGCGAAAGGAGACGTTTTGTTACTGCTTCCAAGACCTCAAGAGAAGTTGGAAGCAGTCTACAGACCACAAAGGAGGTTGCTTCGAAGAGATGATGCAAAGATGACACCCCGTTTGATTAACTTTATTTTACGGACTCGGTATCGGAACGCTGCGGACAACGATTGCGCGCGCTTTGCTCGACATTTGTGCCGCATGGTGGTCCTGCAGCTTTTCGTTGTGCCACGTTCGTTTCAAACCATATGGCTATGGACTACCGTAATCCTTACGTGACTATCATCACATAAGGAGCACGGTCAGAAAGGCACGGAGCATGAACAAACAAACGCTGTAGATCTTTTCCGCATCACTCCCTTTTAGGTAAACATTGACACAGATTGCAAAACAAATATCACCATTAATGAAATGTCACCATGAAGTGTCAACAGAGCATATAATAAGGCTATGCATGGGCACAGTTGGACAACATCTAGCCGCGGCGGTGCCAATAAAACTTTGCAGTATCTGTCAAAAACATACAACCGTAACGATTTACATTGAAGTACTTTAACAGGAGTCATTGCGTATATCCAGTGTTCGTAATTTCGCAGTTGACGACGAATCTTCTCTTCACATTTTTCGAGGTTAGGTATGCCAGATGTGCTTCGATGAGCCCCTTTACTAGGCTCAAAAATCAAACCCCCTAGGCTTCATATCTTCAACAAAGACTGTACCCAACGGAATGCATTCAGGAAGCAGATATGAAGAAAATTGCCCATATCTACAGTGCGATAAACGGGACAAGAGAGTACAACAGTAACATATATAACAGCGCTGTGTTTGTCGTTATATGTTTTCTCTCTTGCCCCGTTTATCGCGCTGTAGATATGGAACATCGTCACCAACTCGCCCAACGACTGACCTAGTAAAATGTCTCGTAAACATGTAAAACAGTTTGGAGGTGAGGCCGAAAGATTTTGTTGGGGAGATATCAATCGACATATCGAGGGCCTGAAAGGGCCACTGGCGATAACGGGAAATTAATGCTATAGAGCAGTGTGATAAGCTTATTTCTAGTTACTGTGCATGGAAACAAAATTAGATGGACAGATTACAAGGAAATTCCGATACAGCAAAGGACCGATGATTAGTCATAAGGAATCAACAGTAGGGTCACAAAAATGGAGAGATACGGGGAAAGGATGTGCTGTTTGGCAAGTGACATTAAACGTATTAGCCTGCAGATAGGATTCCTTATCAAACGAGATGAATTGGGAAGCGCAAAAAGCAAACGCGATTTTAACCGACAAGCAACTAGCACTAACATAAAGGAGTAATTAGCTGCGCTTGGGTGGATGCAATGAGTAATTACTCCCTTATTACAAATCTACTCCACCTTGGGGGATTCCCCTAAATATTTGACTAACATAAAACGATAAACACATGGAAGAGTGGGAATATAATAAGTTAGCACGAGTCATCCGCACCAAAATTCATCGCAAACATTCATCAAGTAAGAGTAGATGGCTGGAAAGCAAAGATGGTGGAATAGGGAAATTAAACTAGCCATCAAATGAAAACCGGTGGCTTCTAGAGGAGGAAGGCAAAAAGGCACAGTTTTCTAAAGACGAAAAGCAGAAAATAGAATCATATCGTCAAATGAAATTGGACGTTCCTTAGTGGGGTCAAGAAGGATCCGGAACCTATAGCTGTCTGGGTAACATGTCAGCAGCCAGCTACCCCCTGCCAGTAAAATGCTCATGATTTGTCTCTCACAATGCCAATGACGACGCTGGCTGCCGACGCTGGATTTTCGGTGAACGGGGCATCAACGCCGTCGCGTTAAAAGCAATCAAACAGAGGAGGTCCAGATTTAAGACGAAGAGAGAAAACGTCTAAAAGGGGACGACGCTCTAAAAAACATTACATCGGTTGCAACAGATTCATTTAGGGGTGATGATGGGGTAATCTCCCCGAATACAGGAGCAGTTTCCGAAAGCACAACCAAAAAGAGCGTAGAACTGACCATTCTGAACCGGAAGAAGGAGGAGAGAATTATGTGCCTATGTACTACATCCGTGTGGATCAAAGAAATTCCAGTCAAGTTAATTAAATCGAAAACACAATATTTTGCATACATGTGTCGAACCTAACTTTAAACGTTGATTCCAGTTGTTTCATTTTTCCTTCTTTCTTTTTCATCTATTCTCACTGTTATCTGCGCATTATTGCTTATTGATGAAGTTTTTATTTCTGTCATGTATTTGTTTTTCACACTTTCATGACACATATCACACTGTGTTTACATTTTATATGAATTTTATTAACTGCCCACTTTTATCATAACGCTCCACCGGGCTGCAGTAGGTATAAATAAATAAATAAATAAATAAATAAATAAATAAATAAATAAATAAATAAATAAATAAATAAATAAATAAATAAATAAATAAATAAATAAATAAATAAATAAATAAATAAATAAATAAATAAATAAATAAATAAATAAATAGACGAATTTGGTCCAAGGAGTAAAGAAACATTGGTAAGTGCATTTAAAAAAATTTGTTGTGGTTTAGCTCTGGTTAACCTTAGTTGAATTGCGCAAGCAACGGCGGAAGCTTCTTTTGCCTGCTACATTATTCCCCTATCACGCCCTATCAGGTGCTAGCTCATCCTTTAAGGGTATGACGCGAGAGCATAAGCTACGGCCCACATATAAAGTCACGCTTCAACCAAGCCGTATGGACGTGCCTGCGTGTCTTAAGGGTAACGAGAATGCAACCGGTTCTGGCAGGCTGATTCTGATATCACCTTCCAATATGAAAGGAGCCACCCGAGTTGGCAGCTCCTGCCCGTTGCAGCGCCGGCTCGGGGACCACAAACGCGGACATGGACACGGCACACAGTGACGAGTGGACAGACATGCGTGGTATTGCATTCGCAATAAAAGTTATAAAAAATTGCGGAGGCTTATTAAACCATTATTAGATAGTTACACGAGCGGAATCTCTGTTGACGCGCTCGGACCGCCGCACGTATCTTACGTGGTTAGATTAAAGGACTAAGCACCGGCGAAGTAGCTGTTAAACCCTTGCCTAGTCCTTTCGTACACTGCTGCAAGGTTCACAGCATTGCTTCGAGAGACTGAAGTTTGGCGCTGCCCCTCCTTTCCACTGCGGATCACGTGACATGACGTCATGCAGACGAAAGGACGACCACCAAGGAAAGGAGTCCGTGTCGTGTGTGCTCCTCTCCTTGGTGGTCGTCTTTTCTCGCGCTGCAATTATGTGGAAATAAATATACCGATAAACTTCATATGAGGCCCGAAAGAAATAGTGCATTGGTGAAGGCTATGAAAAAAGAGCACCCAAACACGTAAAACTCAACGCGAAACCACACAAAACTAACCAATAGGCAAAACAAGCAAAGAGCGTTAGGCGTGATTCCAGTCTGTGCAGTAACTGCGCAGTAACCGGCGAGTATTTGTGCCATGGCTGAGCACATAGGCCTTCCATTCACAACCGCGCCAGTTACAGTGCTGAGCTGAACTGCTTGAAATGAAGCGCATTTAAAAATAACAGCTTGCGGGGCGAATTGGTGCATAATGCCCAGAACTGTGCCACAACGTAGACGGACACGGAGAGAGAAACACAACACAGGCGCACACTCCCAGCACGAAACGGAACCAGAACTTCCTCCTTCACACCAAGGCGCAACTTCCTCCTCTACACCCAAGTACATCACACTCGCACACCTCTTCTTTTCCAAGCAGATATTGCTGCATGTATAGCTGGCCAGAAATATCTGCTTGGGAAAGAAAAGGTGTGCGAGTGTGATGTACGTGGGAGCAGAGGAGGAAATTCTGCCTGGGTGGTGGAAGCTCGGGTTCCGTTTTGCATTACAGTTGGTAGTGTGCGCCTATGTTGTGTTTCTGTCTCCGTGTTTGTCTACGTTGCGCCGCAATTATAGGTAATTGGAGCATAATTTGCAAGAATAAAACATTTCTCACCTTTCCTTTGCTAGAAGCTGCCGGGTTGGCACGAACTGGCTGACCCATGACGTGCGCGCCAGCGCCTGTTCGCGAGCTGCGCAATTCGAGAAACCAGACGGCTCAGATGAACTGCTTGAAATCCAGCGTTGTTCGGCAAAATTACGTTCCTCACCTCGCCGTCCTGGCAAACTGCAGTATCAGATCAATTTTCAGGAGGGCGGGCTCGCCCTCCCTCTAGTCCTTACCAGACGCAGGCATGGCAGCAGAACCTTTAGCATTTTGTTGCTGAAAGAGGCCGCCAGGTATCACCACGTATAGTGATCGAGGCTATCTGCCACGCGCTGTTGGTTTCACGCTCATAATTTCTGTGGGAGTACCTTGGTTTCGAAACCTGTCATCGTGTAGAGTCTCGGGTTGTTCCCACGGGGCGTTCGCCCGGCGGATTAATCACGGAAGTGGGGTAAACGATCCATCTGCTCTTTGGAGCACGCAAACAATAATTAAAAACCGATCAGAGTGACGTCAGTGGCTCACTTGCATCCATGCAGAAGTTACGACATGATTAACAAAGACCGACTTGCATCGCAGCTTATTATGCAGATTGAGTGCCCACATGTGCCATGATGAGCTCCTTGCGCTCGCCTCATCCCTTTAGATGTTAGGCAGACTCAGCAGCGGCCACCACTTCGCGTTATGTCCTCACACTGCCACATATGCTACACTTGCATCGCCACCTGATCCACCGTTTCAGCAATGGGCAAATATACTGAATGTGCATGTGTTGCGAGCTTTTCCTTGTTTAATTATACCGGACCGTAACGGAAATGAAAACGTGATCCCTCTTTCCTCGATCATCATGGGTTTTCGCAATAAGCTCCTCTGCCAAATTCAGAGCCAACTATAGTCCAATGCTCCACTTTGCTCCCATGTCTGCGTCCTCCACAATAACGCCGGCTATACTCTGACTGGTCAGCGCGGCATCGCATCGCTCTCACTGCCATGAATTACCATTGACGGACCCATAAGTTTGAATGAAGAGGTTACGACAGAAATGGAGGCCTGTAAGACTGCGCAGTTTCTGTATGGACGTTTGGTCCTTAATTTTATTAGTAGCACTGAACTTGACAGGTTGCAGACAAACACTGACTTACGTCAGTTAAACGGTCCACGAAAAATTATTCACTATAATTATAAAACGCGCACGAGCAATAGGTATCCTTTGAATTCTCTTTGCAATGCAAAAATACTTAAGCTAGCTTCATTAGCGCCGAGTAAATGGGCGAAATAAAATTATGCTCCACCGCTATCTCCTCAACTCAACCCTCATCGGCTCGCAAGAAAAAAATAAAACAAGCTGGAACGGCGCCCCACCACGCCCCGTCAGGCCCGCGTAACTTGGAAGCGTCCAATGAGCGGCGCGCCCAGCAGGCCGATGGACGTCAGTGGGGAGGTTTGCACGCGGAGACGTGTCGCCCTAATCGGTTGTAATCGGTCGCCAGGAGCACTTTTCAAATATAATTTGTGAAATATAGGTTCCATGCAAAACTTTTACATTAGCCTCGAATACCCACAAAGACCACCTGTGTTGATTTCTTTGGTTTGAATTTTACCGAGAATAGAATTTCAGAGCCCCCCTTTAAGCACCGCGAGGCCGGACTAACGGTATTACAGTTATGTGGAAAACAACCGAAAAGAAAAAAAAAAAAAGACGACGACGTCATCGATACCACAGAGGCATAGGTTGCACCAGAGGACGTGAAGAGCGGGTGCCGGTTAGCCTTCAGATACCTGGCCGGTTCACGATGCGAGTGCGTGTTATTTCACGTTGAAGAAATAAATGGTAGTAAAAGCGGCAGTATTTCGCATCATGCACTACGAAACGGTTGCAGCGTTGCATTGAAGTAATTTTTCGCAGTTACTTGCGACAGTGGCGACTTCATATCAGGGATTTTTTGAGCATCTTCCACAGGACAAAAAGAAAAAAAAATTAATTTCATTACTTGATTCGATCAGTATAAAATATAAAACACGCTCCTGTTTTCGTACTTGCCCTGACATGGTCCTTGGAAATGCTCTGCTCTTTGGCTTCAACCGCGAGTTCGGGTTTTTCTTTTTTTTTTTTTCGCCCTAGGAGCATGTTATATTCGAAACTTCTTGGGTAAAAAGAGTTAATCGATTTTTGCTTGTCTGGGCACGCACCGTATCATGGAGGTATCATAGAAGAGGCCACCTAGAGTTCTTATACCACATCTCAAAAGACAGCTAGGAGCACTATGTACAGGTAGTATTCACATCCGACGGGTAATTTCTTTGGCTGAAGCGTACTCCGCAACGTCATTCACGCAGAAAGGACAAGGCCGAATGGGGGGAGCAAACACCTCGAAGGCTGCACACTGTCATATAGATAGGGACTAGGAACGCAAGGGCTGAGATTTTATTGCAATGTTGTCGCCTACGCAAGCTCTCATCACTTTACTCTCCAAGTATGCAGTGGTTACAGTCAATGTCAGGATGTTTCAGCTCAGTATTCACAACGTCGCATTATCTCGTAGTTTTCGCAGAATCTCGAACCCTCACTGAGTCGTTAATTATGTCTGTAGAGGTTTTAATGAGCATGAATTTCCTAAGTTCTTCTGATTAGACTGGATCCCGAATCACTATATGATCCATCTCGGTGCAGACTTTGCCGTTTCAATCCGTGATTCATACTAAAACGTATGACCCAGGAAATTTATGGGAGGGAGATTAAAAACGACGTGTTTTACTAGAGCGTTCATTTGGCACAAAGTATACGAAGCAGATTGTTAAGGACATTCTGAAAAGAGTAATCCTAGTAGCTACAAAGCCTCGAGAATATATTGACCAATGGTGTAGTTTACCCGACGCGACGGAGCTCCCCTAATAGTAGAAAAACAAATAACTGCCATTTTGCATGTGGCGGTTTTTTTTCTCTAAATATCAAAGCACAGTAAACAGAATGCATATGCTTAGTACTTGGGCAGAAATGCGTTGCTTAAGGGTACAAAGAAAGCATTGTGTTGCCCGTTAAATTCAACTAAAATTTGTGGAAGATATTACTAACAAGCACGTCAGAAAATGAGAATTGAATGAATAATGGGTCATTTACTGCATCTGAGACCACCAAGGCTTCCCTGCTAAATGATCTTTTTCGACAGATGTAACTCATTTTACAAGACGTGGCTGTAATTGTTTCTCCGGAGATGATATTGACCTTGACGAGACTGCGCCTTTGGTGACATAGTGTTTCAAGAGCTCCTCTTGCGAATTTATCTTGGGTGTTCTGTGCGATGTCGGTGCACGTTGAAGAGCCACCGCAGGTGGTGAGATTTTCCGGAGCCCTCCACTGCGGCTCTCTCATAGCCACAGTCGCTTTGGGACATTAACCCCATAAACCAAACCAACCAAATCATGCCAATTTATCTCGCTCTAAAATTTTTTGCTTTCCATCGCAGCTGTCTTTATAGACATCTGCTGCTTCAACTGAAGATCTCGCTGTAAATTGTTTTTGTTTTTGTTTAGATTAGAAATTCGGAGCGCCAATTATAAAACGCTTACATGACCTTGTTTAACATTTGCACAAATTTGGTCCATATAATCAAAAGCATTTTCAAGTAACATTTAAATTCATCAATATTTATTCGCGAAAAAAAAAATATTTTATTTCCCCTCTGAAAGTTGCAGGAAACAATGTTCCCGAATCGCAGCCAGTTCACATAAGCTAGGGATTAGGACAGCCCACAAAATTAAGTACAAAACTGAAAAAAAAATTATGGAGCGGAACTAGTGACAGAAGTAACGAGGAGTTCAGCAAGCACTTGCTGATGTTGGTAGTAGCCTACATTTTTAGCCGCCGAGAACAGTCTGCTTGTTTGACGTAGGTGACTAGTGTCGCATATACTTTTGTTCCACGTGTTCAGAAACGCGTAGTTAACGATTATAAGAGAATTTATGAGAGAGAAGTCTCGCTGTAACCAGGTTATCTGGTGGTAACGTTTATCTTACTGACAGATATCATTTTTTAAAAAAATAGTAAGGGACACCTAGGAGTTTTTATCACTCTGCTTCTTGTCAGCCTAATTGTGATCAGGTTGTCAGATATCTGGGGCAATGTGCAGGGTTTACGCTTATGAATATTAGGAAAATAGCGAATAATTCTTTTTAGAACAAATGTTTTCGCAAAAAGCTACTTTCTTTATTTTTGTGCCACAATCCAACATAATCTTGACTTAATTAACACTGTTGGGTATTTCTTAAGTTAATGATTGAAGCCTACTGTTCAAGCATGTGTACCAAATAGAGTTGATCTTCTTGAGAACTTTTCGCGGCCGTTTCACACCTCATACGTAGTAATAGTAGCGCCCGGTGTCGTTGCATACAACGAATCGCTATCGCAGGTGTGCGCAGCTTCCCTAGTGAAAGAAGAAAAATATATTAAATAACTGCTCTTAATTCTTTTTCTTTTTTTCGGAGCAATAGAGCGGGGTTGTTTTCGTAGCCTGTTTTCAAGCTCTAACTTCATTCCGATAATGTCTCATGTATCATGGAAGCACTGCATTATTGCTATAGTTTTTGTTTCTCTTAAAAATTGATATTGCCACACCGCTGATCATCTGCTGGCGCCACCAAGTGGCCGAATGTCTTGGCACGTGGCTAAGCGTCATCCTCTTCTCTCTCGAGTTTTCGCTTGATTAAAAAGGGCCAGCTCGGTTGTTGTGCTGCTTGCTACGTGTGTTGGTGACATTTGGTGGATTGTGCAGGATAAGATCCCATGTACGTTTCCCCCGAAGACGTCAGTGACGCTGCTCATCAACGCGTGGACGCGACTTCTGTCCATAAAGCCAGCCGTCGCCTCCGAGGCCTACAACCTGAGTTTGAACCACTGTCCACCCCGCTACGAACAATGACATCCACGACGAGCAGCCAGACAAGTCAGCCTTCCAGCAACGCCCCACCGTTCGTCCTTCTCGCACCGCGATCACCGCCATCATTTCATGGTGACCGGTTAGAGGATGTGGAAGACTGGTTGGCCAGTTTTGACCGTGTGGCTGCATTTAACCAATGGGACGACGCGCGGAAGCTAATGAATGTGTACTTCGCGCTGCAAGACTCGGCCAAGACGTGGTTTGAGAACCACGAGGCGTCCTTTGTCAACTGGGCAGCCTTTCGCCGTGGTTGCTTACAACATTCAGTTCGAGTGTGCGCAAAGAAAACGCAGAGATTGCAATTCGTTCAAGGTCTCAACAGTCAAATGAGAGCGTGGCCATGTTTGTCGAGGACATGACGCGGCTTTTCAATCGGGCCGACCCTACCATGCCTGAGGCAACGAAGGTACGGCACCTCATGCGCGGGGTGAAGGAGCAGTTGTTCGCTGGCCTCATTCGCGACCCCCCAAGAACTGTCGCAGATTTCGCGAGAGAAGCTACCAGCATGGAACGTTCCCTGCAGGAACGGAGTACCCATACGGACGCGCAGCAGGGAGTGGCCGCCGTAGCGGCCACACCCTGCTGCGCGTCCGTGCCAGCAGCCAGGGACGAGGCACTGCGGGAGCTTGTGAGGAGCATTGTCCGCGAAGAGCTGCAAAACCTCCACTTGAATGCTCCCTATGCAAAGAATTATTCTACCGTGGACGTCATCCGTGATGAAATTCGGCGAGCGGTGCAGCCACCACCACCACCAGCACCACAACCGGAGCCATGCGTCATGACTTATAGTGATGTATTACGTCGACCTGCCCCCGAGCAAGATCCATTCCGTCCCGTTGTCGCACCACCGCCTCGCTACATGCGCCCCGTCGAGCAGCAACAAGATCTGCGCCCCGTGGAGACGCAGCAATACCAGCGTCCCGCTATCAGCAAGGCGCACTTGTGGCGCACGCCCAACAGACGACCGCTCTGTTATCACTGCGGCGCTTCGCAATTGCCCATACCGGAGAATAGGCTTGAGAGGATTTCCACCAAACGCGCCTCGACCCCGGTATGGCGAAAGACCACAGGAGATTGAGGAGTACCTGGCTGCTAACGAGATGCAGCCAACGTCACCACA